>NC_020491.1:14177183-14253175 GCF_000184155.1 Fragaria vesca subsp. vesca
GTTTTAATGACCTTCAACGGTTTTAGTTTGACATAAGCTGGACCGTTCCAAATCATTAAAACTAAATCAAACTTTTGAAAGTCTTAACGATCACCAAATCATATGAAATTTTGTAGAGGTGATCTACTCATATAGACCTAAGATATGAACGGTGGAGATGTAAAAATTCAATTGGGAAGTGGTGTAATGCCCTATCCCTAGAAAGTGGCCAAAAAATATGGATCCCTCAATGGAAGAGGTATATATATATATTGTATATATATATATATATATTGTAGTATTCACTTTATATTGTTTAGTGGAATAACCTTCTGATCAGTCTAATTAACGAAGTTAGACATGCCAATGGTACCATCACTATTTTCATAATCAAGATGATGGACACATCATAATCTAATGAAATTATGACAAAAACCCTACAAACAGCTGTAATTGGGACCATCCCCTAGTAAAAGATGGTAACAATTTCCCTATAAGAACAAACATAAGCTCAAGTGTCATCATACAGAAACTGTAGGCAAAATCCTTAAGATTCGGATTTGTAGGGTCCTAAGAATGCAACTTGGAGTTGGCATGAAAGCCAATTCCAATCTCAAAATGTTGATGGGATCAGCACTTCTTTTACAGCAGAAGCAACTTCATCAAAACATGGATTCAAGCTAAACCAGGAGCTTAATATTCTCTTATAGCAAGATCACTACAGTACTTCGACACAAAGTTAGTCGATGAATGAACAATCATGGAATATAAGCGCAATTCGCAACCACAGAATTGAGATAGAATCGCCTTCGCTACTCAAATCAAACTGTTTCTGACTTTTAAACTTCAAAGCATTCTTCATGGCCATTCTCTCATAAGACAGTCAAATTGAATTGGCATCTAGAGTACAGAATATTAAGTTATTTAGTTGTTAGATTAGTGTTCTGCAGATAAAGTTTCCTAAGTACAGGCACAGTTCCTAGTCGAGTGGCTAAATTTTCTCCGGAACATCAGCAAAATATTTTATTCCCAGTACAGGTAAAAGAAATTGTGACAAAATTTCAATCACTTCAAAATGGTCCACCACGCACTTCAAATGAAACTAAAAAACGAGTTAGTGGTGCCTATCATGGATGTCAAACTTCAATCATATACTAAGATGAAAGCTGCATATCATCACTTCAACCACAACAAGGAATCTTCAATCTATCATCTTACCTTTGCTCACCTTCAACAAGACCAAAAATGGCTGCTTCTTATGGAGCAAGACTGGTTGTGCCGATAGATGTGAAAAAGAAGCCATGGGAACAAGAGCTTCCACTTCACAACCGGTGGCACCCGGATATACCACCTGTGGCAGAAGCTACGGTGGGAGAGGTTTTTCGAGTTGAGATGGTCGATTTCAGCGGGGGAGGTATCACTAAGGAATACACTGCAGAGGACATCAAGAATGCCAATCCTTCAATTGTGAGTTCCCCATTTGTTTTGGTCTGTTTGCATGTTTTCCACTTCTAATGAGCAGCTGCAACTTCAATCATCTAGCAAGCATCAGTACTAGGTAGTACAATAATTTCCCACAATATCTTTCTCCAAGTTTTTCATCCAATCACCAAGACTTAATTAGACCATAAATTATTTAATATATGAGAAAGAAAATGAACAAGACAAACATCGGAACAAGTATAATCAATCATCTGCAAACTTCTAAAGTTTGATCAATCATTCAAATTGGAAAAATAAGTGAACTTTGTTATGTTGTGTTTGTCTTCTATTCCAAGGTAAGTTGGGGACCCTTGGGAAAAAATGTCACGTACTCTATCCCAGTTTGTCATCTAACAATTGTATGGACATTAACAACGTCGTTCCTCTTCCTCAATAGATGCTGATCATAAGTACTAAAAAAACTTACATCCCTATGCTTCCTGATTCTCCCCCTAAAATTCATCCATGGCTCCTCGGACTCCAAGATTAGTAGTTCCGATTAACTTGAGCAGCAAACCATGGGAGCAAAAGCTACCTCTTCACAACCGGTGGCACCCAGACATACCCCCGGTGGCTGAGGTCAAAACTGGTGAGTTGTTTAGAGTAGAGATGGTAGACTGGACTGGAGGTGCTATTAACGATGATGACTCTGCACTAGACATAAAAACCGTAGACCTCTCCACTGTAAGTATGCATGGTTTTATCCTACTTAACAAAAATGTAACTAACCTTAAAACAAATGAAAAATTATCCTGATGACAAGATGCTGTGTTGTGTATGATCTATGTGTATTAATGAACAAGAACATCGAATTGTTATGTTTGAAACTGGTCCAGGTTCACTATCTCAGCGGACCAATTAGAATTTCGGACAAGGATGGAATCCCAGCACAGCCAGGCGATCTTCTGGTAGTTGAGATATGCAACTTGGGTCCTCTTCCAGGGGATGAATGGGGTTTCACAGCAACATTTGACAGAGAAAATGGAGGGGGTTTTCTGACTGACCATTTTCCTTGTGCTACAAAAGCTATTTGGTATTTTGAAGGAATATATGCCTACTCTCCTCAGATACCAGGTGAATTTGATCTCACCCTATTCCCTTCATACTCTCAATTCTAGTGATTTGCTAAGCTTATAACACAGACAGCACATACTTCTGCTACTTACATGCTTTTATATGCATTATAGGAGTGAGATTCCCAGGTTTAACACACCCTGGAATAGTTGGTACAGCACCATCAATGGAACTCCTGAACATATGGAATAAGAGGGAGAGAGAACTTGAGGAAAATGGAGTTGAGTCTCTGAAACTATGCGAGGTTGTGCACCAACGGCCACTGGCTAGCCTACCATCGACAAAAGGTTGCGTCCTTGGAGGGGTATGATACTTATGAAATTTTGTGAGGGAAGCAAACTAACAATCTTCAACAAGACTAAATTCCTATAAGAGAATTGCAAGATGCATACTGGGAAAAGCTAAATTCTGCAGCTTAAATTCAAGTTATACTAATGTGTCATTGTTATACTACACAGATCAAAGAAGGCACTCCTGAATGGGAAAAGATAGCCGTGGAGGCTGCAAGAACAATTCCAGGAAGAGAAAATGGTGGCAATTGTGACATCAAGAATCTTAGTAGAGGTTCAAAGGTGTACCTTCCGGTATTTGTTGAAGGAGCAAATCTTAGCACTGGTGACATGCACTTTTCCCAGGGAGATGGTGAAATATCATTCTGTGGTGCAATTGAGATGAGTGGTTTCCTAGAGCTCAAGCAAGTATCACACCTTACCATAACATTTTTGTAGCTAGCTTTTAATATTCACATTCCAAGCAATAGATAGACATCATAGTAACTCCCTTATAAAAATTTATCTCTTGTTACTAGGTGTGATATTATAAGGGATGGAATGAAAGAATACCTTACACCGATGGGGCCAACTCCTCTTCATGTGAATCCAATCTTTGAGATAGGCCCTGTCGAGCCAAGATTCTCAGAATGGTTGGTATTTGAGGGCATCAGTGTTGATGAGAGTGGGAAGCAGCATTACCTAGATGCAACAGTTGCTTACAAGCGCGCAGTACTCAATGCCATCGACTACCTCTCTAAATTTGGATACTCCAAAGAACAGGTTCTTTTATCTTCTCCACATTTCAATAACCATGTTAATTTCTTCATTACTGATCTTAATGCCAACCATGTAACAATCAGAGCTACCTTCTGCTGTCATGCTGTCCATGTGAGGGAAGAATTTCGGGAATAGTCGACGCTCCCAATGCTGTTGCAACCCTAGCAATCCCAATAGCTATCTTTGACCAGGTATCTATTTCTGGCCAAAATTCCAACAAAAACATAACATTACAGTATCACTTGGATCAAATCAGCTATCTATAGAGGCTCAATTTAATGTTGCCAAATTTCGATTGATCAAACAAGTTTTCTATAAACATATACTACGTTAAATAAACCAAGCTCACTAGAAATTAATCCTGTAAACAGTAACAGTTAACTCATTGATATCTGATAATCTTGCTTGTTCACAGGATATTCGACCAAAAACGAACAAGGTGCCGGTTGGTCCCCGGATAGTGAGGACACCAGATGTCCTAAAATGTACTTATGATGGAAATTTGCCAACGACAAGGAACCCTAGCGCAGCAACATAAGCTTTGTCAAAGGTGCTCAGGAAAACAAAGCAAACATTTCAGCCTATATTGATTATGCCTCTACTAAGTCATGCATGTATGACTACAGATTGTGAAATCATAAAACTAGCAACCAAGTAAAACATATAGAATGGAGCTGATAGGCTAAAGAAGATATAAATTCCCATATATTGCCCGTCATATACTTGTACCAGCCACCTTATATGGAATTTAAGAATCCATCCTCATTTCTTTTGCTAAAATTTTAACAGATGCCCAGATTGCTCACACAGAAATATAAAACTAATTTTTAAAGAGAAAATTTCACACTTTAATTTTAAAATATAAATAATAATTTTCCACAGGTAGATATTTACTGAATATAAACCAAGTGGAGATACAGATACTATTAACACCAAATTCCATTGCCTTATAAAACACTAATAAATAGTCATGTTCCAACACCAGGTTTCCTCTCACCAAGCCTATGATAACATGAAATGAGATAGTAAGTTGCAGACACATTTCCAAGCCGTCAAACTTATATAAAATGTATATAAAGTGATACATGGGAAGAAAGAGTAGGCAGCTAGGAACTACATTGGCCTGTAAAATTTGAAAAGCCGCAACCTTTCTGAAACGAAAGCAGGATGCCAGAATTTGTTCATCTATCCCCTCCAAAGACTAACTGAAACTTTAAAGCCAAAAGTTATCCATCTTTCTAGTATGTGGTGCAGTCACACTCAATAATAGATAGAGAGTGTTCGGTGGTGTTGCAGAGCAGGAATTTGGATGCCAAAAGACCACAGCCAAAGGTCTAACTCAATACTCAGAACCTGAAAAAGACATCCGACAGTGAGAAAGGGATTGGCTAAAGAGGGTGCAGAAAGGAGAATGGCAATCTACAGATTGAAGATGACACATGTTTAACTAGTTAGGAACAAAACGTCATTCGCTGGGATCGGACATGATGCAGGACACTTGCTGAGAAGAACTAATTTGAAAGTTTTGGTAAATATAACTAGCATGACAATATTCTAAAATATCATGAAGAAAATGAGTCACAAACCAAGCACAACAGTAAACAAGCCAATTGGAACTAACACAAGCCAGTTTAACCATACCTTCCTCCCTAATTTTATGCTGATCAAGTCCTTCATTTTCTCTACGGCATATATGGAGCATGCTCGTAGTTCAACTTCCTCCTCACTGCCCGGATCTATTTCACTTTTCTTCTCAATCATGCTGGCAAGGGTTTCACTATATTTGAGCACACCAAGCTTCCGCAGCACAGCTGGAACAATATAGTCCGCCATAATAGTGATTGATGCAATGTCATAAAATTCTCCATATCCTTTGCCACCATATGCACCCCATAGATCTGCAGCAAGTATCTGCGCTCTTTTATACAAGAATACTTGGTGGCCTTTGTACACCGAGTGGTCTCGAAAGCCTAAAAATTAATTATTGGTAGTTAGTATAATTTTTTAATAAGAAAAAAGACTGCAAACTGTAAAGCAATGAAATAGGATCAACCCTAAAATAAGATACCAGGAAAGTGACGAGTGACCATAGCTACAAGCTTAACAGCTGATTTTCCACAGGACTCCACAAGATTGGACGCTTTTCCATCGAAGCTTCTCTCAAGCTCAAATCCAACCTAGAGCGCAAAAGTTAACAATATAATGGCAATTATTAGTTGCACATCATTAGTTTCAGTCTCAATTAATAAAAAAGTCAAGTCTTAAAAAGATGAGAGAAGATGAAAGAACTAAAAACTTGTGTAAATGTAAGGTAAGTTTCACCTCATGTAACAAGCGAACTCTCTCATCCTCCAAAGGTAGTGGCCTAGGCCATTTCAACAGCTTCCTTAGTTCAGGACCTTGTAACACAAACCATTTTGATTACATTAGTATCCAGTACAAGAACACAGCCTCAGTAAGAATGCAGGTCATATAAACTGCTAAACGTGCACAGAAAGCTCATATTTGACTTAGGTCCAAAATTTCTGCAGGAAGTCAAAAGTCTACCCAATATTTGAAACTCTCTCCTCTTATTATGAATACTTTTTCATCTTTATACGTAATCTACCATTTCGGACAAGAAAAGTAAAGTCGATACATATATCCCAATTAGTGTGCACATGACACTGCACATTTGTAATAGCATCTCAATGGACATGGAGGTATGTGTTATTAAGGATCACTACCAGTGTACTTCTGCAGACGATCAGCATCAAATGCAGATTTGTCATTTAGTAGAGCTTCCTTTAGACCCGCTGCCAAATTGTCGTAATTTAAGTCCTTATCTGTTAAAAAGAGATCAACAACAAGAAAACATTCAGCACCAAGTCTATGAACTTAGTGAATCAAAGTACACAAATTTGCAAGAAAGATACACCATGAGTCTATAAATTTGATGGTTCAAGTATGGTGCTGGACTGTTAGTAGTGATATATAAAAGAATTCCAGTCAGCTCCAAGTCTATGAACAAAGTTAAGCAGTCTGTTTCTTCACCCACATACCCTGTGAGCAACTATTATAGGTTCCACAAGTAACTTATTAAACTTCAGTATACAACATACATACATTGATCATTGATATATTACTTCAATAAAAAGGAATTCAGATCCTTGTACTAATACTGGCAGCCCGTAAACCATAAAAAAGTAAAGTTCCATATGAAGAAATAGAATTACACAGCCAAAGCATGCATAAGTCGGAACACAAAGATCATATAGCAGTAGCTGATGCTTAAAGGAAATTGCAAAAAAGGAAAGCAACAGGTACTCAACAACAATAGGTCACACAATGAGGTAAAAAAACAGAGCCTAATGTAATAAAGTTCCTCCGTTTCCCAAACTTCTCTATGGCCCTCTGGTACTGTCAATCAGTTTGATTGAGAAAACCTTCATAATTGCCTAAATGGAGTCCACATCATTGTACTCTCGCACTCCATTATTCAACAAATAATGATAATTTACAGTACCAAAAACCAAACAATGAAAGATTGGGAATTTATCAAAGTACCTGGCCAGAAACAGAAATTCAAAGCATCCAACACAAACAGGTACTGAACAGTGAGCGGCCCATTGTCAAAGTAATGAATCCCTTCGAAATCCCAGTTCACCTTCGGAATCTCGTCTATTGTCTCCGCAACTTTCTCAATCCCTTCCCACATTCCAAAAACAGAAAATTAACAAAATTCAAGACACAACACAACAGCTCTATTTCAAACACCAAGTAACACATTGGCTCTGACAAACCCAGTTACCGGAGGAGTCGACGACGACGTGGGAGGAGTGGTTGGCCACCCAAGCAGAGGTACCCCTGACATCATCCATGGCTGCCAAGTTGAAAACAACTGTAACACGGTGTGTGTTTGAACCCTAATGCCAACTTCTATATAAATAGTGGGTGGCTGTGTGGACAAGTGTGCATGACCCTTTTTTCTTTTTTTTTCGGATTTTTTCGCCGTTCGAAGTTTCGTTTGGTTTCCCGGCTTCCCGCTTTTGTTGGTATAAAGATAAATAAAGGCGTATTTCCATTTCGATATAAGGAGTCTGACTCGTCTGGGATTTTTTCTGGGCCTTAGATTTTCCATCTTTAGCGAGAGCAGAGGTCACGTGGGAATCGAAGACTACCCAGTCTACCCTACTGTACTGCTAAGTAGCGAGGTCATGGAAATTTGCAGAGGCTTTTGTTTATGCACGTTTTTGTTGTCACCAACTCTATCTGGTCAAAATGCGCAATGCTATCTTTACTGAATACGTCAAAATTTATTTTCCAGTTTTAGCCATGTCTTCTATAAATCTTTGTCTGACCTAAATCCCTCCGATCGAACTCAATCACTCCCAAACACAGAGAGAGCTTGAGAAGAACTGAAGTATTTCCATTTGAAATTCCTCTATCTATCAGTTTCTCGCATAGCAAGTGCAAGGTATGAACCATATATATGATTTCTTCTTCTCTCAAACAGTTAGGCACATATGGTATTTCATGTAGGTCAATCCTTTTCTTAATTTCTTGTTTATCTGTATATAATCATATTGTGGGTATTGTTATTGATCACATATTGATTTTAATTTCGTTGCATGGGTATTTTGTTTGGATTGTTTTTTCCTTGGAGAGAGAGAAGAGGTTTTGCTTTTGGGAGGTGATGAATGCTCAAATGCCCATATGGTTTTGCTTAGATGCTCGGTTGCTTGTTGTATGTTTGTCTCTCTCTTTTTTGGTGTCTCGGTGAGTTGAAACACATGTGTAATCATTGATATTATACTTGAACGAATAAGGCAGTAGATTAACAGAACACTATCATAGAGGTAGTATTAATTGGGAAGTTGATTGTGTCTGTGAATTGCTCTCATCGGCACTTGTTGCTTGATCTTCATATTGTTATGAAATTGGTACTTTTAATTTTGTTTGGTGTCGCTTTTGTGTTTGAGTGATGCCTTCTTGATTCGGCTAGAATGCTGAGTTTTGTCTCTGTTTTGATATGGATTTCAATTTTGAATTGCTACTATTGAAGTTGATAAAGGGAACTACCAGAATTCATTGTTAGTGTGTTGCAGATTGGTTTATCATTTAGAAATGTGTAGTTAGTGGGACTTGGCTTCACCCTAGATAGGTACATGTTAGTTTCATTGTATGAGCATATTAATTTAACATTCAAATGAAACTAATGTAACTAGTTAGGAAATTTCAGTGATGTCGCTTGGTGCAAAAATCAGTTTTATCAATTTTTTTCAAGTCACGTTGCAATGTTTGCTGAGAGCTTGATGTAGATCTACTAGAGTGTTTTGTTTGAAGTTTCATTGTAGGTTCAGTTATGTAAATTGCCAGTAGTATACTTGTATCCACTCTGAAGCAATAATGTCCTTTTCGTTAATAAGAACCTGTTGTGTTGCCTTGCCTTTATAAAAGCTTTGTCACACTGGTGTTTGTTTGAAAAATTGAATCACAAGAAACTTGATGCTTATATATGCGATTTCACTCATTTCAGTTTTTTTATAGTTGAATCTATGCTATAAATTTGGTAGGTTTGTAAGAAAGAAACTTTGCTATGCAGTTATGGCTCGTAGGAATTTATCAAAGACAAGAAAGATTCTTCTGATGTTGGACAATATTAAGGATTCACTTAATTTTGTCGTCATGGTATATGTTATGATGTATATTATTGCATTTCAACATTATCGAAAATATAGATTGAAATCTCGATCTATTTTTGATGTTATTTCAAGAATTAGAAACTTTGAAAGAATGGTATATGCAAGCAATGTAAGATGCATAAACAGTCTTCGTATAGATAGACACATTTACCATATTATGCTCTATGTTACACACGTAATATGAGAGACACAAGAAATGTGTCTGTGGAGGAAATGGTAGTTATGTTCTTGCATATTCTTGCACACCATGAAAAGAACAGAATCATACAAGATAGATTTCTGCATTATGAGGAAAAAATTAGTAGATATTTTAATGTGGTATTAAGAGCAGTCCTACGTCTACAAGGACAGTTGTTAAAAAAACCAGAACCTGTCCCTGAGAACTCCTCTTATGAGAAGTGGAAATGGTTCAAGGTATACTAACATCTGTTATTTTTTATTACACTACGAAATTAAAGAACAAAATACATTCTAAGTTGCTTGTTGTTGTAGAATTGTCTTGGGGTGCTAGATGAGACATACATAAGAGTACATGTGCCGGAAGCTGACAAGCCTAGGCATAGAAGTAGGAAGAATGAAATTGCTACAAACGTCTTGGGAGTATGTTCCCAAGATATGCAATTCAATTATGTATTACCTGGTTGGGAAGGTTTCGCTGCAGATTCAAGAGTGCTCCGTGATGCCATTAGTAGGAGGTATGGGTTACGAGTCCCTCATGGTGAGATGATGTGAAAGATTCTATTTTCTGTCATTAGTTTACTGATTTTCTATCTTGGTATTAATTTTCATCAAAGTAATTACATTTTTACTTTACTTAATAGGGTATTACTACCTTGTTGATGCAGTGTATCCAAATGGGAAAGGGTTTCTTGCTCCACATAGAGGTCAGAGCAAGGACTAAAATTTCCATGATTATGGAAATATCGACTCTAAAAAAAAAGGATATTTCGATGGAAATTTCGGGAAAGTATCGATATCATTAAAGTTTCGAAGAAATTAAAGGAAAGATAGTTACATTTAGTGACTCTATTAATATAATTAAATGTAGTTATCTGACGTAAGTGCATCCTGGAAGGGATGGCTAAGGTGTTTCCCAAACTACCAGATGACCAGGGTTCAAGTCCCCGTGCATTTCCTTTATGTTTTGTTCAAAAATTTCAAATTTGGGCCCAGTTCGGCCCAGTTGGTGACAAAGTATCGAGAATTTCGGTAAAAATTCGAAAATTTCTCAATTTATCGTGAAATTTCCAAAATCTCGAACGATAAGTGATTAGAACATCAAATAAGTTTCGCTACTTAAAAAAAACGAAAATATCGCCGAAATATCGACGATAAATTCGATTTTTCAGTCCTTGGGTCAAAGATACCATTTAAATGATTGGAGAGATGGGTATCAACCTACCACCCCTGAAGAATATTTTAATATGAAGCATTCATCTGCTAGGAACATGATTGAGAGATGTTTTGGGTTACTTAAGATGAGTTGGGCAATTCTAAGGAGCTCCTCGTTTTTTCTAGTGAAGACGCAATGTCGAATAGTCATAGCATGTTGTCTGCTTCACAACCTTATTAGAAGGAAAATGGCAATTGATCCCTTGGAAAATCAATTGAATGCGTTTCTTGCTAACCAGGATGATGATGATGATGATGTGATCAATTTTATTGACTCTTCAGAACAATGAAGTGATTGGAGGAGAGAGTTCGCTACACAAATGTTCAATGCATGAAGAGGAAATAGGAGCACAAGATGAAAAACTAATGGAACTGTGTTTGATTGTAATTTTTACTTTTGCTACTCCATATGGAGATGTGCTTGAAGTTGGTACGTAGCTTTGTTCTAAAGTTCTGTAGGCTGTTTTTGTTATGTATAGAACTTTCTTCTGTTTTGAACTGTTTGTACTTGTTTGTATGAGTATGAAACTGATCTTGTTCACTTCCCTGCTGGCGTTATCTATTTAATTGTCTTCTTACTATTCTTTAACTATTATAAAATTAAATTCCTTTATTAACAAGTAGTTTTGCACTATGTTGTAAACTTGTAATGAAGGGTGAGGAAGAATAAAGTAGTTATTTAGTCTGTAACAAGTAGTTTATTTCACTTCTCACTGTTGTGTTTATGTAGGATGGATTCGCAAGAAAACTTATCAAGATCCTCAGCTACTAAAAGTGGAAGAAATAAAGAGAAGCAACTATCATACACTTGGACCCTTGTCGAAGATGTAGCTCTAGTAGAGAGTTTAACTGAACTTTGTCTGGCTGGGCACTGGAATGTTGACAATGGATTCAGGTCAGGATATTTGGGACAACTAGAAAAAATTATAGAGCAAAAGATACCAAATTGTGGATTGAAAGCAGACCCCCACATTTTGTCTCGTGTTAAGACACTGAAGAAACAAACACTTGCCATCTCAAACATGATAGCTAACTCAAATGGCTGCTCATGGGACCATGAAAATAAGATGATTGTATGCGAAAAGCAAGTGTTTGACGATTGGGTTAAGGTATGTTGCTTTAAATTTAAATGTAAGTTCTTAAATTTGAAATTTGTAGGTCTCTACTTCTGTAGCTTCAGTCATGTCTTTTGTGTGTATACTTCTGCTAGATAGAGAAATTTGCTTTCAGCAAATAACGCCATGTTTGTCTATAAAAGAAAATGGTTATGGTTTGTGGATGTTTGGTGTCATGAAAAAACTAATAGAAAGACCAGCGATTATATTTATACCACATCTGAAAAATGTTGGTTTGTATTACATGGATGCAAGTTCCTAAATTGAATTTTTGGATCTGTAAATTTAAATGCAAGTTCTAAAACGTAAGTTCCTCTTTACAGTAAGACACATTCTTTTTGCCATAAGTAATATAGACGTTATAGAGTAGCAGTGAGAGTTTGGCAAGAAGTGAAAAAGATAACCTTTCTTCTATGCTTGATGATTTGAGTGGTGCCATAAATTGGTTATTTTTTTCTTTGTTTTGTTGGGTTTTTGCCCCTTTCAGCACCAACAAAAAAAAAAAAAAACCTTTGTAGCAGTATCTATTAGTATGGTCTGTAATATCTAGTTATGTTGAATATGACAAGTTCACAAAGATACCAAAGGATTAAAACTTAAACTATTCATTCATTATGATAGTTTGGTGGAAGCTTTTGGAAAAGATCGAGCCAATGGGTTGGGGGCTGAAGGACCTGCTGAAGTGGTTGAAAATTTGAATAACAATAATGAATTTGTTGATCTCGAAGGAGATGGTTTGTGTGAAAATGTTGTTCCTACATATGCTACTGACACTCTTTCTGCTCCTAGTTCAACTCGGACTAGAAAACGAACCAGAGATGCTTATGCTCAATGCTTGGGAGACAGGTCTAGCACACTACGCTCTTTTGTGGACATGACCAAGACCCACTTGGAGACTATGAAAGAAGTGCTTTTGAATGACCATACAACATCTACAAAAAGAGGTAAACTTGTTGAACAACTTATGAAAGTTGAAGGTATGAATGATTATGATGTGCTTGAGGCTGCTGCAAAAATTATTGGTGATGACTCTAAAATTGAGCTCTTGTTCAGCTTGCCCGACAATTTAAAGAGGCAATGGATTTATAAGATTCTTAACCACTAGAGAAAAGGATGTTAAAGACTAATGTTGGCCTTAAAGCTGCTTTTGTATTTATTTTGTATCTGCTTTTGTATTTATGTGAATTTATTCCGAATGTCCAATTAATTGTAGATGTACGTGTATGCAGTGAGATCTAAACAATATTCATATATGATGGTTATTTCACAAGCAATATTGTGTGCTGGTATGTTTGTTTAAATAGGGAAATTCAGAGCAGGTCATGGGTTATACTTGTATAATGTATAGATAGTCTGATATATGTTGAAATGCAACGATATGGTGTTTGATGATTGATAATCATTGAAGTTAAAAAGTTGCAAACAATGATTATAGCTGAGGGGTATTAATAGAAAACTGATAGGATTAGGTTTCTTTTCCTTAGTGGTGCCAAACACTGCAATGGAAAGTAGAGAATGAATTATGAATACATTCCTTACTATTCCAAACACATGAAAGGAAAGTTGGTGAGAGTTTCAATTTCTCATGCACAAAGAAAATTTAAAGAATGGATTTCCTTTCCTTTCCATTCTATGAACCAAACAAGGCTTAAATGTGAGATGGATCAATGGGAGACGAAACTTTGTTTGTTGCTAGCTGTAGAAGGAAGATCAAGGCTTGTTATGAGATAGCACCGAAACATGAAAATGGATGCTAGTTCTAAAATGTGTATAAGTTTACTAATTCTAATTTTTGTTCATTGGTTGTTAAATCTTACATAGAATGTGTGTCCCTTCTTTACTTTTGAGAATGGATGAATAGGTTATTACATCATGGATGTATAGTTAATGATTAATTATTACATTTGTCTCTAAAATTGGGGTCCAGGTTCTATGTCTCTTTGGTGTATAAGAACAATCCAACAGCTTCTTATATTTTTTATTTTATTTTTTTGTCGTAAAACATAACATTCATAGAAGCCCCAAGGGCATAAGGAAACCCAAACAAAGTCATGGGCAGACAACAAGTCTCTCAAAATCATTAACACATAATTAAGACATTAAAATGACAAACAAAAAAAAAAAGAAACTAAACATAAAAGCCTAAAAAAACATCCAAACCCTAAATAAAGTTTTTTCTTCATCTCCATCTTGCATCGGATCTTCGACGGAAATCGCGAGCATAGATTGGTAACCAAGGGTGGTCTGCGGAGGTGAGGATATAGACAGAGCCGCCATACATTCTCCAGTGGACCGATTACGAGAAAATCTTGCATAAAAAAAGTGACAACAACCGAACCAAAATAGATCTCAACAAACAAAATTAAGATCTAAAGAAGTGGCTGAGACGGATGACGAAATCTTCCATGGTAGAGCGAGGTAGACAAGAAAAGGAGTTTTGTTTCCGACCTGAAAATCTTGAGTAAAGGAAGAAGAAAATCTAAGAATCTCCATGAAAACAAATATGAAAGTAAACATTAGATTTTCGATCTAAGGTGTACAAACAAATTTGGTCCATGGAGACTAAAATCAGACGCAAGGAAAGAGAAAAACAATGAAAAAATCACCAATTGAGTGAGGAATCACCACAGAGGATGAAAAGTCACCACAGAGGATGAGGGATCACCACAAACGTGAGAAAAAAGATGTAAAAACTTGGGGAAGAAGATGATCAATGAAAATTCGAAAGAAAATGGGTCAAAGCTCGATCAAGAGTGGCCTCCCCACTCTTAACACATCGATCTAGATTCAGATAAATCCAAATTTGGGCAAGAGAGGGGGGAGGGGGTTTCATATATGGTTTCTCTCTCTAAACTTGGAGAGAGACGCTATTGGATACCAACATGGACAGAACACTGGGCCTTGTGTGTTTGCCCAATGAGAGAGAGAGCTCAGTTTGTTAAAGTCATTGTAATTCCCTTTTGACTTTAGTTGTTGCCAACTATGAACTTATCTTTTGTACTCAGCCTATATATGCTATAAGAAATGTAGTTACACCTTATGAATGAAATGAGTATTGTCTAGTTTATTTTTAATTTCCTTTCTTGTACTTCGTTCTCAACATTTGGTATCAAGAGCCGGTACGATGCGGGCTTCAAAAAACGTGCCGTCGTCCATGCCAATGTCCGGTGCGACAGTCGACCCACCACACTCCATAACCCACCCATCTTCATCCCAATCTACCCTAGAAAACTAGTACCAAACTTTCAAATCTACAGTGGAATTTTTGCAAACCCAAAACACCAAGCTCCATGCTTCGATGCAACACCTCACCCTTTCTCTCAACCAAGCTCAAGCGGCGTTTCAAAATCACATTACAACTCAGATGGTAGTTATGCAAGACAACCTTTTAACTACCATGGCCCAACGCTTACCACCACCTCTTTCACAGCCATTAACAACCTTTCCTCCACTCACTTTCGGCACACTGCCTTACCCAGCCATATAATCATCAACCCAAACCACCTCTTGCACATGGTCGGATATGGGTATGACCAACCATTTTTCTTCTGGGTTCATAGGCCAATCGTCTTCATCGGCACAATCAGCTTTCTCCACATACTCCACGGTCACCTCTATTAACAACTCACCCCACTCTAAATCACAACACCTTAAAAACCAACAACATACCAACACCAACACCAGATTCCAAACCCAAAATTTCCATGACTCTTACACTTACAAACCACCCAAAATTTCCATGACTCTTACACTTACAAACCACCAAAAATTTCCATGACTCTTACACTTATAAACCACCAAAAATTGACCATTGGCAAAGACGCCATTGGGTGGTTGGCCATGGCTGATCGTTATATATGCTCTTATCGCATCCCACCCCATGAGTGTGTCCAAGCTATCTCCGCCCACTTCAGAGCCGATGTTTCTGTCTAGATGAACGTCCTTGAATAACGTCGGCCTTACATCACATGGGAGAGCTTTGTGGTAGCTTTTCTCGAGCATTTTGGGTCAGAAAACACCTCCGATTTCAAGGCTCAGCTATCTCACCTGCAGCAACAGGGCACGGTCGACAAGTTCTTCACCGAGTTCACCAAACTCTCGTGTCGTGCTCTCGATTGGTCAGATGCCGATCTATGGCTCATGTTTTGCGACGGTCTAAAGAATGAGCTGAGACACGATGTGTTGGCTATGGGTCCTCGATCTCTTTCTCACGCACACCAGCTAGCACAGCATTATGAGGCTAAGCTAAGGGCGGAGCGTGCTGAATGTGCATATCGAAATGTTACTGGCCGGAAATCATGGCAGTCATACCCACAACCACCTAGTGGCCCCTCCCTAACCCAACCACCACCCATTAATCCCACCCACGGTCAACAGATACCCCAACCCCCAAATTCAAAACTTGCTATCATTGCACGACAAAACTCCTCCACCCATGTCCGTTAGTGGTCCCCAGGAGAGTAACGGGACAGAAGAGAACGAAACATTTGCTACACATGTGAGGAACCATACTCTAAATACCACATTTGCAAAAAGCCATTTATGGCAATTTTGGCCCCAATGGTTGAGCAAGGGGATGAGCCGTTGAAGTTTCATGATGCTAGCACCTCCTTGGAAAACCAAACTCATGATTTCGAGGAGTCCCTGCCTTTACATGCTATTACAAAATCCTCCTTGGATAAGATGATGCGATTGGAGGGAACAATTCACGGGAAACCAATCCGAGTCTTCATCGATTGTGGCTCTGCATCGAACTTCCTCAATCCGGCTGTAGCTACACATCTAGGCATTCCAGTTCACTATGACTCATCCCTAAGATTTACATCGGCTTTCGGACATCAATTACGACCTTCTTGGGCCGTCAGGAAGTCACTGTGCATATTCAGAGCTATAATTTCACTGATGGTTTGTTTTTTTACCTGTTGTGGGATGTGACTTGGTATTGGGAGCGAAGTGGCTCCGTACCCTCGGCTTCATTGGGTGGCACTTTGCCGATAAGGTGATGATCTTCTTCAGAAAAGGGAAGTGTTATACTCTCCAAGGTACCAACTCCGGCCGGCGAACGTATATCGCCTCTTTAATGGCGTTGGTCCGATCTGCTTTTTCCCATCCCACTTATCCCACCCCACCTAAACCTGACCCGCTCCAGAACCAGCCCAAATGTGTATTGGACCTGATACATGCCTATGCAGATTTATTCTCTACACCCACAACCCTACCTCCACAAAGGCTTATTGATCACAAAATCACATTACTCCCTCACACAAGCCCAATTCGAGTCAGCCCATATAGATATGCCCATTCACAAAAAGAGGAGTTGGAATCACAAGTTATTGATCAGAAAATCACATTACTCCCTCACACAAGCCCAATTCGAGTCAGCCCATATAGATATGCCCATTCACAAAAAGGGAAGTTGGAATCACAAGTTCAAGAGATATTGGAGAAAGGGATAATTCGTCCTAGCTCAAGCACAAACTTTTCCCCGGTACTCCTTGTCAAGAAGAAGGACAAAACATGGCGTTTTCGTGTCGATTATCGTCGTCTCAATGCCGCCGCCATTAATGATCGTTTTCCTATCCCAGTGGTCGACGAGCTCTTGGACAAGTTACATGGTGCTTGCTATTTTACTAAATTGGATTTGAAATCGGGCTATCATCAAATTCGCATAAGGGAAGAGGATATCGAAAAGACGGCTTTTCGCACCCATGATGGTCATTTCGAATTTGTGGTGATGCTATTTGGCTTGACAAAATGGACCATCCACATTTCAAGCTCTCATGAACCACATTTTCAAACCCCACCTACGTAAGTGTGTTCTTGTGTTTTTTGATGATATATTAATTTTCAGCCCAGATTTAAACTCTCACTTGAAACATGTGCAAGCTGTTTTTGAGTTGTTACGGGCTAATCAACTATTTGTGAAGTTGTCTAAATGTTCTATAGCCCAACCGAAAGTGGAATATCTGGGTCACGTTATCAAAGAAGGGGCCTCTATGGATCCACAGAAAATATAAAGTATTTTGGACTGGCCCAAGCCCACCACCGTGAAAGGACTGCGCGGCTTCTTAGGGTTGGTTGGCTATTACCGCCGCTTCGTTCGACATTTTGGCGTAATTGCCCAACCCTTGAATGATCTGCTTCGCCATGACAACTTCCATTGGACCCCTGTTTTTGACGAGGCTTTCTCTAAATTAAAGCAAGCAATCACTACCGCCCCGGTTTTGGCCTTGTCGGATTTCTCTAAACCATTCGTGATCGAAACAGATGCAAGTGGTTGTGGAATTAGGGCAGTTTTGCAGCAAGAGAAACATCTAGTGGCTTTCCTCAGTAAGTCTCTTTCTCCTAAGCATCAAGCTCAATCTGCTTATGATATAGAGATGTTCGCTATTATGTTTGCGATAGATAAATGGCGGCCTTATTTGCTTGGGAATGCTTTCACAACATGACTGATCACAAGTCACTGAAGAACATCATGGACCAGCGCATCTCCACACCGGCGCAAGACAAATGGGTTGCCAAACTCATGGGTTACAATTACTCGATCGAGTACAAAGCCGGCAAGTCTAACACGGTTCCAGATGTCTTGTCCTGAAAGCCTAAGCTTATGGTAATCTAGACCACATAAGAGCCAATTTTTATGTCATTCTCGAAATTGATGCCGCTTGTTCCCATGATCCAAAAGCTCTACGAATTCTGGCAGCCCTTACTTCCAATTCAGGACTAAAACATTTTGAGAATCGCGGTTATACTACAAAGGTAAAATTTATGTGCCTGAGACCTCTGAATGGCTTGCTAAAATTTTGCACGAATTTCATGGCTATTTGCAAGCCGGTCATTCTGATTATCTCAAAACCTTGGTGCGGCTACAACGCAATTTTTCATGGCCTGGGATTAGAAAGGATGTGAAACTCTATGTTGCATCTTGTGATCATTATCAAAGACAGAAGTATGAATCCGTCCGCCCACTCGGCTTACTGCAACCTTTACCAATTCAGGCTCACAACTAGGAGGACATATCCATGGACTTTGTCGAGGGGCTGCAAAATCAAATGGATTCAATGTCATCATGGTCATAGTTGATCGTCTCTCCAAGTTTACACATTTTGTTGTTGCTGCCCACCCATTCTCTGCAGCTGATATAGCAGACACTTTCATAAGAAATATCTTTCGCCTTCATGGGATGCCTAAACGTATTGTAAGTGACTATGACCCTGTATTTCTTTCAAAATTCTGGATTGTTTTCTTCAAGTGTTGAATGGCACAGCCCTTTGCCATAGCTCGGCATAAGTCCGACGGACAATCTGAGGTTGTGAATCGTACACTTAAACAGTATTTGAGGTGCTTTGTCATGGTGAACCAGATAGTTGGGCAAACCTACTGCATTGGGCTGAATGGTGGACAAATACCACATATCACTCTACAATCCAGATGACTCCCTGCTTCCAGTCCTTGTACGGTTATCTGCCTCCAGCAATAGAGGCAAATCTGCCAGGCACTACCACCATTGCAGTCGTTGACAAGGCCCTGCAAGACAGAGATATTCTTATCGAGCACCTTCGTACCAATATGGCCAAGGCATAAAACAGAATGAAGCAAATGACAGATAAGAATCGCACAGAGCGTGAATTTGCAAAAGGGGACTGGGTCTTCCTCAAATTGCAACCTTATCGGTAGAAGTCCATGCTTAAACGTCTCTCGACCAAACTTGCTCCACGGTTCTTTAGTCCCTTTAAGATTATGCAAAAAATTGGAAGTGTGGCCTATCGTTTGGAGCTGCCACCAAACTCAAGGCTGCACCCCGTGTCTCCTGCTTCACTGCTTAAGAAACGCATTGGCGATTTCACTCTAGTTTTTTGCACCCTTCCCTAATTCAACAAAAATGAACAGGTGGTATGGGAACCACTACGAGTGTTGGACATGGGTACTTGAACTTACCGCAAATGCCAGATTATAACTTGGTTGGTTCAATGGAAAGGACTTCTAGTTGAAGATGCAACCTGGGAAGTTGCAGCAACCATGATTTCCAAATTTCTAACTTTTGGCACTTGTAGACAGACACCATCTCGAGGAGGGAGTGATGTTGGATACCAACATGGACACAACATTGGGCCTCGTGTGTTTGCCCAATGAGAGAGAGCCCAGTTTGTTAAAGTCATTGTAGTTCCCTTTTGACTCTAGCTGTTGCCAGATATGAACTTATCCTTTGTACTCAGCCTATATATGTTGTAAGAAGTGCAGTTACACCCCATGAATGAAATGGTATTGCCTAGTTTATTTTCAATTTCCTTTCTTGCACTTCATTCTCAACAGACGCTCTCTTTTTACCCCTCAGGGTTTTTACCCCTTAGGGGGTTTCATATTCTTGGTTTTCTCAATTTTGAGGAAGATTTTGATTGTTTTTTTTATCGCATATTACAACTGTGTGAATCAAACTCATAACGTCTCACTTACTAAGGGGAGACTATGCCGCTAGACCAAATTATACTGGACAGATTTTGGTTGTTTTGCTTCAATGGATTTCGTAAAACTTTCTCTAAAATGAGAAATGTGATGGTAAAAACCATATTTGCAACAGACTCTAAAATTAAAGAAAAAGATTTAGGAAATGATTATGAAATCTCTACAATAGGGAATTTGTTGGAGTTAGAGAAGAAAATTGTTTAAAACTCTAACTTTGTTTCCCTATAAAAATATAGAGGGAACTTGTTGGAGATGCCTTAACTTTTTAAGGAATTTTGTAGACATTATTTATTAGTACACAAATCGTAGAAATTTTCCACGTACCTTTTAATGTTCACCTTCTAAATTTATGTCACATAAACATAACGAACTTTTGTTTATCGTTAGATTTACACCCAAAGCATATTTTATCCTTGTTCAATCACTGGTAATGTAAACATTGATTTTCACAAGCGTGTATCCATACCCAAACATCCAAACAACAAAATGCAAAGACAATACAAGACTCGTGAACTTCAGGCCCATACATAAGTGAGAATACGAGATATTTAATGATCTAACAATATCTAATAGACGTATCTTGTACGTAGATGCATATGCCTAAATGGTCATATTCAGCACCATATAAACTGGACATAAGCGCCAAACTGGCCTAAACCGCCCACACCATCAATAAGGCTGCAGTAACAACTTTCGGTAGCCGTCAAGTCTCACCCGTTAGGCTCCCAGACGCGCCCTCACCCGCGCCGCCAAGAAGTCATTTGTCAAGCCCATTTGGGACCTTTCTCACATCGAAGATAAGTAAAGCTCAACCGTTTCCTTAGGCTATAAAACATATCATTCTCTCTCCGTAATAACTACACATTTATTACTTATCTAACCGTTACTTTGTTAACATAAATACATTAACTAACTTAGACATTAAAGTAACAGACCGCCAGACACGGTCTCCTCTCTTTTCCTAACAGGTGTCGGTATGCGTTAGTAGTATTTGCAAGATATAGCGGGATCCTCAATTGTTAGAGATAAACCCACTACATCAACAATCTCATACAATAAATCATTCCAACAATGCAAAGCGATTACATCCTCTAATAAAAATAAGTTGACATGACAAACATCATCATCAAACACCATGAATCATGAGGGTTTGAGTAGCATATAGAACACAAATCCAACACCAACTCTCCTTGTTCTCTATCACCCCCACACATAATAAGCTGTTTAAACACATAAATATTTAAAATCCAACCCCACAGAACAAAAAATTACACAAAAAAAAAAAAATACAAAACAAAAAACAATAAAGAAAAAAGAGAGAGAAGAGGGAGTCTTGGGGCATATCTTGGGTCCTTGTTTCCCACTTTTGAAAATTTTAGGGCGATTTGATTGATGGCCATAAGGCCCTCCTTGGAATTCACCGTCTCCAACCACCACAAGCTCCTCTCTCCTTTCCTCCTCACCCGCCCTTCCTTCTTCTCCGCTTCTCCCTCCAAGCCTCTCCTCCTCCTCCTCCTCCGCCGCATCGCTTACTCCGCGACTCCCCTCACGCGCCCCAACCCCCACCGCCCTCAGCGGCCGCTCCACCCGCCCACCGAAACCCTGGCGCAGAAGATCTGTAAATCGATTCGCCGCCCCGGCGCCGCCTCCAAGGCCCGGATATACTCCGATGTCAACGTCATCCGCCCCAAGGAGTACTGGGACTACGAAGCCCTCACCGTCCAATGGGGGTCTGTTACTTGTCTCTCTCTCTCTTCCGTTTTTGATTCCACTGTTGAATAGTGTGTTGATTTTCGATGTGAATTTGCAGGGAGCAGGACGATTACGAGGTGGTGAGGAAGGTTGGGAGGGGGAAATACAGCGAGGTTTTCGAGGGGGTTCACTGTACAGATAACGAGAAATGTATCATCAAGATTCTCAAGCCTGTTAAAAAGAAGAAGGTCAGAGAGAGTTTCAAAAGCCATGTGGTTGCGATTTGTGGTTTTTAATGTCCTTGTGTGTGTGATATAGACTTGCTTGTTGCTTGGTTGCTAAGTATGAGTTCTTGGTTGTGGGAACTAGCTCAGTGTAGATATGATTATATCATGCAAAAGCACAAGTCTTGTTGTCTAGTGCAGTATAGTCACTAATACTTTGACAGGTTAATAGGATTCATTATAGTTAAATTACCTTTATGGCTTGCTCGTAGAATAATGAGATATGCTTTAGGCATAACTGGTTTTGATAAACGGCTTGTACGCCCGGCATAAGATTATGGTGTTTTTGGATTCATGTTGTTGATAGCATAGTCTAGTTAGTCTTACATTGGTTCTCTGTGGAGGGAGATTAACATATTCTTGTGTAATAGCTCTTTACACATGCCATGTACTTAACATTTAACTGTGTGCTAACTTGCAGATTAAGAGGGAGATTAAAATATTGCAGAATCTTTGTGGAGGCCCGAATATTGTGAAGTTGCTTGATATCGTCAGAGACCAGCAATCAAAGACGCCAAGTCTTATTTTTGAATATGTGAATAATACAGATTTTAAAGTGCTGTATCCAACACTTTCAGACTATGACATACGATACTACATCTATGAACTTCTCAAGGTAAGCTTTCTATTCTTGCTCTGCAACAAGTAGCGTTGGTGATTGTTTCACTTAAAATAAGCATTGTCACCACTCTTTTGTTCTTTGTTATGTACTTATGTTCTTTTTTCTGCCCACTTTATTTTGGAAAGTTTGAAACGTTGCTGACTATACACAAATTTGGAATATAATGGTATCATTTATAGACACAGTTATTTCTTATCTTTGGTTTGTAGTATGCATTTGAGTATATTTTAGCATGAGGCAATAGGCTGGCTGCATATAGTTTACCTATCTTTGAACTAGCCTTACTCACTTCCACCCATAAAGTTGAGGACTAATAAGCAGGAGAGAATCCTGTCTTTTGGAGCGTATAATCTTAAATGATTTACGAAATACTCTTCTGCTTGTATGTGAAATATTGTGAGGACATGGTGATCAGGTGGTGTGATAGGAGAACAAGGTTTCAGCAGAATGGGGATGAGGCATTTAAAGTGATCATGTTTATAATACTTGATTCTTATCTTTAATCGTGAATCTATTTCCTTGAACCAAAAAAAGGAAATTCAGTGAGATTCCAGTTTTGAATGTTCTTATGTATAAAGAGTCTATAAACATTCACAACTCAATTACATATAGGAGATTCATACGAAAAATGGATAATTATCTATTTGAAGCATTTATACATGTACATTATAATTTAGGAGCTCTCTGTAAGATCTGTATTTATTTTTTCTTTTGTAGTTTGTATTTGAACCATTTGGTGCATGTGTGTTTCATAGTGCTCCATATGTGCTGTCATTTTCCAACTCAGAATTTCAGTTCTTCAACTTCTAAGATATATCAACTCTGTCTTCTATTGATCTCTGTGTAGGCTTTGGATTATTGCCACTCACAAGGTATTATGCATCGAGATGTGAAGCCCCATAACGTTATGATTGATCATGAGCAGCGTAAGCTGCGCCTTATTGATTGGGGCCTTGCAGAGTTCTACCATCCTGAGAAAGAGTATAATGTTCGCGTTGCTTCAAGGTTGTTATCTATTCTTTTTACTTCATGACACATCATTAAGTTTGTTATTGTGGCCATTATCTGTGTTGAAACTGCCGTAGTCCTTATTTTTCTTTCTAAGCATTGCTCCTGCAGAGCCTTGTTGTACCCATAAAATTTGATTTAATGTTCTAAATGTTAAACTCAATATTGTATTTGAAGTCACATATAAGTCAAATTTGATAGTTTATCTATACTATATACATAAGTGTATATGGGGAACCAATTGCTTTGATGGACTTCTCTTGTGACAACTAGGTTGGTTTGAGAATAACTTTTAATTGGTTAAGAAAGAAGCTTCCCTCCCTCCCAGCGTTATTTCGTCACAACTATTGGCCGACATGGTATGGGGAATTATGCACACGTGCAAATAGGCAGGCTGTAATTTGGGATTGGAATACATGCAATCTTTTTTTCTTTTTTTTTTGGGGGGTGAGTGCTTTCCAGTACATATTATGTAAATGATGTACAAAATAGTGGTGCAAGTTGAGTTCCATTTATAAATCTGATTGATATCTCGTCGCCTGCAGCAATGTAGAAAGAGAGGAATGATTCTTGACATAGCTAGTAAAGATTTGTCTAACCATGTCTCTTACCTTTAGATAAATTATGTGCAGTAATATATTACTGGCTTCAAATTAGCAATATTGCTACCATTCATTAGTATTAAGTTCAGGTTTGTTGTTTATGGTTTGACTACATCTTCTACATTTGAACTAGCACTGTGAAACCTCTTGGCAGTTTGTTTTTGTACCTTATGGTGTTCCCTGATTGAACATTTTGCAGGTATTTCAAAGGTCCGGAGCTTCTTGTTGATTTACAAGATTATGACTATTCTTTGGACTTGTGGAGTCTCGGTTGTATGTTTGCTGGAATGGTAAGCAATTTCCACATTATTCTTCTGCTTAGATATGTAATATATCAGATACTGCTGTATTGTTGCAGTTTTGTGATGGTATATTATATCATCCCCAATCACTCGTGACAGTATGAGCTTATAATCTTTTACTTTTGATTGGGGTGCTTCAATATCTGCAATGGCGTTTTTAACTACAAATAGTATTTATATGCAAAGAATAGTATTTCTTAGTGATGCATGGACCATGGATCTTGATCTGTTTGATCTTGATCTGGTGGCAGATGGCAAGGAGGTTCATAATTTGATACCATGTCAAGAAATGAACTGCTGTCTTGTGATGCTTATGCTTGAGCTTGTTCTATACAGATATTTCGTAAGGAGCCATTCTTCTATGGACATGATAACTACGATCAGCTAGTGAAAATAGCGAAGGTATGTATGCTATCACGAATCTGTCTAATATATTTGCTTTTATTTATATTATATGGTCAATCTTCAGCCTCTGTCCTGCTCAACTCCTTCATGTTGTGTCACTCTCCTAGCATCGATCGGTAGTTTAGTTGATTTTGGTGAATGAAATACTTTTCCATAGGCCTTAGTAATGGAATTGCCAATAAATGTATTGGTGTGCTGTGTTGCATGTATTCTTTTTTTTTTGTGAGTATGCTGGTGTGTGTACACTTGTGACTCTATATGTTTTTTTTTTAGTTGTAATCTGTTAAAAGTATCACTTTAGTCTATGCATGTTGTTTTTTTATACAAGAAAAAGTAATCATAGTTTTTCCTGCTTATCTACAGGTACTTGGAACCGATGAATTAACTACTTATCTACACAAGTATCGCATAGAGTTGGATCCACATCTTGGTGCTCTTGTGGGGAGGTAGTGGTTTCTCCTGTAGTTATCATTTTCTTTCTTATTTTATCAGGAAGCCTTACTATTCTCTGCTTTAAATTTCTGAAGGCATAGCAGGAAACCATGGACAAAATTCATTAATGTTGATAATCAGCATTTAGCAGTTCCTGAGGTAAGCTCTCTCTGATGATGGTGAAAATGTTCAATTGTTCTCTTTCGGTTTCGAGTTGTCAATAGCCTTTATTTATTTGTTTGGTGCTTTCTGTAGGCCATCGATTTTGTAGACAAGTTGCTACGTTATGATCACCAGGAAAGGCCAACTGCAAAGGAAGCGATGGTAAATTTTAGCCCTTATGTACATAGTAAAGGACATCTTCTCCCTCTGTTCTGGTCCACTACTTTTTCTTGATAGATGTTTTACTGTCAAATTGATGCGACAGCATCAGCACTAAGTTTTTCATGCTATATGAACATGGGGTTCTGGCCCTGTAGCTCTGTACAAAGTCAAAAGAGCCAGTCCAAATCTCATGTTTGAAGCAGGATTTAGAATTTGGAACTCTGCTAATTTGTGTTGTAAAATATATTTTATACTCGATTGTAAAATATTAAGCAAATTGTATGTATTTCATGCAGGCCCATGCTTACTTCTACCCAATTAGAAATGCAGAAAGCAGCAGAGCTCGTACCCAATAGATGCTTGTTGAATCATGGTGTCTTCTTTGTGGCGAATCCACCAACCGTAATTTCTGCCCCGAGTTTTTCTTGTGGTATTTGAGTGCAGATATAGGGTTTGCCAGTGTTTGGGTTGTCATAAAACTCGGTTTTGATAAAAACTCATTATGCTGTTAGATTTCTGTGTACTTGTTAGTCCATTTTTGTGTGCACCCCAAACTGTGAATGTATTATTTATCTGATTCAGGCAGAATTTAACTCCATTCCTTTTCAATCAATGAAAGATCAATGTGTGCTTTGTGAACTCCATTTTTGTCGATCAATGAAAGATTTGTACTGTTATTTTGGCTGGAGTATGTGCTCTTTGGTTCCCACCATTCTTCTACATAATTGGGAGATTTATTTGTAGCTACTGTGCTTGCAGAACATATTTTGATCATCCGATAATATTATTTATGAAACTTACCTGATAATGAAGCTCCTGGCGACGCTTCAGTACTGAGTACTGACAGAAGTGGTTTCCTTGAATTATGGATCAAGATCTCTCTCCCTTCAAGCTATAAGTTTATCATCTCCTTTCTTAGCCTTATGTTGAGAAATCTTTGCTGAAATTTCAAAAAAAAAAAAAAAAAATAGGAAATCCAGTACCCTCAAATGGATCCGTAGGATTGTATCAACCTTCCTCTGAAACAGAAACTTGGCAGTTCCCACTTAAATGACATCATGGATTGTTGCAAAGACAAACTTTTTGTAACCGAAACTTAGAGGATCCAAAATTTCATACGTAAATGCATCATGCATATCTCTGTTTGTGCTGAATTTGGCCTAGTAATTAGCAAATGTATAGTATAGGTTGGAGGTTGCCTTGAAAATTTTGGTGACCAGCACCTTGGAACAAAATTGCAGACGCAACATTCAATCTTTTTGTCATGGGATTGTCAATTTGACGTTAGCTCATTTGTCTAGCGATGAACTGGGATTCTGAGAACGATCTTATCCTTAGCTATATTCATCATTTTATTTGAGTTTATTGATTATGTGTAGTTTGCTTGTAGTTACACGGTTTTAGTTCTTATACACTCGCAGTATCTATTTGAGGTTTTGAACCAGTACACATTTTTGCGATAGTAGTAGCTCCACCAGCTAGTGGAAGAAAGGCGGAAAGATACATATTCCTCCTAGCAAATTTTAAGATGATTCTAGTCAATACATGAAAGGGAAAAGAAATAGAATGAGACATGTCATATGATTGACCCCAAAGGACAAAGATCCCCCACAATCCCACATCATATCCCTATAGAAAGTGAAAAGACATAACATCATATCTCTGGCTAAACCCCAAATTTAGATTTAGGGGGGATGGTGTCCCTAGTCTTATTAGTTTCATGGGTCCTTGTGCTTTGCCCTTTCCTAGAATTTCCAACACAAAAGAGGAAAAAGAGTAAAACAGAATCAAGCCTTTGTTTATCTTGCTTGCTCTCTTATGTCATTTCTCTCTCCTCTCCTCTCCTCTCCTATATCTAACTGTTTCTAGGGTTTTGAGGTCCTCCAACCCTCCCACAAATCCAGTAGCTTAAGGGATATGTCCTGATTAAGGTAATTCCTATGATATCCTTTCTCCCTTAAGTTCACAAGATCAGTCCCACACTCATTGAGAGCGTGCTTCACAATCTCACTCACATAACAAAATGACTGTAGATTCGATCACTAGCTCTAGTGTGCATCAAGCCAAATATGTGGTTTATTATAAACACCTAAGTTGACTGAAGGTGGGGATTGGGGATGGAGTGTAACCTAATAATTGGAGACAAAGTTAAGACATAGGACTTGAGCTTATGCGGTTATGAAACATTTGGCATATAATCCGATATTGGGAACTGGTATAAAGGGGACCATACACCATTCCAGCTTCATGTTACACTAAAATATATAATGCTCGATGCTAATGTAATTTTCATTTTCCAGGTGATGATACATATTACTAATTAACATGACTAACAGGGCAAAGGAATAAACTATCAATCTGAAAGATTTCATACTAGGTCAAAATACGTAAAGATCGACCTACTTTGTCATAATTATGATGATTAAGTAATGCGTGGTTCTTATATATGTTTCACATGTTGAAGACTTGTTTGTTGGAATTACAAGGCAATGTCGATCACTTATTGTGTTCGTTTTATGATAATTAATTACTTTTTTTGCATCTAATAATACAGGAGAATTCCATGAAGAAAAAAAAAAAAAAAGAATACATGGCAGAGCAAAAGGAGAGCGAGAGACAGAGAGAAGGAGGATGGCAGAATCCAAGTGATCGAGTCCAAGAGCAGTATATATGTGTTTTTATACTACTGTTTAATCCCAAAACTATACAGAATGTAAATTCTTGCATGCATTTTCTTTTACTAGAATTACCATATTCATGAAAGAACAAAAAAAGGATTGATGATGATGAAGTCAGGATGCATGATGGCATATGCGCGCAGGCAATACATAATAACTTGGACATATATGCATGAACATCATGGAATTTGGTGAAATTGTTTTTTATCCGGAAAATAACCATAATATACATGCAGATATATATAGGTAAATTTTAATTTATTTTATCAAATAGATATATATGCATTAATGTCTCTATTTAATCCCAAGCTTTTTGTTTCGGTACGTTTTGTTTCACTTTGTTTTGTTTCTTATACATCAAGCAAATGAAAAATGCAGAAAACTAACTGAAGGGATCGATATATATACAGTAGTTCATCTTTGCAGGGATAACGCCAATGATCAAATAGTTAAACTAGTTTTTTTTTTAGTCGTTACATGCAGTAAAGAAAGGGGAAACAATGAGCTGTAGTCTGTACGTCACTTGACAGGTTGCAGTAATTTACTAAACAGATTTGTCTGGAAGGTAAGTTTTTATTTTACTCTACTGTGTACGAGTCCAAGATGATCAATGACCGATGATCATCCTTCTATAGCCAGCTGTATGCTGAACAATGGACCGTCTAGAACAAATTGAAATCTCAATTCCAGCTTGTTTGTGTTTTGCATAAGGTTAGCAAAAACTGAATCGATGAATTGTTTTATCTGCCAAAGATATTATATATTTCTCCCTTAGATGCTTCCAGCTTTTGAAAGAAGCTGCTGGCGGGATAGGCTGTAATGCTGGTGAACTAAATCTTGACCAGCTGCATTTGTTATTGTGGTAAAGGCTTGGAGATTTGTAGTGATGAAAGGAGATTATGATGCTGCTCAAGTGCCAAGTGATTGAAGTGTATACAAAAGTCTAGCTTTCGTGAAACTGTTTAATTAACACTTGCGATCTATTTTGGCCGGCTGTTTCTTTCTACTAGCTCATTTTCATGGATCATATGTAGCTAGCTCTTAGACAACAAATGAAGTACTTTTTTTTTTCTGAGCAGACCAATATTTTTTACTCCCATTTCCAATCTTCCACAATCGTAATCAGACTCACCTGCAGTCCATGAGTAGTGTCATTAGCATATATGCCCGTGAAGAACACTAACAGAAGCAAACCCTACAAGTTGTTTTCTAGCCTGAGAAGTCCACACTACAGGCCGCTAATTCAATCGCTTTCGCAATGTGGTTTGAGATGCATTCAAACCAACGCCTTAATTGTATATTGTTCTCTTGTCAGATTTGCATATCGAGTAAACCCTAGATATATGGCTTGTGATTGAGTCTTGAACCTATATAAAAATAAAGAGGTCATTGATTTGGTCTTGGCAGAATGAAAGGTCTTGTCAAAATTATGCAGACATGGCAAATATAGATAGATTGAGAGATGAGATCGAGATGGGTCAAATAAAGGCACTTCGATCTGGATGAGAAGAGAAAATAGATGAGAGGAGAGGAGGAGAGACATGTTACAATAATCTTAGGGCATGCAGTGCCCTAGTGTCGGACTCTTACCGTACAATCATGCCCTAATGAAAACAAATGCCCGAAATGACAGCTCCTAAATACACCCCCCTCCACTCGTATCACTCCTAATCTTCCCTATCTCTCTCTCTGACTTCATTGTCTCCCTCTTCTGCCCAATTAAACCCCAAAGCTGTAAGACAAACAATTCGACAGCTAGGTTAGTTGGGAACTGCTGAGATCGACAAAACACACAAGAATCCGATTTACCCTATATCAGCTATTACCTTCAACCGTAAATTATGCCATTTTTTCTTTCAAACATAAAAATACGAAGTTACAAGTTACAACAAGATCAACATATAGAGTAAATCAGTAAAAGACTAGCAAGAAATGGGATCATATTCTGTAAGATTGCTGGTCTGGGGAGGTGTTCCATTTTTATTTTTTTCTTTCTCCCTAGCTTATCGGGTTTTGTTCTTACAGATCATTCTAGGTCATCATGGGGGTACACAAGGTGAAGCCTATAGGTCGCATGACATCGATCACAAAAGCATGTAACGAGAAGGGAACAAGGGTCTGTTTAAGGAGGCTCTTATTGCTATAAAAAATTTGCACTTTCGTATATATGTTAGACCAGAAAATCCAGTTTTGCCGGGGTCAATTTAAGGTCTCGATGCCAAAGAAAACCTAGCTAGTTAGATAGCGTTGAGCACCTTGACACTGTCTAATAATCAAAGTGATAATCATGGCCACCTTTGCTTTCTTTATTCACACAAATGAAGCACAAACAATAACAATAGCAAAGAGGGCAAAGAAGCTGCATGGCAAGATCTAAACCAACTATCGCATACCATGCGTACTTTTATTCCTCGAGCCACTCTACTATCCACTACTCATTTTCCTCTCCTGCTTTATTAATCTAATTCTATAAATAATCAGAATCAAAGAGTAATCATTGGACGTATTAGCTACCTTGCAATGCATGGTGATATACCGGTCACAATTTAAACAAAAATCGATAAATACATATTACACATTGTCGAATGAAAATTAATTCGACATGCATAATATTCTTTTTTGATAAAAAAACCGAATAAAGTAGTTGAATTATCTTGTGTGGTAAAGTCGGTCTAGCTGCTTAAAATGAAACCCCTATATTTGAAATTCGAACTCCTATCAATTTGTGACAAGCAGGTTTGAGCTAGGGATCTCGATTTTGTGCGCTTGCGGCTGGATATAAGTTTTGTTTTACTAAGATACTCTTGTGAATCTCAGTCCTAATGCTGACTAGGTGAGTGTGATTCTAACGTAACCAAAATGGCGTGATTACTATCTCACTCGAAAGATTATAGTTGCACCTCCAAATTTTACTGCGTAAAACCTCCCATCTTACTAATAGAAAAAAGAAGTAGTTGAGTCAAACCATGGTCAAAATATTCTTCTTTTCCAACTGTCATATGTAGTTTTTAATCAAACCCCAATACAATTTTGCGATTTGGTCGTTCCCATAGGGCAACACAAATTTACAAGATCATTGTGTTTGCCTAGTTGACTCCATTTTTATATCACTTAGGGTTTCGGATTAAGCCTCTAATTTCCCCATGCGACATCCAAATGCGACATAATAACCTAATACTGCTAGGACTTGTTTGGCACCGGCCCTACAATCCTGGCTGTGCTTCACAAACATTTGAAAACTCATAATCAAATATAAGGCACGTACGGAGCCTTAGATTGATCGCAATGAAAGGGAACAAGATCCCTAAACACCATGGATTTCGAGGCATTTGTCTTGGCATTTGTCCCTAACTGTTCTCCTCCCCTCGTATATTTTGGTTAAACATGATACGTGTCGCCTACCCATGTTCTTCTTTTTTTGACCAGCACTGTTTTTATCATCAAACTTTACAAAGTGGTTTTGTAATTTGCGCATGACCACCTTAATTGTGGTCCTGCAATTAACGCCCTAATTAACTAGGGTTTCATAGTTTGATTGGCCAAACTAGAACAATATATGTTTGATCCATCATCGACCTAATCAAGTTTAAAATCCTCCTAATGCTCAACCAAAGCCAAAATTTTCGCCCGAATCATGTGTTCTATAATCTAGATTATGCATTGTTAATTATATATATTTAGATAAGTTTTAAGCATTATGCTCATGCATGACGATATAGATCAACTTATCGAGATCGGATCAAAGGCTAATTTGTGCTCATTCACTAACATAATGAGATTCCGAATAAAATCCCAATTAAAGACGTTAATGATAACTTAATCCCTCCCAGAGAATTATGCTCGGATCAAGTACTTAGTCAATAATTCAAAGTCTTTGCACTTTTCATTAGTATAAAAACCAGTCCTAATATTTTCCATGGATTCGATCGTAATATTCAAATAGGACGCTCCACAACCAAATGGACAGAATAACATGGCGGTAAATGTACGTGATTTGGATTCTTAGGATCGTCTTAATTAAGCCTCATAATCTCGTTATGGGTTGTTTTATTACATTACATCGTTGTGAGTTTCTAATCCCACATACATTTTTCTTTTCAAAGTATATGCATGTGGTTTATATATATATATATATATATATGCTTCTTCTATTTGAGTAACAATCATTTGAAAGAAATAAAATTCGAGCATCTAATATTATTTCAAGCAACCAGTACCCGTTCTTCATGTGGTGACTTCGTGGCGGATCCAGGATTAAACTATGGGATGGGCTTCAATTTTGGCCGAAGGTCAAAAAAAATTTCTGTACAACCATGAAAAGTGTAGAAACTCAAGCAGACATTGATTACAAGACTTCAAAAGAAAAAAAAATCAATGTAAGTAGAAAGAAATTTTGAAAATAAGAGATAAATTAGAGAATCCCACAAATTTTTTCCCCCAATTTAAATAGATTGAAAATAGTTCATATTGACAATTTCATACTCTATATAAGAAGAAGAAGATTAAGAGCAATTTTAACAGACTCTCTATTTTAGCTTTTAGCTATTTTAGAGAGCGTGTTTAACTTTTTTGATGTTTTAAGAGCTCCAGCAAACTAGCCAAACTTGAGCTATTTTGACTTTTAGCTATATCGCTAGCTATATTTAGCTAGCGAGATGACTCAGATGAGGTTAGCTATAATTTTAATACATTCCTTGTAAGATATTTTATGTGAGATATAAATATATTTAAATTATTTAATTTCTATTTGAAGAATAATGTTGATGTAATGCTAGCTAGAATAGAGAGCATTGATGCAGCCATATTTTTAAAATGGCTAGCCAAAATAACATTTTAGCTAATTTGACTAAAATTTAACTTAAAAATGGCTAGCATTGTTAAAGATGCTCTGAGAGTTATACTTGAGGATTTTTAGAGACTTGAGAAGGAGAAGACTAGAAAATCTAGGAGTAGAAAAGGGAACTGAAGAGCATAGACGTAGTCACAAACAGAGGAAGAGTTGATGCGCATCATGTCGGGAAGTTGCAAAAACACATAATATATATTCCTAGTTTTTTTTTTTGAATCTCAAAACCCTTGGTTGGGCTTGAGCCCTACCAAGCTTAGGCTTGGCTCCGCGCCTGGTGATTGATACCCTAAAAAACTATATATACGTCTTTAATTTATAAGGTTTGGTGGTTTGGTCATTGTGGAACAGAGTAATGCACAACTACTATTATGAATCAAATGATAGATACATACCAGTATTCTAAGACTTTCATGTCATATGATTTTTTTTATATGCTAACACAACTAAATTACAAAAAATAACCTCTAGAGCAACCAGCTCCAAAAATGTCAAAATTCAAAATCTGCCTAACAGTAACAAGAAAGTTGACCATTAGAGAGCTTGTGTCCCAAATTGACAAAGGCATTAGCAACGAAGTTTTCTTCTCAAAAAGCATGATGAGAGGAGATATGATAAAAAAATGTAGCAATCATTCTGATATCTTGGATAATCTAAAGGAGCTTCAAGAGGCATTTGAACTTCATGTCATATGGTTGAGGAATAATGTTCGATCAGTGTTCTAAAACAAGGTCGTACGTTAAGCGCACCTAGGCGATGGACGACAGCTGACCTAGGAGAGGAACCCCAAATCGGAGCCTTTAAGTGTTTCTAGTTGTAGACAGCTGCCTAGGCGATCTAGGCGGCCTATAAGAGGCATTTGTTTTATTCTAGCTAGAATTGTATATTGTATGCTTAATATATAGTAACTCCAGTAATTAAATTCAACTTCTTATTACCATTTCGTAGTAAGAAACACCAGTGGCAATAATTGTACGTTGGTTAGCAATGATAGACAAAACCAAAATTAAAATCCAGAATAAAATCTGAAAACCAACCTCCACTTCCCGCAACCACAAGCCTAGACCAGATCACACAGATACTTCAACCAGACCCACTTAAAGTAATTAAAGGCCCCATTACCTCTTTTAATCAAATAATTTGTCTCTTTATACATCATATTGAATTAGTTTAACACAACATATAAAACCATAGTGTACCCTAAATTCCTAAAATATAGAATTATACAAGTACGCTCCCCCAACTTACAAAAAATGTCTTTATATGTCTTGAAAAAATTAGTATATTGTACATAATAATGCACTTATAAAATGCATCCAATCCAATGCCAAACCTCTAGCGTGCCCAATATTTGCTCTTCTTTAACTTTAAGATGCTCAATAATTTTTGTCCATTAACATAAAGAAACACTAAAGAAACAAATAACTAGGCTTCTCCAATCCCCACATAACTTGCTCTTTAAACAGACTTTTCGTCATTGGCCGAAAATTAAACACAATTTTTTCCCATTAAGTTGTGATTACACAAAGGTTTAAAGAGAGGAATGATTTGAGAAATAAAAGCACACAATAATTAGTTAATGCAAAAAAAATATATCCAATAGTATAAAATTTGTAACGGTGACGTGTCCACTTCTCTCAACTATCCAATCATTGTCGAAAGTCGAAACCGATACTTGCATGGCAATCACATCCCCAAAGAAGCAAAACCCTAATCTGCTATGGCAGTCAATCAATCACGAACGGACGGCTGAGATTCAGTGACTTGTCTTGACGGGGTTGACCTTATCTGGTTTAAAGTCCGTGCTGTGTAGGCTGGCTCTGCCATGCAGGGCCGTAGTATAGGACTGCGCTAGCTGCGGGGTTTTAGCTGTCCCTCCCTCCCTTGATCAGTTGAATCGTAGCCGTACACGTAGACCTGGTGTCGACCTTGCCAAAAATGATGTTAATCGTGAATGATAAAGATGCTTACATTTTGACCTCTCATCGGGAAAGCCACGCTACCCTAAAAGCTGGAAAAAAGCCGCTTTTTCAGGACGCCAAAAGCTCTACTCCCCTTGGTCAATACTCACCGGTCACTAGTCACTCCTTAGTGAGTAAGATACTAAAATCGAACGGAGTAAATTCAAACAGTTCTAACTCCGTGAACTTTAAATATAATCTCTTATACATACGATATATACATTAATAAACGAGTCAAGTTAAAAAATAAATTCATAGAATTTCATGTTGTAAACTTTAAATACAATCTCATTTGTATACAATTCATGCTGAGATATACTGAAACTATTAAGCCGAAAGATCATATTAAAACGATCGCTTAAAACATGTTTTTTAACTTTCTTAAATTTCAATACTTCATAACATATATTGAACATTATACGAGACCGTTACATATGATGAATGTAGACAGTGTAGACAAGAAACATTGGGTTTTCGGCTTGCATGGCTATGATGATGGTGGAAGGATGAGTTGGGGAGAGAGATGGGGATAAAATTTTAAAGGGATAATGATTACAAATGGGGACATGACGGCAACGCTTTCCTTTATCTTAGACATTAAATCATTAAAACCCGAAATTAACACCAACACCACCCAAACCCAACTTGGCGCAGCCATAGCCGCCATTTGCCATCCTTTCATCTTTTTCATTTTCGGGCGATTTTCTTTTTCTGTTTATGATTTCATTGATCTGTAATGAATATTAAGGACTATTTACTATAGTGGAAGAACTGGGTTTGAGAGAGAGAGAAACGAAAAAGTTTTGAAGAGACAGAGACAGAAGAGAAAAGGATAAAATCCCACCGAATTTATTTAAAAAGTTTGCAGCACTGGCTTTTATTTTAATTTGTTGCGAGTGTCTGTTGAGAATTGAATTAAAAAAAATGTAAAGACAGAAGGTGGAGATTCTAGAGAGAGAGAGGCCCCTAACTCAGGTATTTAAGAAGCTCAACATCTCTGCAATCATGAAAAACTCGAAGAAAACCTTAACGGCCCTCTCCTTCCAAGTTCCATCATCCCCAACCTTTCGATTCTTTTTATATTTTCTTCCATTTTTATTAAATAAAATTCAGGGGATTTTGTTTTTCTGAGATGGGCCCTCATGAAGTCTCTGTGCTATATATGATTTGCTCACTGATGCTATAGTGATATAATTCACATGAGCTGTGCCTTTTTTCTCCAGTTTCGAAGCTCTATCTAAGCTCAAACCCGTTTAGCTTATAACTCACGTTATACGTGCTGCTCCTATATAAACCCCCCCGTATCTCACTCTCATTTCCTCACCTCCAGCTCCTTCTTGCTCTTTTACTAATCCGGCAATCTAGTTTCCGGCTGAGTTCAGTGATCAGAAACATGGTAGCAGATTTAAACCTCTTTAATATAACAGTGAGGGAGTTCGACCCGAACAAGGACTGTTCTGGCATCGAAGACGTCGAGAGGCGGTGTGATGTTGGCCCCAGCGGCGAGGTCTCTCTCTTCACGGACCTCCTCGGCGACCCGATTTGCCGAGTCCGAAACTCTCCTGCCTTTCTCATGCTGGTAAATAAATTAATAACCATGCATCACCATCATAACACATGCTCTCTTATTTGATCTCTTTCCCCGATTCTAAACTGACACGTTTAACTAGCTAACTCTGGCTTGTTTTCCATGAACATGGTTTAGGTGGCTGAGCTGGGCGAGGAGAAAGAGATAGTGGGGATGGTAAGAGGCTGCATCAAAACCGTTACATGCGGCAAGAAGCACTCCAGAAATAGTAAAAACGTTACAGTTAGCCACCGCAATAATAATGATGGTGACGATAATATCATCAAACCTGTCCCTGTTTACACCAAGCTCGCTTACATCTTAGGCCTTCGCGTGTCTCCCTCTCACAGGTTCATAAACTTTTCTCAAAACTTTCCATTTCCACTTCTCAATAATACTATTTTCTCTTTTACATAAATTAACTAAATTTTTTTGTTGGGTACAGGAGGATGGGAATAGGGTTGAAGCTAGTGAAGAGAATGGAGGAGTGGTTCGCTGAAAACGGCGCCGAGTACTCTTACATGGCCACCGATAACGATAACCAAGCTTCCGTTAAGCTCTTCACCGGAAAATGCGGCTACGCCAAGTTCCGTACGCCGTCCATTCTCGTCAACCCGGTGTTCGCTCACCGTGTCAAGGTCACCAGACTCGTGACAATCATCAAGCTCACTCCCTCCGAGGCCGAGAAGCTCTACCGCCGCCGATTCTCCACCACCGAGTTTTTCCCGCGCGACATTGACTCCGTCCTCAACAACACCCTTAGCCTCGGGACATTTCTAGCCGTCCCACATGGCGCGTTCTCGGGGAAGTCGTGGCCGGGGTCGGACCAGTTCCTGGCCGACCCGCCCGAGTCTTGGGCCGTGATCAGCGTCTGGAACTGTAACGACGTGTTCAAGCTCGAGGTGCGAGGCGCGTCGCGCGTGAAGCGGACGTTCGCGAAGACGACTCGGATCGTGGACCGGGCGCTCCCTTGGCTGAACATCCCTTCGGTTCCGGAGCTCTTCCGCCCTTTCGGGGCGCACTTTCTCTACGGTCTCGGCGGCGTAGGCCCACGCGCGGTAAAGTTTTTAAAGGCGCTTTGCGACCACGCGCACAACTTGGCCAAAGAAAGCGGGTGCGGGGTGGTGGCTACGGAGGTTTCGAACCACGAACCGCTTAAGGCGGGAATTCCACACTGGAAGAGACTATCGTGCGCCGAGGATCTATGGTGCATCAAGCGGCTCGGGGAAGACTACAGCGATGGCTCTGTCGGTGACTGGACCAAGTCGCCACCTGGCATGTCCATTTTTGTCGACCCCAGAGAGATCTAGTGTTTACGTAAAGAATCCAAACTAGTTTTTATCTTACGGTGTATGTAACTTTTTGTTTTTTGGTTTAGAGCAAAGCAGCAAGATCAGGGTTTGTGGAGAAGGAAGAAGAAGATTTAAGATATGGGGTTCTGTTTTCTGGGTTTTAAATTTTAGTTGTAAGAGGGAATATCCAATCCGATCTGATCTCCTTCATCTCCCCAGCTTTTGTAAATGGAAGTGGCTTTTTCAGATGATTAGATCCTCCTCTTCCTCTTCTGGGCCAGAACGCAGCCTTGGGTTCTTGTGGTTCCTAATCTTTGCTTTAAATGAAAAAAAAAACAAAAAAAAAACAAAGGGGTTCGATCTCCGCGATCTTTTGTAATGGTGATTGTGATCAAAATCATTGTCATTCAGAATATCCCTATGAATTTGTTCATGCTAATTAAGAAAAAAACAAAGGGGGCTCTCAATCACCTTTTGGGGCAATACCATATCTATCATTTGTCCTTGATTATATGCTAAGGTCGACCCTAGAAGAAGATGATGCCTTTTGCTCGATCACTATATATACATTCTTTAGGTTCTTTCTAGTTAAGGGTAGTGGGAATATAAAGTGCTTGAAATGGACTAGGAATATTGAAATGACCTAAACCCTAATGAGAGGGTAAACTAGTATTTGCTAGACTCTTTCTTGGATTGTACTACTTATGTCATATTCATTTTCATATGACAACACACATACGCATATAACAAATGTGCATATACTCTTTGTGGATGAACTTTCAACTTTTGGTTTGGGTGGTGTCGGGGATTCTTTTCTTAATTTGCTTTCTTGGGTTGTTGGGTTGTTTTTGCTTTTTTGGTATGATGATCACGAAATCGATGGAAGGTTTTGGCTTCTAGTTGCTATGTGGGTTTTTAGCACATTTGCACTAAAAAGATATCCAAGTTCGAACACTTGTTTTTTTATATTTTGCTGGTTCATAGTCTTTTCCTTCATGAGCATTAAGCAAAGGCTTCGCTTTCTCTTAGTTATGGTGGTTATGATTAGGACTCTCGGGGACATCTTGGTGGATACATATAATTGGATTGTGACACTCTTGGTACATGTTTGGCACATAATCAAACTATAATAATGGGCATATATAACTAGAAAAGTAGATATTATTGTTTGTCCATTTATCGATTACGTGCCTTTTTCTCGACCTATATGTACACACACCCAAAAAAAGATCTAAAAACCTTTTAGCATGATAGTGATCTTCCTATCTACAATATAGTATGCACGCATGCCCGTAGTGTTCTTCGCACAAGTGCCTCTTGATAGCTTTGGAGCTAACTTATTTAATCTAGTCTCTTTTGGGTAAAAATATATGACCTTTGTTGTTTCTGGTCCACTATCATCATATTCAATCCGTTTTCATTAGGGTTGTGATTTTGTTGAAATGTAAAACATGCACCCGTGTTTTCTAGCTTTAATTTACATCCTGCGAATGGAGTAGTCTGCAATTGCAGCCGTCGCCGTTAAATTTAGTTACTTAAAACTCATCAAGCTTTAGTAATGATCGATTGATCGAGATCGATCGAACGACAACAAATGCTATAATACTTCCATAAGCTAACACATGCTATGATATATCTGCTGCGTCTTCATTATTAGTTTGGTGGAAGACAGATTAACTTATATGATAGTGTTGCAACAAACACTAATATTGTCGTAATGGTAATGCATGCATTGTAACTTACAACAGCGAGCGTGAGTAACATTTCTCGAGAGGACGAGAGATGCATGAATATCCATGAAATAGGAGAAGGCCGGGTGACTGAGAGGCATTAGGTTGTGCATGCATTGGACGCCAAGAAATAAGAAATAGGGCAAAACAAGATTAGGTATGGTTTTGAACGAGTTAATGAATCTTGTGGGATTCACGGGGTTTGTGTTATAAAGATCATATGATTCATGAGGTAGTTACAATAAAGAAATTCATGGTTGCAACATCAAATTATTGGATGAATACGTTACTGTAATCCTGACTACGACTAAATGTTGTGAGTTCCAGCTGGATAATACTCGAGAAGATCAAGGAAATGGTATCAGTATAAAGTATAAACCCTTGAATCGTATCTAAGCATTAGTGATTAGGGTTATTCTGGACTTAATTACTTCTTTAACCGGATCATGGAAACTGTCAATTCAGATTTTAGAATACAATGTAAAGCCACCTTCATATTTGTTTAAACATAAGAACCATTTATAGAATTATAGTTAGATAGCAAGAGGGAGATATAGATATAGCTCCTCTTTATAGTTTGGTCAGATTTAGTAGCTTCTGTTTAACTGCGTCTGGAATAATCAAAATTCAAAAGTATTGTATCCAAATTCTGAAAAGGAATAATATCATCTTTTTCATACTACTTGTGAAAATTATATATAAGTAAAAGGATATAAACTTTTAGTTTAGATTCTTAGTAATCGATCAGTAACCCAAAACTCTTTTTCTGGTTATCCTGATCTGATTACAGTAGAATCTTGATACAGGCAGGAAGAATTCTTGCATTCAGGCATCTATTTCACTATTTGAATGATAGACATGCGCTTCTCAGAATGCATATAAAACCCTTCAGCTAAATTGATAAGTTAAACAGAAATCTTTATATTTACAAGAATATTTTAGAATTGAAGAGGGGCACTAAGTCAGGTTTGAATTAGGTAAGTTAAAGTGAAAATGTTAGGCAACTTCTAATCCGTGGAGTTGCTTTCGATCAATGATGATTAGAACAAGACAAAGCCTAATTGTTGCAATAAATAAAGATTTCATCCATAAGTAACTGTCTGCAGGTCTATCTGTGTTTTAACAAAAAGAAAACTGGAACGAGTAAAGAACTATAGCTAGGTATGGAAGCTCACTATCAAAGTTCATGAGTCTTTCAAGTAAAATATGAAAGGTCCATGTTCATCATGTTCTCAATTAATCTAAAGGCGCGCAGTATTGGAAAGCCTACGAAAGAGATTGAATGGGGGTGAGTTTGGCGCCCCAAACTTTTACTTTGGCGGTCTTTCTTTATTGTTATAGGGTCGATGATGAAGAAGCCGGTGGAAACAGAAATTGACAGTGGGAAGCTATGCTCAATTTTGGTCGGGGAAGTGGTTTCTATTTTTTTCAGTAGTATCCTTATCTTAATGAACTTCTTGGCAAGTCAATATATATGGCCAAACGGCTAAAGTGATTTGATAATCATTAACAAAGGAAGGTGATGTTTGATGTGAATGCAATAACACAAAATGAAACAGCTTAGCATCTTCTTCCCAAGTGTTGCTTCCACTTTGTTTAATGGATGGCTTTCCTCTTTCCAATCGCACAATAACAAAGGGGATGAACTTATTGATACTATGACATTGGAAGTATCATTTGGGAGTATCATACTTTGTTGGAAGTAATTGAGATTCAGATTTGATGTATGTGGTTTTTTTCATCCCATGAACGACAAAGAATTGACCAACTTCTGGTTTTGACAACATATTCTTTGAATTTTGTAACTTATTTGCACGTGTTGTTGTACGTGGCTTTTCCTACCACGTGGTCGTGGGGCAGCCCAATAACAATCCAACAAATTTTTCAGATTAGAAAAGTCTTCAATTAGTTCTTATCATAGAAGTTTTCTTTAGAATGGCTCCTGTAAATAATAATCTTAGAATGTGCGGATCAGCCTATGAGTTCAAGATTCAAGTTCATATAAGTACTTTTGGATGACAATCAAGAATCCAATAGTTAATTCTCCTACCGGCAACTAAATGCTCCCAAGGCAAACTTAATAACAACCAGGATCAAAGACCAGATGTCATGCATAAGGTATAATGAAGCAGACAAGGTGTATTAGGCCCAAAAATGGGCAATTAATTATCATGTTGGTTCTTTTAATTCATTATCATGTTGTTTCTCATGCATTAAGTTTTATTATAAGTTAATTATCATGTTGGTTCTTTTAATTCGTTATCATGTCGTTATCACTTTATAAACACATTTTACCACCTGTGAACTTATATGGTAACTAAGAATATTTACAAACTCATGTTACCACAATGAGACTAAATGACTTGTATCACTACTTTCCTAACACGATTTACAACTTTATGATAATTATATGCATGTCATGCAGTAAAATAGTGTATAATTTTCCACACAAATTAGTTGTCGTCATAGAAGAGTTCCTCTCGCATGAGTCTCTATTTACTTTCCAAAAAAAGTTGATTGAGAAAAATGAAACTTCTATGTTTTGTTTCTTCTTACGGTAAAATAAAACTCAATAATTTTAATATAAAAAGTTGAAAACGATTCAATAATGAGTGACCAATATAAGAAACAAAACAAACAAACAAGCCCAAGACACAAAAACGCTCAAACAAAACGATTCCAGAGGATACAGTTCTTATCCAGAGCAAATATTCGTTCTGAAATTAATGTGTGAAGTTCCTTATTTGACTAATTTTTCGGTTATATTTCTACATCTCTACCGTTTAGTTTGTAAAACCTAATGCATAGATCACTTATGCAAAGTTTCATCTAATTCATGATCGTTTGGGTTTTCGTAATCGTGATTTACACAAACAGTTCTGGTTAGACATATTTATGGTCCGTTCATTGATTTAATCTAATTCGATACCCAAATGATCATCAATCTGAATGAAAATTTGTAGGAATAATCTATGCATTAGTATCAATAAACTGAACAGTGCAGATGTGGAAATATAACCGAAAAGTCGGTCAAATAAGGAATTTCACACATTAATTTCAAAACGAAGCTTCGCTCTGGATAGGAACTGCCAGAGGATAAACTCTTGTGCTGCATCTTTAGATCAAAATAAAATGTGTATCTCAATTCCAAATTAGGATTACACAACCAACATATATTACGAGAAGTGAGAACAAAACGTATTATTGAACACTTCCTGGAAATGAAGTTTCTAGTCTCGCGCGACAATATGATCTCTTCATCTAAAACATCGCAGCCATTCTAATCTCAGTAATCTCCTCATATCAAATGAGCTAATATGAGATTACATGTCAAACTTAAGCTTTGTGTGGGAGAGAGAGCAGTTGAGCTACTATGGAGCAAGGATAGGAATTCTCAAACTTCAACTTTATTTGGCAAACCATTGGGTTGGGCCCTCCCAATGGCCCAAAGGTTGCCAAATCCCAATTACAATAAAAGCACTACTAGTTGCTCAAGAAAAATAAATAAATAAATAAAAAAAAACTCTACTAGTTATAATAAATATCTCATTATACACTACAAACTATCATAAACTTTTGTTTTTATGAGAAGAAATCCCTAACTTTTTGAGTGTGTAGAAATCACATTTCTTGTCAACTATTATATATTTCATTTTCTTCATGGAGTAGAAATCTTGTGATATGTCTACGGCCACGTTTGTTTTTTAGGAGATGGTTCCCTGACAAGATTTATTATTTCCAATCTGGTTAGGTGTTGTGTTTGGTGGTTCAGACATCGAGTAAGCAGAAAATTTCTATCCTGTCAGACCTTGATTTCAAATCCTGCTGGGCTATTTCCACCCCACTAAATGCTCAGTTCATCCCACGTCTAATTTTTTACCTTTAAAATTCCAATTCTGCCATTAAAATTTTGTGAAAATCTAGTTTTTATTTTCTTTCTTTTAACTTACAATTACAAAAATGATAATATTTCATCAATATAATTGACGTATACCTCCATTCTTCTCAAACCACATCCTATATTCTCCTCGATCTCTTTCTTGAGTTTTTTCTTTACGATTATGAATATTATATATATATATATATATATGAAATACTACGTTTGAAACCATAAATAAAATAAAAATAAGAACTAACAATCTCATATATCACACTGTATAACCACCATGTTGAAGATTGAAGTGATTCTCAAATCTGATTTGAAAAATGTAGAGATTTGTTTTTTGTTTTTTTTTCCAATGTAAAAATGTAGAGAATTGATGTTGTTTGGATTTTATTTTAATATTATATTTTCACAAAAATTCTTGATTGTGGGGTTAGTATTGGAATATTTAGTTTAAAATTGAAATATGGGGTGAAGAAAGCATTTGGTGGGATGGCAATAGCCGCACCCTATTAATTTTATCCAGTTGGATATGAGCAAAAGTGCAAAACAAAAGAACGACGCTTCCCACCTAAACACTACTGCTTCGTCTTCGATCTCATCTGAAAATTAGAAGAACCCAACTTCAAGCTGGAATCTTGAATCGCATAGCAGATGTTCAAGCTACTCATCCTCACCCTCACGGACAGACCCATACAGACCCATAGATGTTCAATCTATTCATGCCGTATCTCGTCTCGAGTTCTCTTGCACCGACGCCGGCTTGTACGTAATTCACAGCAAATCTGCCAACCTCCGTGACCTCGCCGCCGCCATCACCTCCCTGCTCACCGCCATCACCAGCAACACTATCTCTGTGAGCGCCGCCATGGATGAATGGATCATCATGATCCAGATCTTACACTGTATTTGATTTTGGTTTAGAATTGAAGTTGGTTATTGAGATTGATTCTGAATTTTTTCGATATATAGATTATTTTATTTTATTTTTTAAATTCTGGATGTTATCCATTTCCTAATCCTATTTCACAAACAGGAGATTGGTTTTTCAGTTATCATCTACTTATCCAATCTAGTCTCTATCTTATCTTGGGTAAAATCCTAATCCAATCTTGTCTGGTTTACCAAACGGGCCCGTAGTCTTCATTTACAATGCATGCAGATTTTTACTTTTTAGTCCTTATTTATAGCAAGTCACTTTTCAAGAAAAAAGAATATGTAGGAAGTCAAGAATAACATTTGAAAAAGTTTCTCTATTGCAGTGGGGACATTTGGAGAAGTCAGACATCTGTGTTAAAAAAAGAACAAAAAAACCTTTAAAATGTGTTTGATTAAAAGTGAGACATTGGAGAAAACCATTTAATTCAAATAGAGTTGATTTTGATTAGGGGAAAAGCGAATAGTATGAAAGTTTTGATAAATAAAGACTAGTAGTCCATAGTTAATGAACTATTGTTATCCAGGAGTAAATTGCATGTACCGTTTGAAATGTTTAGCACCTAAACAAACCAGTAAACAAACCATAATGTTTATTCTCGATTGATTACCGGTTTCTGTAGAGTTTAAATTTGTCCTTGATTATCGGTTTTCTAGGATTACCGGTCTTTCTTTAGACAAACCAGAAAGTATATCGTAGATCTAATTTGTATTCTAAATTTGTTTTCCTTTCTTGTTTATTCTCGATTGATTACCGGTTTCTGTAGAGTTTAAATTTTTCCTTGATTACCGGTTTTTTTAAGATTACCGATCTTTCTCTAGACAAACCAGAAAGTATATTGTAGATCTAATTTGTATTCTAAATTTGTTTTCCTTTCTTGTTTACTGATTATATCATTAGCCTTATCTGTAACAATAATTGATTTTATTGGCATGTAGTTCCAAATTGCAAGGTTTTTGTTTTGTCCCCCTTAATTGTACTTTCTCAATTTTCACTCTTTCGCCTGAGAGAGCGATGAATTAGCTCTCAGAACACCAAAATATGCTCAGGCAAAGTAACTGTTTCAGTTTCATTTTCAATTACTAACATAATTATTCAGACATTAATGACGTTAATAAATGTGACCGTGGGTATCAAACCGAAAATTTTTTCAGTGTTACGGAAGGACCACGTGACACTCTAACGTGATCCTACATTCCAATTAAATTTAAACATGTGAATTTTCTTCATGAAAAATTATTTCGGCTATTTTGTTAAAAACCATTTTGGATTTTATGTTGTTTTTTAAATACTAAACCCTAAGCCCTAAGCCCTAAACCCTACACCCTACACCCTAAACTCTAACCCTAAACCCTAGACCCTAGACCTTAGACCCTCGTTTGAATTTGCTAAATACCCATGAATGTCATTTCACAAAAAATAGAAAATATTAATTTATATTTTAGTTGTAAAAAATCCACATGTCTAAATTTGATAAGAATGTTCACATCATACTGCCACGTGGTTCTCCCGTAGCATTTAAAAATTTCTCGTATCAAACCCCGATGGCACTGTACCATTTTTACCAGCTAATCATAGATAATGTTAAAAGACCTTCTAATAATATTTTTATAGATCAGCATCTAAACCCAGATTGATACAAAAAAACCACCAATATATTTGCTGAGAACAAAACGTGATAATGAACCCTACCTGCAGGAATGAAGTTTCTTGTCTCCTTTGCTCAACAATATGACCTCTTTTGCTCAAAACCCCAGTGGAACATCAGCTAAAAGATGTCAGTCATCCTAATCTCCTCACCATAGATGAGCAAGATGATTTTACAAGTCAACAACTTGTACTTCGGATCTACTAATAAACATTCATGTCATGAGTAACTAAGATAATGAGCGCCTCCTACTCCTGGAATGAGATTTTGTTTCTTCAGCATTGATGGAACTAGGACTCTCCGATGTATCGGAGCTGCTTTCACCATTCCTCTCTTTGTTTGACCAGAGCTTAGAGAATATCTTCTTTGACATGAGCAACCCTTTCATTTTGCTGGCAGCAACTTTTTCAGATTGGTTTTTAGCACCATGATGATCATTTCTATCATTGCCAACTCCCTCATTACCGTCACCTAACCTTAGTGTAGAAATCTCCCCTTTTAAAGCCTTGATTTCCTCGGCGGTTGGCACAGCATCCCAGTCCTCTTCTGTGTTGGTTGTAGTGGATCTTGAGCTTCCATGAGACCCACCAGGGAGTAAGGCTCTGATGGATCCATGTAGATCAGGTGTACTGTTTCCACCCACTGAAGCCCTAGCTTGTTCAAAGAAAAGAACCTGCACAACGACTCTCAAGGGTAGCCGCTCATTTTGCACAGCATGTGTGCAGGCTTCTGCTGATAACTTTCTACAGTCCATTAATTTGCATACTCTCTTCTTTTCGCTCTTGGTGATCCCCGGGTGTTCCTGCACCAACACACCATGTATCATAAATTTGTTCAAAACCAATAGAGCACTGTGCTATTTGCTTTTACATTAGTCAAGAATAGAATATAAATTGCCACTATGCTAATTTAAGTCATGAAATATGAAAATACCTTTTGTTGTTTTGAAGGTGAGTAATGAACTAATGATTATAGGGCAATTGTAAAGGTTTCTTTAGAGGGATGAATGAACAAAATGAAATTTATTAGGTGTAAGAAGATGTGTCAGGTACAAACCTTCAGAAACATGTCAATGGCACGGTAAACTCCATCATGAGATGAACGTGGGAAGCTTGAAACCATTTCGGCAAGACTGACAAATTTTGACACTGGTAAGTTGGGATCACGTCCAATTTCGGCAAGGTAGCCATCAACCAGCTTTGCTACCTTCACCTTTGAAGTATCTGATAGGATCCTGGGGGTTTTGATCTCCTGGAATTCAGTTTCCAATGAAGGATCTGTCTGAGCACTTTGATCACGTATCACAAATTCTTCAATTAGCCTGTGCACTATATCAACATCATACATCATTTCTTCGTCAGCTGGGGCTCGAATTAAAAGATCAGAAACTGTAGCCTCCTCAAGTTGCTGGCTAATTCTCCTCATCAATTCACTTTTTTCCATTTCTCCACATTCTAACAAGATGGCTGCTTTTAACAACTTTAGTAAGAAACTGCAAGGAACACTCCCTGTAGGAAGCAGATAGATGACAGTCTCCACCAATGATCTATTTTTTACAACATCACCACCCTGAATCATACCCTTGCTAATACCTGATAACCTTCTGACAGTATATGCATTCAAGGCTTCCCCAATTACATCAGCAGATATTTTTCCTTTGGTTTTGATTATTGTTATCACCCGTTTGTATAAATCAAGTTGAAGCCCACAGAGGTCTTCTACCCACCAGTCTTTTGGAACCATCTGCTGTTTACCTACACCATTCCATAGTGGATCATTCCCATTCTCAGATGGCAGCTTTTTATGGTTATACGAATATGACCATTCCACCTTGGAAGTATCAATGGTAGCCTTGGATGCTATGGAGTCTAGGCAATGGCTCACTACCTTAAGTTCCTCAGCCCAGGGAAGAAGAGACCTTGTCGTTTGAAGAACAATGATCGAGTCTTTCCAGCTTCGGAAGATGCTAGAGCTTAGGAAAACTTCAACTTTGTAGACAAGGTTTCCTTTCTCAACAGTTTCATACATCTCAAGGTACTCTGCTGCGCATAAAGTTGCAACCACATTGTATGCATTGAGAGTCACTGTCATACCATAACAGAACTTGGCACATATTTCAAAAGCAGCCGGTCCACCTGGAATATCATGGATGTGGATTTCGTCACTGTTGTCATCATTTGTTGTTGCCACCAGTTTCTGCAGGCGTGCGCTCTTGGACAAAAGTGGGAACTATAAAAAAATCACAGGATATAAGTACGATATCTTTTGGACTCAAACTCACAGGATATGAAAATGAACAAATACGTAACGTATGAAGAGCTCATCAACTGAACTAGACTATAGTTGTATATCAAAACCCCTTCACTCAGTCTTTTTTTATTTTATTTTATACAGGATCAGTCAGCGTCTAAATCAAATGAAAGTTTGGCTTGTTAAACAGATTGGGCTATCAACAAATGCCATTGCAATAGTCTGACCAACCTTAACTAGTAGGGTGAAGTGAAGTAAATGATGTGATAGTGGAAATCACTAATCAGGGAGTTCTGATACTGGAACGGATTGATTGAATAATCTGGCTGCTCAAGTTATATATACGGAAAAAGTACATCACCTACGGACCAAATGAATCTTGTTTACAATCAAGAAGGTAGCATACCTTATGCAAATAAAACTTCACATCTCCAACATTAATAGCAACATCAGTCCCCAGCTCAGTTGCCACATATCTGGATCAAAAATTGTCAGGCATAATTTTTTGAAAACTATGTAATGTGTACTTAATCAGGAAAAACTAAGCAAACAGAAAACAAGAATAAATAAACTTATTTTCTTTCAAAAATCATGAAAATTTTCATGGACAAAACAAAATGTTCCTACATATATCATGCAAATTTTCTTTCAATTCTTACAGACTCCCCATTATAGCCTTTTTGAAATAACAAGGAATCGGAAACTTCCATGGATAAAATGATTTTATCTTATAACAGTGATAAGGGGTGCCCAATCAGGAGTAGTTGGTACAGATGGATTATAAATAGAAATCTATATAATTCACAGATCGTAGCATACAATTAGCTTAACTGATTGCATGATCAAATTTTCTTAACAGGATTTAACCATGAACTTGACATAACATTAATGGAAGTCAAATCATATATAGTTACTCATATAGCTACACAGAACAAAGCACGCTTGAAACGCTCAAAAGATCTAACCTTGCACAGGATTACTTAAAAAATTGGAATTGTAACCTAATCCATCATGAGAAACTTAAGAATGTAACACTTGTGGTTCTACCATTAACCTTGTGCATCCACTAAAGCATCAAACATTTATGGCCGGAATATTTATAAAAGGAGTAGGTACATATCTCTCAAAAACTGGCACATAATGCATCTCATAGTGAAGAACAAAGAGAGACAATTGCATAATAACTTATTTCCACAAAATTATGAAAACAAAAATTATCCTCTTACCTAATATTATCCCCCTCTGTCTGAAAGAAATCAGGTTTGGATCCAAGTTTCATGAACTTCATCTTGGCAAAGAATAGATCTCTTTTTCCTCCACACAATTCCTGATACCACCTAGACCTTCAAACTTTGACCGTTACTGCCAATCCGAAATCAGGATTCCCCAGAAAAATATTAAGAAGACCAGAAACCGAGAATTGAACAGCTGATGAGCTTAGATGCTCAAGGTTAAAAAAGAAAAATAGATCTCAGAAAACTTTGGTGTTTTTCCTAGTTAGACCGAATCTTCCCCACAAACTAAGGCTGAAGAAAGTAAAGAGTAAATGGGATCAAAGATTTTCAACAAAGTGTTCACTTGAATGAAAAGAGACCAAAAGAAGGGAGTTGCTTCCTGAATTAGTAACAGAAACCCAATGACCACGGAGAAACAGGGCCAGCTCAGGAGACACAAGACATCACCAACAGACCATGCCAAACATATACAATTCTCTCAAAGCCAGAAAAACGAAAGTAAAAAAGAATTAAAACCCTCAAGTTGCTTAAAACTGACACCACCGCCCTCCCCTCATTTGTTTATGCTCTCCTCATTCTAGATTTCTGCCTCCTCTCACTTACTTCTTTGTTTTTACAACGGTCAAACACCGCCAAACCTAAAACCCCTTTTCTGGCCCACAACAAAGTTTCAGAACCCAAAACCCACAAATTCACATTCCTTTTCAACAATGTTCCTTCTCTATTCCTGGCCCTCTTTGAAGTCTGAACACCTGCAATTGGAAACAACAATTCTTGGTTAGAGTTGAATTAAGCACCCAAAACAGTAGACAAAAGCATCAGTCTTTGGGATATCAAATACAACCAAGTCTGTCTCAAACGACAAGTGGAAGTAAAAGATCATCATATTTAGAAATAAACCCAAGAATATCCCATATCTTAGTTTCCCAAAAACTTAAAAAAGCATTAAACTTTCACCCAAAATCAATTCATGCACAGCTGAAAATGAAAGCCAAACATAAGAGATTAAGTACAACCCAAGATTTACATAACCAAGTGATCAAAACAGCAAACAAATGAAACCCACCTCAAATGAAGCTAAGCAGACCAAAACTGAGCAAAGATTTCAGAAACTAAATGATAGCAAGAGGACATAAATAGTGGGAGGCTCTGAGTAAATTGAATCCAGCTAAGAAAAGGAAGTGTCTTTCAGAAAACCCCACCTTAAAAACTGAAGGGGGCAGTGGATTCGCTCTCCTTCTTCCCTTCTCTCTCACTTTGCTAAAGTACCAGGAATCAGAATCAGTGGCGCAACAAAACAAACACAATGTTCTTCACAGTACTGCAGGAGAGAGAGAGAGAGAGAGAGAGAGAGAGAGAGAGTTATATATGGTTCAGAGAAGCAGAGAAGGAAAAAAGAGAGAGGAAACAAAACCCAGAAAGAGACCAGCCATAACAAGATGAGCTGTTTGGTTAAGTTTGACAGCCACCAGAGCTACACGAAACAGAAAAAGCCAAGGCCTCTTCAGACTGCTCCCACTCTCCCTTTTGAATCAGCACCCATCGCAACGCCCCACCACCAATACATCATTTTCCGTTCCCGACACATCAAAATCAGACGGTTAATAACTTCGGACATTGTTTTTTTTTTTTTTTTTTTTTTTTTTTTTAAGCAGAGCCACTTTATTGTTTTGGCCATTTTGATGATAGCTACTCGGCACATTAAAATGGTCAAAGAACGAGCATATTTCCACTCACCACTTAGCATGCATGAGCATTGTGGTAAAAGCATGGAAAGCATATTCTTTGATTTCTTTCCTTATTTTGTGAAAGTTACTCTTGCTCGATAAAAAAAGTGAAGGTTACTCTCGCTCGATAGCTAAAGTGAAAGTGACTTTATTTGTACCAAAGGTTACCACTGACTAGAGATTCTTACGTGAGGCAGTCTCTCCATGTAAACTTACTTTTTTATCACGTGGTAGAGAAAACTCTACCGAAAAATTCCTCTACCGCTTAGTATTCTATGAGAAAAATTTGTTACTTTTGGTGTAAACTTGGAATACGAAGGTGTTTCCATACATATTCTCGGCAAAAACATAGAAATCAAACTATGATTTTAGGCAATCTAGTTGGTTTAAGTTTCACTTATGTATAAGAAATCTAAATTACATGTAAGTGAAACCTTAAGTATTTCATGCATATTCTCGTGATATATTGTTATATTTCTTCGAATGAAATTCAATTTTCAAACTACATAAAAAAAATAAAAAAATCTTAGCCAAGATATATTAGATGATCTGATCCTATGCCCATAAATTCGAGATTTTATCTCTATTCCATCAACACTGTTAGAATCCTTCAATCCAAATACAATGTAACCTTACTTCTGATATTGATGCCATTGCAGGTATAAGGTATTGCTGGTTCAATGAATCAAAAGCAAGACATAACATAACTCAGTTCTCTTGTATTCTGCAAATTCTGATAGTATTATCTCAGTATTGTTTATTGTCCGGTCCAATCAAAAGAGTGAACATTTTTCTCTTATTCTCTTAGTGGAGAATACAAAAATGGTGATCACCAGAACGTTTTCACTCTTATCCTCTTCTTTATTTCCTCCACCTCAGTCACATGCAATGCCCCAATTCCACTCTCCCCAAGAACCCTAAATTTTATTCAATCCCAAATGGAGTTTTATCATATTCTCATTGCTACACATCCCAACAGTAATGCTCATATAGTTTATTAGCAATGTAAGTATTGCTCTGCATCGAAAGAGAATTTAGTAACCTGCACATGAGATTTTCTGAAATTTCTTGTTTTGCAACTTTATGATCAATGAAAATCTACATACGCAAGATGAGATTGGATTCCTTGAAGAAATGTCTGGACTCTCTTAGCCACAACTGAAACCAATATCACCTACAATCTCTGGGAAGATCTATTCCCATGAGAATTGGTCGGATTGGGACAAGCATATGGCTTAGTCAAAAGGGTGTTCATCTTCCTTATCCCACATTGCTCATTTGCACTACATGATTTAGGTATTGCAATCTATATTTGGACCTTTGGAATCTCAAATGGAACATAGACCACAAAGAGTTATAGAGATGAGACCACAACAAGAAGATAGGGGGAAACATTGTGGATGCCAATTGTACTTCAATTGGCCTAATGTGAACTTTGTGTGACCCATACCATGTGATCTAACTTGCTACTTGGAGCTTCTTTTGCCAACATTTTCTAATTCTTTCTTTCTTGATAAAATTTCCTTCTTGCATAATGGAAAGTTCCCTAGTTTCAGGCAATGGAGTGATGGACCACTTCCCCCTAACCCTAGGGCTTTTTGTTTAGGTTCAATTATGCACAGTTATGAATCAGTAATGAGTTGAAGGAGAGTTGATCAATTTAAGGAAGGGCTATGTGCCTAGGAGTTAAAAGATTCAACTTCATATAGCACTTTTGGATGAAGCATGAGTCGTGATTATGATGTACATAAACTAAAATGTTTTGCGGATTAGAGGTTTAGGGCACTTAAGAAAGTCTTTCGCAACAATGTAGGGAATGTGTTCGCTTTTACTTGTAAAAATAATACCTGCCACACATAAAGTAGCGAAATAACAACATTTATTCCATATCATTTGGTCTTTCCATTTCACTCGAGTTTGTTTTTCTTTTCCAATCAAAAATCCGAATTCCCGAACCAAACATGGCTTTACGCAAACTAAATCAAGACTTTGGTAAAAGCAAAAACGAAACTGAATCTACAACTCATGAGAGGCACTAAATTATCTTACAGACAACATAATGCAGAAGAAGCTTTATGAAAACTCAGGTAATTATGGCCGGGCACATGGCTAGAGATTCTCATATCAATTAGCGTTAATGACATCGGAAACTTAATTATATCCATCTGCTTATAATACTGTGAAAGATGAACTGAGGAACATGGGCTAATTATGATAGTCGGCTTAGCCGGAACTGGAAAATCCTCCTGCCATTCTTCAGCAGAAATATTATGAATATGATACTGAGAGAGCTACTCAGTGATCTGAGTTTTGATGCTGGAAACTTTATCAAAGTTTGATTTTTCATAGTAATGCGGTTCCATGAAGCCGTCCTAAGTTTGGCACTTTATTACTAGGTAGGTCATAAATCACATCTGTCAAGATTAGATAACATTCAATATGCAACTTAGAAAACGAAAAGCTGATGATATGAAGTTGCTTGCCAACTAGGGATGCCCTAAAAAGTTGAATCTGGAATCTTTCTCCATCCCCATTTTGTGCCTTTCTTAGCATTAGGTTAGTATGGTGTGTCTGCTTGATTGTAAGCAAAAACCTCGACTCCATGACTACTGTTCAATGGAATTCACCAGAAATATGTGATATCCATAGATGCCTTCAGCTATATATGAAGCCTGTTTCTCATGACATATCACATTGGTTTCATTTGTTCTATGAATAAATTTCTAGCCCAAGATTTGTAATACTTTGAGAAGTTCAGTGGAACATAAAATCTACATTCAAAATGACGATTGAGATATTGAAGAAAACTATATGATCCAATCAAATAAACTTGCTATTGAGTCATTTGAGTGTCACAAAATTGTGTTGCTATGTAGAGAATAACGAAGTCCTCAAGTATATATCTATATAGTATATACGCGTTGGTATGGCTCAGTCTAAATAGGATTAGTCTACTATATAATAGAATAAAAAGGTAATTACTTATAGATTACCGAACTAGTGTTGTACTGGGAATTGTGTCATCAAGTTTACCTTTGCACATACTCGTAATCCTGTAGATCTTTATTCATCAATGAAATACAAACATCATGTTTCTCCTAATTCTCTCTACAATAAGAACAATATGAAACCGCGAGGAGCTCCCTCCCAACTAACTAAAATAAGATACTGATTAAAATAAAATGTTGGAGACAACCAGTCTATTCTTCTCATGGTTATATATAAGCTCGTTACAATTGATTTTAGAGTTTGTATCTAACTAGTATTTATTTTTGTCATGCTCCAAAATATGGTGAGATATCGTGAACTACCTACCATATCGTTTTTTTTTTTTTTGGTTCTTAAGGCTGTTGAACTTTTCAGCTACAATTGATATTTATTTCAATTTCAATTTCAATTCTATCAAAAAGAAATGAAAAGTAGGGTTGTTGGGCTTAGCAGATATTGGGCTCGGACTCCTTGTTCCTTGAAGTTGTCCAATGGCCCAGTTCATTTCCTTTGTGTATTTTACAAGGACTTGTCCAAAAAGTATAAATAGATTTCCAAGAGCCAAAGCCGACCTTTCTCAAAATCTAAACTTCTCGTTCTCACACTTCTTCGTCTTCTTCTTCCTTCTTATTCGATTCTGCTTTGTTTCCATTTTTGGCGGGGTTCCAATTCGGGTTTGTTGCCTTGACAATTCCATTCTCGAATTGGGTTTCTATCTGAATCCGATTTTGGTTTTGATTTTGATCGGAAGGTAAAGGTTCTCGTCAATTTTATGTTTTGAGATTATACGGAGAATGTTTAATTTGATTCTGTTGCTATATAGAATTGTATTTTTTTCTCCTTTTGGCCTTGAATTTGAGATAACTTGTCAATGCCCATGATTCATTAGTGCTTAAAATTTGCGGTAATTTTTGTTAAGAGTTGATTAAACTGTGATGGTTAGCATGTATGATTCCGTAGTTGATAATATTCTTTTCTCTTGGTGTTTGGTTTAATTACTAGGAATCTTGGTCCTAGGCTCGTATTACCTACTGATTGGTGTTGCAGATCATTAAGTGCAATGGATCCCGGAAAGCTGGGGGAGATACTGAAGTAAGTTTGTTTAGTCGATTTCATTACATGCAATTCAATTTTTATTATTCAGCTTTAGATTTTTAAATTTTGTTTGGTTATCCGTTATTGGTGTGTGCAGGCACTTGGAGACGCAGAACGAGCTCCTTACGAACGCGTCTGAATCAGTAATACAAGAATTGTCTAAGCTTCGGGTATTTTATTCGTCAATCTTAATTCGTATCACAATTATGTTCATGACTTTAAATATGCACAGAGTATGAATGATTTCTACTCAATAGGAATTATAATGTTCTTCAGGTTTCTAGATGGCAGTGAGTAATGTTAGTACTGACAATTCTGGATGTGAAATGTGCAGGGAGAAGAAGAAATGATGATGCGCAAGTATTACGCTATTATGTCAGAGCATGGTAAAGTAAAAAAGGTATATCTCTTTCTTAATTCTACATGTGCTTTATCCTTCGCTTACTTAATCCTCAAGGTTTGGACGAAGCGTTAACATCTGTTTTTTGTTGGTCATTTGGGTATCCCTGTTTCTTATTACTGAGAACCCATGGGCATGTTCCATAAATCAATATTTGAATGTTACAATCTTTCACAGCATATGCATACACTCTGGGTACTCAGTCTGCAGTTTGGATAGGAAATTATTGCATTTGTTTTTAGAGGAAATTTATCTGATGTTGTACTTTCTCACAAATCTGGGAAGGGCAGCAATAGTATATAGATAGATCAAACACTTGATGATCCAGGACGTACTTATGGGTAAGAATATGTAGGATCGGGGCTTTACATAGGTCCACGTACACTGTTGTGTAAATTTATTTGATTTTTTATTTTATTTTCTACTTGTTGCTATGTCTAATCTTTGTGCTTCTTTTAGGTTCAAGAACTTCATGAATTTTGGCAGAAGCATGGCCACAGGGAAGTTTCAACTGACAATGAAACCGGAAACTCTACTGCATTAGTCACTGTTAATAGCGAAGAAGAAAACTGATGGTTTCCAAGGTGTTGTTTTCAGTTTTTCACATTATTGAATGACTTGTATATCTAATTTGACACATTGTACCTCCTTTTTACTACTCAGAGGCAAGTAGTTTATGCAAATATAACATGAAGTTTGATAAATTTGTTGAGTAGACAATGCTGCATTGGAGCCTCATCGTCATTCAATGAATAACGATTCTTGTTCAAACTCTTAGTTGTGAGAAAATTAATTTCGTACGAGACTAATATTGTGAGAGAGGCATATCTTCCTGACATAAAAATTCCACAACAGATTTATAATTATCAGATTCTGTTGTCAGAAGAACTGCAGATTTATCCCTTTGTTTGATACTGACATCTTTTCAAATGAAGTTTTTAGTTCTGCTGTTATGTGGTTCCACTTAGGATGAAAACTTTAAATTACCTCTGGTCTGTGAAATATAATGTACTGCCTGCAACAACTAATTCATCATTATAAGTAGCGTTGGGCAAAAAAGACTCGAAACCTGAAAAACCAGGCGGAACCGGCTAGTTCAGGTGGAGATTTTTGCTTATTATCATTTTGGTCCGGTTCTGTCTGAACTGTAATTTTTCTTCGGTTACCAAGTATGTAAAACTACACATCTTTTCCGGGGAATGCAAGCTGAATACCATTGAATTTTCAAGAAAATTACATTTCTCGTGAACTATCATATTCTAATCAACAATTGTATGTATTTTATTATGAAAGTTCAATTTTTGTGATATATGTCATATTTTCATCCATCGAATGAATAAAATTATCGTATTCTCACCAGCAATTGTACGTATTTTATTATGAAAGTTCAATTCTTTTGATATACATGTCATATTATTTTCATCCATCGAATGAATAAAAGTTAAGGCCAATAGTAACAAGTACGCAATGAACAGAAACTCTTCCTGTCTTCCATTTGGAAGTGCAAGAGCTTATTTAGAGAGATGTCGGAGCAAACCGTAGCAAAATCCAAAGTCATTCAATTTATATATTTTTTCAAATTTATCCTTTTTATATCAAAATGTATGGAATGGTTATTGAAAAATGTTAGAGAACCCAAAATATTTTACCGAATTTTGTATACCAAATTTGTATCGACTTTTTCTAATCAAAAGAGAAAAAAAGTTGTATCAACTTTCATTCTTGTTGGTGAAATATGCAATTAGGTCTTAGGTTAACATATTCATCCCGTGCCATGAGGATCCCGTGCAATTATGGAATCAAACTTATAGACATTTAAGTAATTTTAACAATAGATTAACCGCTACCCTCTACAACATGATTTTTGTTATTCTTTAATTAGTTTGGTAAGGATACAGTTTTTTAAAGAGGTTATACCTCCTAGATAATAACATCAAACGATCCACTCTCATATGAAGACTGAAGAGCTTAATTGAAGGAAATAACATAGACATGAAAGTTTAGACATTAACTTCATTTATGCATAAAGTTGGGAAGGCAACCGAGGTTTGATAAGAACTTCAAGCGGAGTGGCTTTGATGTTTGTGAGACCAGAGCTTTCGGACATATCAACAGGAACATTAGAGGGAGTGGAGATTTCGAATGCATGGAGGAAACTAGCCAATGTGAACTGTACCGTTTGAAGGCCAAATGATAAACCAGGGCATACTCTTCTACCACTTCCAAAGGGAATTTAGCTCAAAATGCTGACCCCGAACATCAGTGTTCTTGTGGGTGGTCATGAATCTCTCCGGCTTGAACTCTAATGGGTCGGACCATGTTCCCGGGTCGGTATGAATCTTCCAGAGGTTTGTGATCAACCGTGTGCCCTTGGGGACATGATAACCAGCTAGGGTACAATCCTCGTTGAATTCATGTGGTGCCGATAATGGTGCTGCAGGATATAAACGGAGAGTTTCTTTCACTATGGCTTGGATGTACACCAGCTTGCTCAAATCTGACTCAGTCACAACGTTTTCTCTGCCTATAACGGTGTCGAGTTCCTCTTGAGCCTTGTTGAGCACGTTAACATTGTTCAACAACAATGATATTGCCCAAGTTAATGTAACCAAGGTGGTATCGCTACCTCCTGCAATCAGCATCTGTAAAAAGTGCAGTAGTTGAGCTAGATTAAATCTCCAGAATTTTTTGTGTATGAAAGTATGAAACTGCATGCATGTATTTCTATTTTTATACGAACAATAATCACCATTTTACTAATTCAACGCACGATGCTTCTTCACATTATGAAAAACTCAAAACATCATATGCTAAGGAGTATGCATGGTGCAATTTTCAGATCAGTAACTAATTAACATATGAGTGATGATTATATATGAAATTATATATGCATACCAAGCGGATCCATACCAAGCATGTAGCTTTATTGACGGTATCAGCATCATAACCACCAAAGTCTACCCCTTCAAGTTCTGAAATCATCGCGTCCATGAAGTCTTGATCATCATCCCCTTTAGCATCACCACCATGGGATTTGAGTGCTTTCTTTTGCTTATGTTCTTCTAGCCACCCTCCAAAAATGGCGTGTATTTTCTCTGCAGTTTTCTTCATCCCCTTCTCATGTCCACCTAAATCCAGCCACTGAAGATAGGGAAGAGCATCACCCACCGCCAAAAGCCCGATAAAGTAAGAGAACTCTCTGAATGCATCCTGTACTCGACGCGCTTCTTCCTTCTCCTTCTCATCAGTAGTAATGGAGTAGCGCTTTCCAGCAATCATCCTAACAATCACATTGAGAGTCAAGTCCCCAAGCATCTGTTTCAACTCCACCAACACTACTCCATCACCACCACAGCTGCCCTCCGTCTTCTTGATCATACTAGTGTTGCTCCAAGTTTTGTACAACTCTTTCAAGTAGGTCCGAACTTCGGATACTCGGATGTGTCCGAGAATCTGTAGCCTGCGGTTGGAGAGCAGATCAAGAGTCGCAATCCTACGAATCTCTCGCCAGTATGGTCCGGAGGAAGTGAACCCGAACATGGCATTGTCATAGCCTATGATTTGCACAGCTTTCATTTTCGGGCGCGAAGAGGCTTTCAAGTCAAGGGTTGTAAAGCATTCCTTGGCTACCTCACTGCTGCTCACCACCAAAGTTGGATAGACACCGAGCCGTACCGAGAAAAGAGGTCCATACTTGTCAGCCATGGCTCCGAACGTTATGTGGGGAGGCTGCGATCCTCCGAACAAGGGAAGGTGACCTAGAAAAGGCCATGCACCCTTTGCTTCAGGTGCTAATTTCACCTTCGGCCAGTAGTAGTATCTTTCTGATAGATAATAGAAACACACAACAACAATTGCAAATAATCCAGCGGTGAAAGAATTTTCACAAGGAACGAGAAAATCCATTTAGGATTGTCTTTCAACTATTTTGTTTGTATGATCTCTCTCTCACACACACATGCATGGATTTATATAGGACTAAAGTAATGTGTGTATTGTCGATTATACGTATTGATTCATTAGAGTTGCTACAATTTGGCAATTGGATCTTATTTCATGACGGAGACTACACACAAATTTAATTTGCATAGTAGCTATACCAAGATCTCATGCCCCCAGAAATCTCATAGTAGGTCCAGGTTTATTATTACTCTAGCTAATAGTTTCCGCACAAGTTTCAAATGCGCGCAACATAGATCGATGTCTCGCCTACTCAATTGATTTGATTTGTTGAAAGTGTATTTGAAACATGAGCACTGAAGCAAGAAAGAGTAATGTGGGAGTGCATCTGCACTCCACTAATTTTTATCCTTTCGTATATTTACAGTGTTAATTAGGTTCTACATATCACTTCTTTGCACCTTGAAGACTGGTTGATAGTGCATGGTAAGTTGATTCAAATGGTCTATCTGATTGTGGACTGGTTGATAATGCATGGTTAATTCATATGGTCTTCTCAAGACTGGTTGAAAATGCATGGTTAGACTGGTCGATAATGCATGATTTCAGTTTGTCTTCAACTTAAGGATCCTGGGCAGTCTTTGTGTTACAGCATTGCTCCTGCCAACTCAATATTGGCTCTTCTTTGTATCATTTTACTGTGCCATACACTTTGTTTCTCGCCCTTTGCATTTATCTCTTGTTTGTGTGAATTTGTTTTATAGTACAAGTTTCTTGTTAATCCAATGATACTTTAACGTACGTAGCCGATCTTCACAAGGACTCCTACGATTTGCATGTTGAGAATTTCTGGTTATCCTATAAATCGACGGGAGTTGTTTGGACCCTTTGGATTTTATATCTGCTTTGGCAGTTTCTTGAGCCCGTTTAGTATTTTGGCACTCTTGTACTACAGCAATCAGATGGTGATAACTAGCTCATTCCAAGCTGGCTCTAAAACAAAATGTTTGATGAATTTGGTACCACTTATTTTTACCATCAATGACGTCTTAAATTGACGTCATTAACTGGAATTTAGACCTCGCACACCACAATGCTAAGGTTTTTGAGAGTGGGTAACAAAGGGTGTCCATAGATATTCTGCAGCCCACTCTGAGCATATCACTTCCTCAAACCCCTCAAGATGTGAAACTGAGTGAGGCAGTTTTCTCAATTTACGGCAACCACTCATTTGCAGCTTTCTTAAGCTCTTCAATTCACCAATCTGCTCCGGCAACTCCTTCATGTTTAGCACCTATGGATGTCAAGGAAGTTTAACTTTCGGAAATGTCTAATCGACTCTGGCAACTCTAACAAGCGGCGACAGCTCCTTAGAATCAGTACTTCTAAATTGACCAAATTTGCAATCGAATCAGGGAACTTATGGAACAGAATAGTCCCAGAAATCTTAAGAAATTTTAGTTTCTTAAGATTCCCAATTGAGTTAGGAAACTTTGCAAGCAGTGGACAGTGCTCAATCCTCAACACTTCTAAACTGACCATATTTCCAATCTCTTCAGGCAAGTCTGTTAACAAGCCACAATTAGTGATTTTGAGTTTTGTTAGATGAATCAGCTGTTCTGCAGGCAATTTCCGCATATCGCAGGCATCAATGACCAATTCCTTCAGATTTGGAAATACATGTGATAGTTTGACAGGACCGTTTCGCAAGATAGCCCTGCAGGCACCAATGACCATTTCCTTCAGATATGGAAATACAGGTGATGATCCCAAAGGATTTTCGCCGAAAGATCTACCTTCTCTCAAATATAATTTGTATACAGTCTTCAATTGTACTGGACTCTTGGTTATGCAAGAACAATTTATGCCGTCTAATCTGACACTCCTAAGATTTGATAAGGATCCCAGTAGGTGAAAATTATCCAATTCTTCACAAAGGCTAGAATAATTTATGACAAGCAGCAGCTTGAGTTTGTCCATTCGCTCCACAAATTCGGGTAAGGCATAGGACGTTTTTGATTGAAAATTCAAGACTAGAACCTCTGCCTCTGGTAATTGCAAGTTTGGCAATTTCACTGACAACTCTGCATCTGCAAACAACATACATGTAATCTGATGTGAATATCAAAACTCAACAGTGAAATAAATTACTTACTAGTTACTACAGCTGTATACCAGTTGAGATTGATACAAGGCGAGCATTCATGTATGGATATTTTTGTTGTCTCCACCATTTGGTAAAATTGTTTCCGCATATCTCTATAACCAGTCTTTCTCTATGCTGCATGGGACCCCGTTTAGAGTTGTAGATAGCCAGTTCTCTTAGCAAATCATGCTGCCTAACAACGTATTTGCTGTAATCAATTGCCTCATGTACCACTTCCAAACCCTTATCCCTATCAAACAGAAAAAAATACTAATTTTAGTTTTTCAAATATAGATAAAACCTTTCAAAATAAATATTGTAAGCTTATGCATTAATGCATTATGCAATTAAAGGAAAATATTCACACCGGAGAAAAATATAAGCACTTGTATTGCATACCCTTCTGATTCTTATAGAAGAGCTAGATTGCGATTGTTGAGTTCATAGAGTTTGGCAATGCATGATGTCTCTTTCTCTAGATCATACAACTCTGACCACATATCAATGAGAGCTGTAACTTTGATTTCAGCATCTTCAGGAAAAGCACCTAGGTCTAAGAAACATTCTTTGACATTAGGCATTGCATCATCCAAGACATCTACACTGCTTTGGAGCCGAAGCAGCAATTCCATCTCAAAATCAAGAATGGAAGAACCTTTTGACCATTCATCTACTCTACTTCGCCACATTTCTTCAGGTTGCCCGCAAAGTGATCTTCCGGCCACTGTAATGGCCAGTGGAAATCCATTACAATGTTTTACTATCTGCATAATTGGAGTTTCAAGAAGAAAAAATACGGTGAGAGTGAGACACGTAGCAGTACGCCAGTACCTACTTCACCCTTATATTCATGAAATTTTTTTAGCAAGTCATGTAAGTTTGAATATATCCAAGAAAGGAATCGCCTCACCTCTTTTGAAAGATCTTTTGGAATATGAGAGCTCTTGTCTCCCAAGGATGCTGTCTGACGAAAAAGTTCCATAGCATTGTCATCATCCAATAGTTGTAGATGATATGAAGGACCAAATCTCGGAAATTCAGACCTCGATGTCACTAAAATCTTGTAATTTGACATTCTGAACTCAAACTTCCCAAGAAGAGATTCTGATCCGGACCAAACATCATCCAAGATCAACAATAAAGGATCATCCTCTTTTTCCATCTCAACTTTTTTCAGCCATTTCACTGGATCAGTTGCTTCATTCTGGAAAGTAGGTACTGGATAACCCTTTTGTTCATATAACCCTTTCATAATAAGCTCCAAGTTGGGCTTTTTAGAAAAAGTGACGAAGAAAATGTTCTTCTGGAATTTATCTGATCAAATACAGCATCAATAACATTAGTATGGTTCTTCCGCAGTAATTACTAATTAGTCATGCTAAGTAAACAATTGTGTATAATTTGTTTCAGGTAATTAAATAATAGTTGTCTATAATCGTCCAAGAGAAAACATAGATCAAAAGCAAGAAAAATGTTCTGAAGCATTTGTCTTAACAAATTAAAGCCTATAGATTCCTGTCCTGGGGTTAAAGACTAAATATACGTAACTAATGCTTAATATGCAGTATCAAGTATACATTAATTTGTAGATGTATGGCTATAACTGTGGATCAAGGTGGCAATTAGAAATGAATGATAAATTGAAGATACTGTATATACAAATTAATGTACAGTTGATACATCTGATCGATGATACCTTTGACGTCTTGATCTTGACAAAACTTTGTTGCCAAAGTGGTCTTGCCACATCCTCCAGGAGCAGTCACAATAAGCATGGATACCTCGTCCTTAAGAAGCTTCAGCTTCAGTTCTTCCAAAGGAACATCCAATCCGACTATCAGCGCTGGCAGGTCAGGTAGTGCTGCACTTAACGCTTCGATTTCCAAAGATCTATTCTGCTTCACAAGCATTGAAACCTCCTCCTGAATGTTTTGAACCACAATCTGTATATTTCCTACGCCAACTTCAGTCTTCTTCACATCTCTTGCTACCTGCACCTTGAGTACATCTAACTCCTTTTGGAGAGATTCTTTGAATTCAAGAAACTCGCTGGCGTATTTGTACTTCTTGTAGATGTTCCACTTACGAAGCTTAGAGCATTTGCCTATGAGCTCTATGCCCCGCTTAATAAGTCCTTCTAAAGCTTCCAACTCCTTTGTGCGATCCAATTTTTGGTTATACTTCCCCATCTCATCGATCAGTGGTGCTAAACAGTCGAGCCTGTATTTGATGTCCTTGCAGAGCTCTGAGAATATCCGATTCTTGCGAATGACCTCTTCAACGCCAGCATAGAGTGCTTCGAATGCTTTTCCTGCAACTAAATCCACAGCCATTGCTGTAGTACAGTGCTAAGCAGTACTCAAAACTTAATTAATATTCTCTCGGTCACTTGCTATGTTTGTGATATGATCAACTGATACTCAAAGCTCAATTTATACAACTACAAAAGGATTAGTTTTTTTTTTTGGTTGATCAAAGAAGTAAAAGAACTACAAGCTTAATTATTGAACAAATTTTGGTCTTCTTCTTCTTTTTGTTTGACTTCCGAATTAAGAAGAATACGTTTTTTCTTATGGAAAGCTGGAGTGGAGGCCATTGACTTTGCTAAAGCTGGACTGATCCTGTATATCTATATGGTCTTTCTTTAAACTACAGGGCATCAACTAGTGACTTCCACATTATATGATATAGCTGTCATGAGCTAGCTCTATAGCTCTTGCTCGATCAAATGAGTTAAACTATATTTCTCTGACATTGTAATCAAGTAATTAAGCTCTGAATAATGATCGATCAACATTATTAGGTTATTATCTAAATTATCCCCAGATCACATTCACGCACATCAAATATTGCAAGTTGGCTAAAGTTTTATTATCGAAATGATGCATACACGATACACCTTGATTGTTATATATCCTTTTATGATACAAAAGACTTCAGAATCAAAAATTGACGTTTATCAAAAAGATTGTTAAAGGGTACTTCTGAATCAAACATTACAATTGTATTAAAGAGAGAATCTCCAAGACATAGTCCATATGTATAATGCAAATGGTTTTCCCATCCAGACATATTTGAATCACATTGCACTACATTATCCATATTATCCGTTTTCTCACCGTAAACTTACATCAACATCAACTCAATACATGAAGCAATATGATCACACCGATTAAGTAGCAAGCAGCATGGGTACATCCAGCACGCATGTATGCTATCAGATTCAATGAAAGCCTCAATCTTTGAAATTTTACTAGTCGCACAGATCACAAAAGCTTCAACCTTTATTTGGGGCCAGGCTTACCTGAGATAGAGGATTGACTGCAAATTCAGGTACGGGACAAGAAACTCGTCGGCAGAGATGAAACCTCCGCCGCTGCGACCGCGCTGACAGAACCTCTGATACAGAGAAACTATCTCCTGCTGCGGAACTACATAAGACAAAACAGAGATCAGAGTCAAAATGGGAAGCCAAAGCTCAATGATTTACTAGTTGTTTCACGACCAAAAATCAAAAATAAAACAAAAATATTAGGCCGCATGGGCCTGATGCGGCTAGGTGGAGATGATGCGTGGCTAGGCGGTTTCTGGGTGTACCGGGCCTTGCGGGTTCTGAGGCCCATCGTTTGAAAAAATAAAAAATAAAAAAACTATTGGGCCGCTTGGATCTAAGGTGGCTAGGCGGACATGGCACGTGGCTAGGCGGTTAGGGGGAGAATGGGCCTTACGGGCAGTGAGGCCCACCAATTAAAAATAAAAATAAGTCTTTACCACCGAACCCTGCGTCGATGAACCTCGACTTGGCTTCTCCGTCGTCGTCGTCGTTTGGAGACAGTTGCTCATTGAGAAAGGTTAGCTGCAGCTTCCGCCTCCCCGGCGCAGTTGCCTACTTTCTTTCCTCCTGCAATGGTTTGGTATGTTCACTGCTGCTTCCATTTATGGAACTCTACAAGTTACCTCCCGCAACAGTTGGCTTCCAGTTTCCGACTCGGAGGTGGCAATTCGTCCGGCCGACGACTACAGACAGCAGTGGAGGATCGACGGTGCTTTAGTTGATCAGGAGTGATCATATGAAAGAGGAGCATGAATCGTTTGTGTTCCGCAAGAATGCAGATGTAGCAGACCTGCTTCACTGAGAAGAGACGCTACTTGAATTGTTTCAGTTGGCATTTGTAACTGATTCAATCTGAGGAAGGTCTCTAGATTCTAATGTGCGACATGAAGCATCAATACATGTAAATCATTTTCCATGAACATAAACATTACAATTGCATTGAAACGATAATCTCCAAGACAGACATAGGGCCATATGCCCATATGTACAATAATCAAAATGTTTGTTTGAATTTGTATGATAGTACATGTTTTCTTGTTAATCCAATGACGCTTTAAGTCGATCTTCACAAGGACTCCTACGATTTGCGTGTTGAGAAGTTCTGGTTCTCCTATAAATCGACGCGAGTTGTTTTGAGATTTTGGATATTAGATCTGATTTTGTGTTTTGGCATAATCCACACTCCACAGTATCTTGAGCCCTTTCAGTGTTTCGGCACTCTTGTACAGTTGTACTACAGCAACCAGATAACTAGCTCACTTCAAGCTGGCAAATGTATGATTAATTTTGGTGCCACTTTTAGCATCAATGGTCTCTTTGATTGAATGTTTGATTCAGAACACTATGATCCATAATGCGTCTCAAGTGTGTGATGTTTCGTCTCTTGAAATTTCTGCATTACATGAAGTTTCTTACCCTGCCATTTCCTGTTATTAATATGAATAATATCCAATCTAGAGTTCTAGCCAAAACCTCATTTGAAGATGACAGTAGTAAAGCAACGAAAGGAATACAAACTGTGACCACCATACAATCCTATAAGACAATATATACTGCACATTGTATATAACAGGTCCATCTTCTGTGACCATTTCACCATTCCGGTACAGGTTACCTACAAGTCATTCGTTTCAATATACTGAGAGGTGAAGATATCACACTCCGTAAATTTATTTCTGTGACCACCAGTACAGAGAAAAGATAAATGCAGTCTATGTCTCAAATGTTTCATTCATCTATTTCTGTAAATTTCTGCAGTACATCCAATTTCATACCTCTGCAAAGTTTCCCATTGATATGAACTGGTTGAAATTAAAGATTGCTCATGTCAACGTGATAGCAAAGCACCAGAAACACCAAAATGCTACCATTTGAAACATTTGAAACATTGTAAGAAGTTTCATACCGTGTAACACATAGTTGCTTGAGATGTAGACAAGATGCATTCCAATCAGGACCAACACGGTAACTGAGTAATACAACATAGCCAGCTTCTGTGCCTTTCTCAAAGCTCCATTCCTCTTTACGTTCCTCCAGCAAAGAAAGGCAAGAAAGCAAGAAAAAATCGACAAAATCAGGGTCATTGCCTCTGCTACAACAAACACGATAAAAGCCCCCTTTCTGGTTAGTATTGCAGGACCATAGTCACTCTGTACATGGCGGTGCATGGCAAAACCTGCATACAAGACTGAGGTAACTAGAAGCGAAGACACGATGAGATAGGTAGCATAATTCTGCAACACAGAGAAAGTAATGTTATTTATCTTGAAACCAAAAGAGCTTGTAGTGCAATATTTTGCATTCTTTGTTATACTTCGATTTTCCACAATCATTCATGAATCTAGCTTTAAGAGTAACTGCTGTACATGTACAAGCAATATAGACTAAGACTGCCCAAACCTCAGATTTCCCAAATATAAAATACAGTAGAAAGAAGAACCACAGCTATGACAGGGAATTCTAGCTAAAAGTGCCTAAGAAACAGAGAAACTCCTTCAAAGTGGATTCAACCAAACTGGAACGGGGCACGTTCCACAGGTTACTATTAATGAGATAACAAACAGAAATGAAGTAGTACAAACTTAATCAGTAGATCATACTAAAGAGTTGATAAAAAAATATATCAACAGATCTGCGAGATCAAGGCTATTAAAATTGTAATTACCCTCTAATCCTCTATCCAGATAAAGAAGAATTGTATCTACCTAATATCTGAAATGCAACATACTGATTTAAAACCTCTAAAGAAATGAATAATCTTAAAGACTGATACTAGGATTGCCAAAGAGTAACAAGAACAGAAAATTTTAATAACAATATAAGCAAACAAGAATTAGACAAAGCAGAATCATACATGTAGCAGGCAAGTGATGATAATTTATAAACAAAATAGAAAAAAGAAGGTTACACATAAACCTTGGCTGACATCTCCTTCTCTTCATTGCCTTTTTTTGCAGCAGACTCCATATTTGGGGATCACTCTTGGGTTCACGATCTTTAGATAGCTGAAAAACTATAGACAAGACATACAAAAACCGGAGAGAGCCTATAGGAAAGCTGTAAAAACCGAACAGGGTTGGTGTGCCTCGGCGGTACGGTTCAAGGGAAAATGGGGTTTTCTGGGTTCTTTTTACCTTTATCTCTACTCACTGGCGGAGCCATGAAGAGACCGAATGGCACCCTTAATCATATGTTGACACCTTGCAAACTAGTATCAAATTTAATTAATTTTGTTAAAATCAATGAAAACTTTGATATATGGCACCCCTAAAATTAATAGTTGGTCTATTTTTCATAGATAAATTAATTTAAAAATTTGGTGATTTGCTACTTTTACGGTTTTAATGGACGATATAATTAAATTGATCACTTATTTTTGTCCTCTTTTTATATAGCTAATTTATTAAAAGAAATTTTAATGTTGTTGTTTTTTTTAGATCATAAGAAAATTTGTATTTAATAGCTTTTTCATAATAAAACTACACAACAGTTTGTATTTATCAAAATGTCCCCTCCTCTTCTTGTATTCGATAGTCTCATAAATTAAAACTTAAGTACAAGCGCACCGGTTTTTCATTAAAAAAAAAAAACAAAATAAAACTACACCGAAAGATAAGTATTTCAAATCTGGCCCCTCGACCTTTCGATTCCTGGCTCCGCCTCTGTCTCTACTTCTCCGAGTCGGTGGTCTACACACAGTTTCTCTCTATTTTCATTCTATAGGGTGGGTTTCCTTGTTACAATTATTTTTTTTTCCAAATGTAAGATTAAAATCTTTTTATCTTTACCCAAATTATTCATAAGTGTGATTTTAAAGATAAACTGCTAGAGCCTTACTTTTTGATAATGTAAAGGTTTTGTTTTATAATTTTACTTTAATAAAAAATAAAAAATAAAATAAACATTGTAGACTAAGTCGAGATTAAGCTGAATTAGTCTACAATTTGCAACAGTGGTGATCTGAAATTTTAAACTAGTATAATCTATAATTTATTAATTTCATTAATTTGATACGCTTCAATTGTTCCTTGTTAGATTATCATTTGGCCATCAACAATTGCATATGGTGGAAGTGAAACCAATCTATAACTATAAGCACTAACCATCAACGTATATAATCAACAAGATCATCTAAAATTCTAAATGTGGACCAACTTTTAACTCTAAAAACCTCAACTTGCTGTTAATACCCAAAAAGGATGGATTTCATAAACATAGGGTCCTTAAAAAGTGGATTGGAAATGACCTAATACATAAACAGATTAGTCTTTAAGCCTCCAAAGCCTTTAACATACCACGATCTTGAATCAAAAAAAAAAAAATCAGTCTACTTCTATATTCAATTAGTTATTAATTTACTTGGTATCAATACATAAACCTCGATAAGCAACAACAGAAAACATGAGTCAAGTAATGCATATCTTGATTCCAAAGTGACATATGTGACCAACCATATCAGAAGAGTCCTCATCCCTTACTCTTTCTAATTAAAAACATTTTCAAAAGATGGGTACATACAATCTTACTGGCTAGTCCATGGAATTATTAGATGATGAGAAGATGTGTCATCTACTTCAATTGGCACATCGCATCAAATTTCGCACTAAAAAAATGCACGGACTCTTATTACTTACTTGACGGCTTGACGTGTCGAACGAAAATCTGCACTCACTCTCTTCCTTTTGCTAAACCATTGATTGATTAATCAGACAAGTGAAAATTAATTACTATTTGAGCAGCAGATGGGGATGTAGCTCAAATGGTAGAGCGCTCGCTTTGCATGCGAGAGGTACAGGGTTCGATCCCCTGCATCTCCAATTATTTTTGAGAGGTACAGACAGTTCGCTTTGCATACGCACCTAAGTGATTAGGTATTTAGGTTTCGTTTGTTACCAGTTCTAACAATCTTTTTTCAGTCTTTTTTATTATCATCTGCATAATTGAAGCTCCCAAATAAGCTGCTGAATCCTTCTAATCATAGCAAAGATGAGCTACACATCTTTCCAAGTGATAGGGTGGTACTAGTATCTACATATAAGTAGGATCACATGAAAGCTGCTAAATCCCTCTAATCATAGCAAAGATGAGTATCGCAAAGGATTACAAGTCAAAAGAGTACTTGTCGATTGAGCACAGATACCACACTGAGATAACTACTTAGAACTAGATTAATATCTTCAAAATGCAGACTAGTAAACTAGTGCCAAAACTCGAGGCTTCCAAAATTACAGACCAGTCATAGAATCTGATTTCCCCTAATTCAATCCTATCCTATACGAATAGATAAATAGTCTCAACTGCTGATCTTGATGCATTAGGTGATAATAAAACGGCAGAGTTCATAACCTGCAATAGAAACATCATCAACTCATCATATTAGCAACATTCTCATTTGCAAAGGAAAACCATCAACTATATATTCTTATGCAGAAAAGATCATCCAACATGAACCAACAAAAACTAACAGAATATAAAAAACGAATCATGGGTATCTTCAAAACAATTCGTAAAGAAATTAACAACTAACGAACTGCTGAAAATCTAGTAAAAACAAAACTGTGTTGTATAGTCAAAATCAAATGGAGGCTGTAAGCTGGGGTTGAAATAGGGATTTAGGTGAGATTTCACTCAACGCAATTCTCAACTCACAGAAACAAGAAATTTCTAAACTTTCAGAAACTGAGTTAAGCAAGGGTCTCTCTCCTAAAACTGGAAGACCCAATATTCAAAATTGAACTGAGTTAAGGGTCATATTCATTTTACATTATTACATAGCAATGAATCATATATTAAAAATTTCAGAAAATAAGTAAGGTTCTCCTTGTAAACGCAGCAAACCCAATAATCAAAATGGACCAGGCTTACTTGAGTGGTTGGGTGACTTGGGTCTCAGAAATTAACATAGCAAGGAATCATAGTTCATGTTTCAGAAAATAAGTAGGTTTCTTTCTCCAAACTCAAAAATGAAAATGGAAAGAAGACTTACTTGGGTCACTGTTGATCAGCATAGCTGTGCCACCAAAGCTGCAAGTGCCTCCATTCCTCTTGTTCTTCTGCCAGTAGCTGTTGAAAGCATAAGAAGCATGAGCTACAACAGACTCAGGGTAGTAGCAGTTTCCACTTGGCATAATCTCCTCGCAATCAGCACCACCAGCTCCACAAGCATAGTCCACCGCCTCCTGCAATGTCTCTGCCGGAACGGTAGGCTTGGCCACACACCACAGCTTATGCACAGGCCTAAATTCAGGTGCTGGGGCTCTACAGGGTGGCATTACATAAGCAGAAGGGGAAGGAGTGGCTTGAACAGGAGAGACTTCAGGGGCATGAGGAAACCACATTTCCACTGGTGGTGAAGCTGTTTCAGGAATTGGAGGTGAGGCTGTTTGGGATGGTGCTGGTGAGGCTAGCTGGGCTTGTGGGGGTTGAGGGTTTTTGGCTACATTGGCAGGAACAGAGAAGCCAACAGAGGAGTGGAGTGGGGGGTCTGAGGTTATGGGTTGTGGGTTTGGTCTAGTTGGAAATGGGTCAATGGAAGAGAGCTTTCTGGTTCTTGGTTTTGCCTCTTTTGGGTTGGTGACTATCACATTGATGTTTCTGAGCCCCAAAAATCCAAGCTTTTTAAGGGTTTCTGAGTGAGAAGACACCAGCTGAATGGTTTCATCAGAGAAAGGTGAGACCTTTGGAGGTGGGTTCACAGAGTAGGTAGAGTTGGTGTCCTGGAGAAACTCTAGTATAGGCCTCACAAACCTCTCGGAGCTCTTGCCCAAACAACCAGAAGAGAAAGCAGCTGAGACTTTGATGTCTTTCTCAAGACCCCACCTTGTGAGAGAGTGATGGATGTTCTTGAGGGCTAGTAACACCAAGCTCAGATTGTTGTGATGTTCAGAGCAGAGAATGGTGTCACCCACAAGAATGGTGGTGATGGGGATGGAAGGGTAGTGACCTAGAACATGGGTTCTGAGCCATGTTTCAGCCATTAACACACTGGTTGATACCTCACTGAGCTCTCTCACAGAAACAGCTATGGGAAGATTTGAACCTTGAAACACCTCATGGGATGTCTCAAAGAGAGTTAGGACTTGAGCAGATTCTTGCGTTGCACCTGTAGAGATTAGAGAAGCAAAAATACCAAAATAAGGCTTCCATCATAGAAAATCAAAAGGAAAACAGGAAGGACACAAAGATAACAGTAACATTGCAGAAATGTGAAGATGGAACAATAGTTCAAAATAACAGTGACATTGCAAAAATGGAACAATAGTTCAAAGTGTGGGTTGAAGCTTATTTACCAGAAAGACCCAGAAACATAAGCTGGAAGAAGATAAGCCACACCATCTTCAACATTGCTAAGCCCTCTCTGTTCTCACAACACTCTCTACCTCTGTTTTCTGTAGTGACTGGTGAGTCAAAGTGAAAAAAAAAGGAGTGCTCTTTAACAGTGAAGGACCAACTTGACTGATAAAAGGCCTAAAAAGAAAAATGAAAATTGAAAGAGAGAAATTTGGAAAAAGCTGTCAAGCATAGCAGGGTATCCTAGAGAGTGTAGTCTAGGGAAGTAGGAATCAATTAGCAAGGAGAGCAAGAAATCGAAATGACAATGAGGGGCAATTGTCCTTGCTCTTTCTTGGTCCGCGTGGTGAGACGAACCTAACCTTGTGTGGGAAGTGTGAAGGACAACAATGACAATTTGGCCAAAGCCCAGAACCCAAAAACCAACAAGGATTGTGCATACAACGGTCACATGTGCAAAGAAGGGGAGAAACTTGTGTGGAACGCAGTCGTATTGGGAAGAGTCAAGGAGTCAACAATCGTTGTAAAAGAGAGGGCACAGCCTCACAGGTTGAGTGGGGGCACAAAGATAGTATGGGACAAAAAGGACTCTGGGTTTTCTGGGTACCGCTTCTGAGAAAAGCTGAACAGGCAGCTCTGCCTGCTTGGGGGCCAAGGTAATCAAGGATAGAGATTCCCCTCTGGCAAAGATTTTTTCTTTGCTTCTACTTGTTGATCAAGCAAAACAAGGATTGACCGTTTACCATTTACTACTGCTAGTAACTTTTGGGTTGATGCATTTCAGTGATATCATGAAGGGAACGTTATAGCATTACCAACATGACATTGCTAATCTAGTGTGGTAGTTTAAGATATATCCTCTAATTTGTTGTTGTACTGATAAGCAAGTTTGGTCATTGATCAAACTAAACGAGCAATGAATGACAGTGGCAACCTAGTCGTGAAAGAATGAATGATATTTTACTTATATCCTCGAAAATGGAGATTCCATATCCTGTTTCCTGGTTGAAATACCAAGTGAAGATGAATGGGCTTATTAGCCCTGCAGAAACGGCCTCCAACCAAATAGATCCACTTGAATGGGTCCAAGCTCACACAACAAGAATTTCCCTACGCATTCATGTTTAAAAGCATGATTGGGCCTTTTGGTCTTTGTATAACAATGGACTCCGATCATTAAGCCTAAAGTTTGGTCCCAAGTCCCAACCTTTCCTGATAAAACCGTTCAGGTTTATGTATTAGAGTAATTTTAAATATACAATCCTAATCTCTATTTTGCATATTGCATTATATAATATGATCATTTACCACTAATAACCATTGTTGATTGTAATATGATCATGCTATTACGTACGAGTAAAGTATGGAGATGATCAAGCCGATGTATCGATGCCCGGTCCTTGTTAACATTTTGAAGATATTAACAAGTTAATAACGCAATCATCTTTGGCTTTCTGGTAAAGAAGAGAGAGAGCCGTACACAATAGTGTCTAGACATTTTGGTAAATAGGCATGTCGATATGACTGAAATGAGTAAAAAAATAGCTGACGAGACGTATGTGGTGTATGAAGAAGTCATAAAAGTGCATGATCGGACTCAGCAACCGACTTTAACCAAAGTTATATGAAGTGTTGGAGACCAGCAGGTGTAGCTAGCTAGCTACTTGCCAAAATGATCACCAATTGTGTTTGTGAAAAGGCATTATGCATGTTGCAATAATCAGTTTCGCAATATCAAATCTTGAGAACCAATCTACCACAACGTACTCTAATAATGTATATGTGTGCGCCTAAATCATCAAAAGAAAAGATAGTATCGGGACATACTTGGCGTGAGTGTTTAGACATTTCAAGAATGATTATAGTTCATGTATTGAGTATTATTAGTGGGAATACTAATTCTGCCTCCATTTCTCTACTACCATTCACTTTATATTCTGATTGCATAGACACGAAGCAAAGCTAGATCCTTGACTTGGTTTTTCAGATTAGAACCTCTCCGCCCCTAGTAACCCAAGATGGGATTTATCTACAAACATGCCTTGTGAGCTTGGTTTTTCTATTTAGAAGTTCGGATCCTCAAATCGGCACTAACAGCTCAAAAAAATCTCGTATTGAGTTTTCTTACAACGTTAATCGATACCTAATTAGTTAAAAACTAGTGTAAATAAGTATTACATTTTGATACTCGACTATTATTAACATAGTCAAGTATCATAATAGTACAATATAATCATTATGAATATTATTTGTCACCCAATAAATATTGTGACCCAAAAACTACACAAATTATTTTCTCTTAAATCCCATTTTTTATTTTCTTACCAAGTCTAGGAATATTCTAATTATTTCTCCTCAAGTATATGCCGGAACAGTTTGCTAGTGTAGCCATTACAAGCTCAATATTGCTTCCAATGACAGCAGGGACCCAAAGATGCCAAGAAATCACACAGTTGATTCATGAATTGTTGGCCTCTCTAACACATTCCACAAGTACGACTAATTGATTTGGATTATTCACTGTCCCAACGTATTGTTTGGTCTTTGCTGTCACAACCACATTTCACATTAGGCACTGGCTACTACTTGCTACTGGGGTTTGTCATCAACCTTTTCAATGATTTAAAGGGTGGCCACTAGAGCTAATATGATTACAAAGTAATTAGCAAATTTAATATAACCAGATATCATTATTAAGAATTTAAGATAGAGAAATTCATCCAACCAGTGCATCTGTCGGTCAATAGCGTCTCATGCATAGAGACTAATAGAGCCAATTAACTTGTGTATTTGTCCTCTTTGCAAAATAATATTAATTGACTTGAGCACTGTCTCAATTCACAACTGTTTCCATTATGTGAGAAGCAAATTCCTTGTATCTACATGCTAATATTATTGGGGTCTTACGGCTCCTCTAAAGTGAGCAAGCCATGAAGTTAGTAAATTTCATAAAATCTCTTACCTACATCTAATCTAATGGTTCAAATATATCTATGTTAAATAAAATCATTTATTTGAAAATTTGTTCACTTATTTCTATAAAATTCGTTTTTTCTCAGAAAAAAAAAACAATAAAAAAGTAGGTTGCATATCGTGATATATATCTTCATCAATATTTGATCAAGCGAATCTTCATATCTGAAATTATGAATTGATAAATAAACTTGATGATCAGC
>NC_020491.1:14253195-14276745 GCF_000184155.1 Fragaria vesca subsp. vesca
GGTTAAATAAAAAAATAAAAATAAAAAGAGAAATAAAGCATTTAGAGTTATTGTCAATATAGAAAAGAATTTTCAACATTTTTTTGTAATGAATTGATGCATGTGGATATTTTTGAGCCATTAGATTAGATAGAGGTTAGAGATTTTATGAAATTTACTAACTTTATGGCTTGCTCACTTTAGAGGAGCCGGATCCTCTCTTAAACTATGTATGTATGTTCTTCGTAAAAAAAATTAGTTGAATCGGAAATTATACTGCCACTTGGTTACAATCTCTATCTGTACAATTTTATTCGTCAATTTTATTCGTCAATATATAATGTTTTACAATCTCTATCATAGATTCTGAGACATTCAAATGATATTTAATAAAGTTTATTAATCTATGTTTAAGGGTAGGCGTTCCATGACTTCCAGCTCTATCCTAGATAACAAAAATAACATATTTCAGTAAATCTTATGATAAAGTAGTATGAGGTTCACATCCAAAACCAATTTGCAATGGATAGAGAGACCCAAACCCTTATAAACCACATGCAATGTCTCATTTTTCCCGATGTGGGATTGATATCTCAACACCCTAAAACTTAACATTTTCTCCTTATTGAAGTGTATTGTATAGCCGTGGAACTGTCCGTGTATGCACTTTTAAAACCAAGCTAACTAACACTTAATGGAAAAGACCTGCTTATATTGACATTCTTATAGGCTTAGTGATAGAACATAGCCAATGCTTAGAGTTCTGGAGATGCTGCAAGAACACAAAGAGAACGTATATATGTTTATGCAGAGACGGTGACATTTTATGCGATTTTTGCAGTAGCTGATCGATGGTGTCAAAGTTTATTAACATTACATGCTACTTTGAGTAAAATAATGGATGTATCATAGAAGAATATGTTTTATTCGATGATATGCATGCATATGGGGTGGCTTATTATTGTTCTAGACAAGTCATATTTATATACCAGAGAGTTCCTAGTTCCTACTAATAGTTAATTGGGTTGATTATATCAATCGTAACGGTTTAGTACATGCAGACATGGTAATGGTTGTTCTAGATTTTTATAACACCATATATAGCAAGACAGCATTTTACTTAAAAAAAGATAGTATTAATTAAGATTGTTAATAACATGCAATCTCGCTCTCACCATGTTACTATACTTGCGGGAAGTCAATCTACACTCTTAAGCACATTCTATAAGCTCTACATGAAGGAGTCATTATTTTGTTTTGAACATATAATTGAGGTTTTGGAGTATTTTCTCGTTATTACGATAAAACTCATCTATTAAACCGAAATTAAATGTTTGAATAAACGATTCATATATCTAAATTTAAACTATACATTCAACAACTCTAGAACGTTGACTATAAAATCTGATAACTTTATTATGATGAGGGTGACAAATCGCCTGATAGAAGTTTCATCAATGAATCAAAAAGAGTATATGGGTAGTGATTTAATTCGGTAATTAGTAAATTAAATAATGTACAAGAGTTGATAGATTACTTAGTAAAGGTGAAAACAAGGGAGTCTAACATAAAAGCAAAGCTCGAACGGATCTTATTGTGAGATCTAAAGGAACAATTTGACAGCCTTTAGCCATGTGGAGATTTGGACACTTAGAGCATTGACAAAGCCTTAAGAAAGAAGTATTTTATTTAACAACCACATACACATTATTACGTATACGAGGAGGATAATATGTTGCCCCTACAGATAAAATTTTCTTTGAAAAAAGGAAGAAGGAAAAGTGACAAAGCATTATGCCCTTGGGCGTGTGCATGTCTCCCCACAGAAAAAGGGACACATCACATAGGGGAGGGTCGGTGGATCAATCTATGAGAAAAGGAAACAAAGGAAAGCACAAAGAACAAAACGTTAACTTAGCCCTTCTAGCTTTGTCCTACAAAATTATTGTCAAAAAAGACGTTTCTCCTAGAATAAGTGCAAGAAAACATCTACATCAGGATTTACCACATGCAGTATTGACAAGTTGAATAGAGATAGGAGCCCTTTTTGTGAGGACCTTTAAGTTAAAGACTTAGTGAGAACTTTTTGGTTTATGGTTTAAAAGACCCAATTTTCGATCACATTTTGACATCTTATCCGTTCAGTTTTTAGGTTTATATGAGTAGATCATTTTTACAAATTTTCATATAAATTGGTGTTCGTTAAGATAACAAACTAGATCAAATTAATGGACGAACCAAATCTGTCAAATATGAACCGTTCAAGTTCATAATTGATAAATCACATTTATGAATGTCTTAACAATTTTCAATATAGCTGAAAATTTGAAGAAATGATCTACTCATAAATACTTATAAACTGAACGGTCAAGATGTAGATATAAGATCGAAATGTGGGATAGGCCGAAAAGTCCTCAACTTAAGAGTCCTCACTAGAAAGGCTCCCGAATAGAGATAATTTGTTATAAGAAATCATAAACTTATTATAGAACGAGGTTACATATATCAACAATCTCACTTACTCATATTGGTAATAGCACACCCTAAGAAAGTTGTTGTCTAGTGACGATGGTGGCTTAGGCGATTCCTTGGCCTTGTTGACCCTTGCAGGTTTCGTTGTCACGCATGATTCAAATAAAACCTAGGTAGCACTCGTGGAAGAGGGCTAGACCGGTGTTCACAGGGTGAGCTTGGCAGTGATCCTGATGATCGTCTATGGGTTTCGATGGAGCACAAGACCAGAGAGCCTACTGAAGGAGTTAAGGTTGATCGATGTTTAAATGGAGGCAAAGGCGCACATGCGACATGTTGGTTTTTGGAGCATTTGGAATTATAGGGGCATGGTCTACAGAGCGTGTGTCGTGCCGACATGGTTTAGATGGAATTATGAACGTAATATCATAAAATTAGGAGTACAATTCATATACCCTCAATTACAATCCACATAATTCTATCTATTTTTTTTTACTGTGTCTTTGTTTTTTAATTTTTTCTCAAATTGTCAATGATATGGACATTTTGACCATTCCACCGTTAAAAGTTGATAATTGTAGATGTGCAAATTTTGCTATTCTAAAATTAAGCTTTTTTCTCTTTCTCCTAAAATTAATTTAGTTTCAGAAAATTCTTTTACGCACTAATGTGCAAGTGAACCAAGAAATGAATATGTAATATTTTAATCCGGTCATCCCTGTCATATTATCATGCATGTATTTTAATACCGTTAACAAAATTGAAAAAAAAAAAAGTCTCAAGTGTTTCAAACACATGAGGTGAGTCTCTGTCATATTATCATGCATGTATTTTAATACCGTTAATAAAATTGAAAAAAAAAAGTCTGAAGTGTTTCAAACACATGAGGTGAGGACCTGATTCACCTGAGGTCGAATAAAATATACTTTTATTATGAACGTTTAATTTAATAAAATCAAAAATAAAAATAAAAGAAAGAAAATTATGGTCTCTAGTCTTCACATATTTGAAGACTTAAATTAATGCACCTTGATTGCCATCTCAGTAGACTTCCGGTTAACCCAGCCACCAATACCAAACAATTCAGAGCGAAATATTCGATCACGATTACACGTGGGGGTTCTTCCATGGACCACCAGAAAATGGTCCAGTGGTCGCACTCGCAGAGGATCTCAATATGTAGCTTGGGGACTAATTAAATAATAGTTAAAACACAGTAAAAAGCAGGTAGACGACCCAGGATCCAACGGCAGGCAGTACGTAGTAGGCGGGAAGTGGAAACATTAAAGTGGAATATGTGCCTCGCCTTTCCCTCGCCTTCCCTCCTCTGCTTCTCTCTCTCTCTCTCTCCCTCGGCCTCTACGAAAGAGCAAAAGGTAAAATAATTAAAAAAAAAATTGGACGACAAAAGATAACGTGGCTCCTTTTTAATTTTTAATTTTTATAACATGGTTATCATCATGCATTTATTTCCACCACCTCCCCAAAGTTGATTCTCACTTGCAGACTGTCATTCTCTTCCTAATAATTGGTATAAAATGGAAAATGCACTATTTATTTCATTATTGCTTTTTATTATTTTGGTTTTGCTAAGTAAACATAATGAGGATGATCATAACAATTGGGTGGATATCAGAGAAATGTATGGCATATTTGACATTTCATTTTCGAGTAAAAAGAGTTTTGAGAGTAGTTATTGAGTTTCATATGACAGTTATAAAAATTGTTTTTTTACGTCGTACTGTGATTAATAGTTGATATATATTTTTTTATTAAATTTTTTATAATATTTTATTAATAAATTTCAACTTTGAAGAAAGAAACGTTATGAGAAATAAACAGAAATAAACAATGATTATGTTGAGTTTGTGATTCGTTATTGCTTTTTATTTGATTACATTTACGTTATGACCTATTAGTACACTAGTGATTCACTCAAATAACAATATATCCACGTCTCTGGCAATAACGTTACTAGAAAAAATGAATGAAAATGAAATAATGTTGACAATGACAGTGAGTTAGTAACAAGTAGAAGCAAATTTGTACGTTTCCATGTATGGTTAACGATTAGACAATATTATCTGGTAAATCCAAAAGAGGTCATAGTAATTAAATGCATTTCCCATGGTATATGAATGATCAATCCAAGGCAGCTCATGGGAGATGGGACTAAGCTCAAAACGGTAACACCTGAAAAGTGTGTGGACACCAAATAGTAATTTGGTAACTATGATCTTAATAACTATAATTATTAATACGTTCAATTATATAAACATATTAATGATTGTTTTCCACGTTAAGTTTGATTTTTAATTTTTAATAATGCTAATTAATAATTAATCCGCAACAAACAAAAAATACGTAGTTAGAAAAAATAAAGAATAAAATAGATAAAATGCGGCTACTACTCTACTTGTACTGCTGAGGTCAGCATCTACTTGGGCAATCGCACCGCATCCCCAGATCTCCTTCCTGCCAAAAGAAGCTTCCCCTCTTTCACTCTCTCTCTTCCATTTTCCCAAAAGCCAGAGAAGAACAAAACCAGATGAAGAATTGGCTAAAGAAGACAACTACACCAAGCCATTAATAGCTTTAGAATTTCAACATGAGAGCTCAATTCTTCTGCTATTGCATTTTACTATCCATCACTCTAGTCCATTCCGCTTCTTCTGAGAATAACAGTAACCGTAGGATTCTCCACCAACCGCTTTTTCCGGAGAGTTCGTCTCCTCCGCCTGAGCTTCTATCACCGCCGCCGCCGGCTCCTCCTCCGCCGGACAGCCCCGACCAGCCATTCTTCCATGAGTTGCCGACAGGACCTACCAATCCGGAGCTGAGCCAACCACCGCCGGCAGTGGCACAGAACAGCTCCGTTCCGCTGCCGCAAGCGCCGCTGCCGACGAAGTCGACGAAGAAAGTTGCGGTGGCCGTCTCCGTTGGAATCGTCACGCTCGGAATGCTGTCGGCTCTCGCGTTTTTTCTCTACCGCCACCGGGTCAAGCACCCGTCGGAGACTCAGAAGCTCGTCAATGGCGGAGGGAGCGGCTCGCAGCGGTTCGCCGATGATTCCAGAGCGGCGCCGTCGAGTTTTCTCTATATCGGCACCGTCGAGCCGAGCCGCACCTCGACGAGTACTGACGTCATGAGCGGAGCGACGCCGGAAGTGAACCGTTCGCCGTACCGGAAACTCGAGTCGATCAAGAGATCGGATCGGTACCGGCCGAGTCCCGAGTTGCAGCCGCTGCCGCCGTTGGCGAAGCCACCGCCGCCTCAGAACTTCGATTCGCCGTCGCCGATGACGTCATCCGACGACGAAGAGAGCCACGAGACGACGTTTCACTCGCCGCAGTTGTCGTCGATTAGCTACGAAGACGGCTATTACACGCCGAAGCAGAGCAGCCTCTGTAATACGGTCAGTAATGGAAGCAATCAGTCTCAGTCTCAGACTTCGAGTACTAATTCGGTTCCTCACTCGAAACGAACCTCACCGAAATCACGACTCTCAGTCTCTAACCGTGCTGCTCCGTCTCCCCCGCCGCCTCCTCCGCCGCCGCCAATGCTGGCAATTCAGGACTTCTATCAAAGTGTTTCGCATTCTCATAAGAAGCCGAAATTCTCGGCCCCGCCACCACCGCCAAATATGAGTCTGCTCCAGTCACTAGCCACCCCGACCCGCCAAGTATCTAGAGCCCCGGTTCCACCTCCACCGCCTCCGCCACCGTCACGAAGACACGGGGATGATTCAGAAACAGTTGTTGATCCTAAGCCGACTCCAGTATCATCGAAGCCACTGTCCTCACCCACATCAACCCCAAACGGCTCGTGTGAGAATGGGACGAGTAAAACGAAACCTCTTCAAAGAGCTGAGAAAAGCTTAGGCTCTGCAGAGAGTTTGGAGAATGATGATTCTGGAGGATCAAAGCCGAAGTTGAAGCCTCTTCACTGGGACAAAGTTAGAGCAACCTCTGATAGAGCTACAGTTTGGGATCAGCTGAAATCAAGCTCATTCCAGTGAGTAGCTTGCTCAATTCAGCAGCCAATGTATTATATCTGTTGTAAAAATATGCAAATTCTTATCGGTGATGTCTAATTTCTTTGCAGATTAAACGAAGACATGATGGAGACTCTTTTCGGCTGCAATCCTGCAAATACGACCCCAAAAGAGCCTAGTACTACTACTAGAAGATCAGTTTTGCCACCGGTCGAACAGGAAAACAGGGTTTTGGACCCAAAGAAGTCGCAGAACATAGCCATATTGTTAAGAGCACTTAATGTAGCTAGAGATGAGGTTGTAGAAGCTCTTTGGGATGGTGAGTAGTTTCTTCTTTTCTATTTCTGTTGATCAAATGTTTCTTCTTTTCTATTTCTGTTGATCAAATGCAGTTTACATTTGCTCAGTATACTTAAAAGTTAAAAGTAGCAATAATAGGCTCCCTGTTATGTGGCTTCTTGTAAGTTCACCATATTATACCGGTATATCATGAATGCTTTTTGCATTTTTAGGATTCAGAACTGTTTATAATGGTCTCCAGTAGCACAAACTGTTAGGAGGCTCACATTGTGCCTTAAGCTACTGTTGGGAAAGGGATAGTAGAGGATGACAAAAACAGAATGAGTGTTGAAAGGATAATCAAGAAGTCATCATTGTTGCTTGGAAGATAAGTATATAAATTTGACAGTATGATTCCACACACATTCATTATGTCAGTTTTGAATTATAAGCTTGAGAGAAACAAAGCAAAACCCTCTAAAAAGATTGAAAACAGGAAAAAGGTAATCAGAATCCCTATGGAAAAATCACTAACCCTGAGGTTACGATTAATAGGGATCATTGATTATGGTTTCCAGATCCTACCCGTAACCATTCATCATGATAGGTCATCTGCTGCTAGTTCTTTTTCTATCTTCAAAGCTGACATTGTAACAAATCAGCAAATTTCTGACAAAATTTTTTCAATCCTTTGCATCCTCTCGTTGTGACCATCATAGAGTGTCTTTAAGGTTTCAATTAGAAGCCAAAAGTAGGTTCATGTTTACATGTAAGATCTTTGTTATCAAGCATGCATAGCCTTGTTGGATGTAAACTTTCAAGAAATTTAATGTTGCACTATTGGAACTAGGTTGAAGTTTTATGCTATCTTTGAACTGCAAAATCAACAATGGCTGCAACCGAGGTTTACATTAGCCTTTACTCGTACCAGTTATATACTTGAAGTGTCGCCTGTTGGTTTGTTTATACGTATTAGGTATAGAAATTTAATTGACATGTGAAATATGATAAGCACCGGCAGTTTAAGTTGTGTGACCCCTATTACTGCAATCGAAACATTCATGTTTGTGAGAGCTCAAAATATATGCAGAGAAAATCTACATCCATATGTCATCTTTACATGAATCAAATGAAACGCTGTAGTCTGAATATTCCAACCAAAAAAAAAGTTTTCTTATATTATTTGCGATTTGTGTTTTGACATAACAGGTAACCCAGAAGGCTTGGGCGCCGAGCTTTTGGAGACTCTGGTTAAGATGGCACCAACAAAGGAAGAAGAAATTAAACTTCGAGAGTACAAGGGTGACATCACAAAATTAGGGTCTGCTGAACGGTTTTTGAAGGCAGTGCTTGATATCCCATTTGCTTTTAAGAGAGTTGAGGCAATGCTATACAGAGCTAACTTTGATACAGAAGTGAAGTACCTAAGGAAGTCTTTTCAGACGCTCGAGGTATATTGTCTAATATTTACAACTATCGTTTCCTTACTATCATGATTCTATGAATAAAACATACAAAATCACACCAAGATCTAAATCTAATCATTATTCAGGAAGCAAGTGAAGAATTGAAGAACAGTCGATTATTCCTAAAACTCCTTGAAGCTGTTCTTAGGACTGGAAACCGGATGAATGTTGGGACAAACCGTGGGGATGCTAAAGCTTTCAAACTTGATACACTCTTAAAACTGGTCGACATAAAGGGAACAGATGGAAAGACCACATTGCTCCACTTTGTGGTTCAAGAGATTATAAGATCTGAAAGTCCAGGTTCTGAAACAAAGGAGAACTTCAAGACAAAGGAAGGTGATTTCAAAAAGCAAGGATTGAAAATGGTGGCAGGATTGAGCAAAGACCTCGGCAACGTCACAAAAGCAGCAGGAATGGACTCAGATGTCCTAAGTAGCTATGTGTCAAAGCTTGCAATGGGGCTTGAGAAGGTCAGACTGGTCTTGCAGTATGACAAGGCAGATGCGGATGGAAAATTCCTCAACTCGATGAAGCTCTTTCTGAAAGAGGCTGAGGAGGAAATTCGTAGGATCAAGGATGATGAGAAAAAGGCATTATTTTTGGTGAAAGAGGTTACTGAATATTTTCATGGGGATACAACAAAGGAGGAAGCTCATCCTTTCAGAATCTTCATGATCGTAAGAGATTTTCTTAAAGTATTGGATCATGTGTGCAAGGAAGTCGGGAATATGCAGGACAGAACACTGGTGGGTTCTGCTAGATCATTCCGGATAGCTGCGACTGCTCCTTTACCGGTTCTCTCCAAGTATCACTTGAGACAAGATGACACCTCGGACGATGACAGCTTTTCTCTTTGAAACTGTGTACATGAAGCCCAGGAACCTTTAGGAGGACAACTAAACTAGATGAAACTACCACACGCATCACCAATGCATCCAACCGAATCAGCACCACCAGTATATTAATTTCTTTTGTTACAAGCATGTCAAAGGAGTAGAAGAATGCAGCAGCTTTTGAAAGTCTTTCCAATATAAGGAAAAATCCCACTCCACAGTCCACACCGAGAGATCTCCATTCAGTTAATCAGGTAATGCTCCCGGAGAAGCAACAGAGTTTGTATGAGAATGCATAGTCCAGAAAAGATGAAACATAATGTTATGGGAAGGGCAGCATCAAAGAAGAAGATTCTACAGTCAAAATATTTAAGGTCTTTCCTTTTTTTTGGGTTTTCTGCTCCAACATACGTGCCCCATATATAGTTAGGATAGGTTTCTTCATTTAGGTCCCAGATCGAAGTCCCACTCATTTTGAAAGAAGCAAGAATGTTTTGATGGTGGTTCAATATGATGTCGTGGTTGGGTTGTGCATTTATTTGATAATTATAAAGAAATAAGTGGCTATTCCTGTTCTTCAGCATCGTCTTCTTTGCGCCCCACTTCAATATTGGTATGTGGGAGAGACAAGTTGTCAAAATTACCAGGTATTGTTCAAACTTTAGGGACAACCTTGTTGATGAACCACTTTAGGAAAGCTAATAAAGACTAATAATATCAATCATGCTTTACATCTTTGGGAAAGCAGCAGAAATCCGCCGTTAATGGAAAGACCAAAACTTAAACAAAGCAAAGTTTTTATTTGGAATTTCTAGCTGTTAGTAACATCATCTATAAACTTAGGATGCTGCTAAATAGACCTAACAAAAAATTTATTTTTTTAAATATATCAAATAAAACCAACTTTGTCCTAAACTACCCTTATCTTGCACCCAGCAAAAATCCAAAGACGATGAAAGCTTCGGGTCGTCTTCAACCCCGACCAATTGCATAATGCTCATCTGCTCCATTAGACATAATTCAAATATAAGATTCAATCTCACTTTGAACACAGAGGGAGAGAGAAGATTGAGAAAGGGTAATTTCGTTGCGTCTTTGCGAATGGCTTTATGAGAATTTTCCATTTGAAAGACGAGGCTTGACCTGGGTTTCAAGGTGTGGAGGACAAAAATTGGTGAGAGATATTGATCGCAAATTAAATTGCTGGTGTTTGTTTTTGGGTGCTGGGTTATTTACAAGGTGTGTTCAATTCGGACTTGTATGAGTTTCAATGGCTTGGTCTGGGTGTTATTGCACGCCAAAATTAAGATTCAACCTCAGTTTGATCAAAGAGGGAGAGAGAGAGGATTAAGAAAGGGACCAATTAATTTGCTGGTGTTAATTTCAATAATCATTAGTTCAATGGAAGTTTGTTGGTAATTAGTTTTCATCGGTAATCATTATTTCAATGGAAGTTTTCAATGATCGCTGAATATTACAACTCTCTAATGTCATTGGCATCGTGCCGAGAAGTTTTCATCGATTTGTACTTTTGCTGGGGGCAAGATAAGGACAGTTTAGGTACAAGATGGATTAGTTTGACATGGAGCCTTTCTAGCGGATTGTTAAGTTGAAGGCTTTTCAGTTTATGGTTTAAAAAACCTATTTTTTCATCACATTTTGATATCTCATCCGTTTAGTTTTTAGGTTTATATGAGTAGATCATTTCTACAAATTTTCAGTCAAATTGGTGCTCGTTAAGATAACAAACTAGATCAAATTAGGACGAACTAAATTTGTCAAATATGAACCGTTCAAGTTCATAATTGATAAATCACACTTACGAATGCCTTAACAATTTTCAATATAGCTGAAAATTTGGAGAAATGATCTACTTATAAATACCTACAAACTAAACGGTCAAGATGTGGATATAAGATTGAAAGATGGGATAAGCCGAAAAGTCTTCAACAAGTCCTCAACTTAAAAGTCCTCACTAGAAGGGCTCCTATATTTAAATAATAAAATACTTGTTGAGTTTACTTAGTAGTTTGCTACATTTAGAAGCACCTTAAACTTATTACTAACAAGAATTACAGCACATTAAGGATGCAAATCAGTCGCAGTTGAATACTCGTGACTAGGTATAGCAAAGATTCTAATGAAGTCGTCACAGTCGTCACTACATCCATTGAGATAGAAGTCAGTTAAATCGTCCTTTTTATGAGTTGTCTTGGTATCCAATAAAGAACCACACAAACTCATTGTCCTCCTTGTTGGTTGTACCACCAAGTGATGACCCTAACAATGGGTTATTAGTTATTGTCGTGCTCTTGTCTTATAACTTGTCTTATAATTTAATAACTTTCATTTCAAAAAATTTATTCTGTTTTATTTTATTAATTTAAATATGTTTTATTTTATTAATTTAAATTTAAAATTAAGACTATACTCTACAGCTCTATTTAATCTAAGTTTGATCCAAAGGAAAGAAAGCATGTAGTCGAAATAATTCACTCAGAACGGCTCCAAATACCCGGATTGCTTACAGTCCCCCCTGTGATACTCCAACCGCCCCACGAATTCGTTATTCCTAAACGAGTCATGAAGGGTATAACGAACATACCCTGTCTCCACATTGGATCAAGAACAGGATCAGAGGGATCAAAAACGGCTAATTAGTATAGAGCCATCGAACCGGCCCAACCAGCAACCAGAGCTGTATGCATTATATGGACAGCAATCAAACGACCGGGATCATTCAATACATTGAATATTCTAGAAATAAAAAAGCATTTCGAATAAATTTAATTTTTTTCTAAGCTTTTGTCTAAAAAGATAAAAATTTGTTTTAAATCTTTAGCACAATCCATATTTTCGGAATAGGTCCAAAATAAAATTGAATAGATGTATCTAGAGAAAATTCACTTTAAAGCGACGATTCCCTAGATACACATATCGTAATCTATTTTTTTTTATTTAACAATCAAATCAATTTAAAAAAGACCTAAAGTTAGGACCTTTCTGGTGGGTATCCTTAATTCTCTCATCTCTTGAACCTATTCGTTCTAGATCCAAAAATGAAATGACCCCTCCCTCCGAATTCCTTCAGGTTGTGAGACACATTAAAATTCAATATAAGTCCCCAAAATGCAAATAACGAAAAAGAAAAAATTAGAAAAATTAAAAGTAGAGGGGATTTTTATGAAATACAAGATGCTCACTGAATAATCAGAAACAAATATTCACTTCGACAACTCCAAATATTAAAAGAATATTTGGACGTTCTCTTATAGACTAAACAGAGTAATTCATGTTTCATTCATTAGGTGGGCTAAATAAAAAAAAGAATTAGAGGGTTCATTAAAATTATCTTCTTTTGAAGATACCTGGGTTCTATGGTCGGTCCGCGACCCCTGGATGCCGAAGGCGTCCTTGGGGTGATCTCGTAGTTCCTACGGGGTGGAGACGATGGGGTCGGTCCATGGATTTTTTTTCCTAGGATGGGCAATGGCGTTATACTTCTTCAATGGGAGAACTCATTCTTTTTCCATCTCCTTCGTAAGAATTCTGAGTACTCCATTACTATGCTATTACTGATAGAAACAACATGATACCTAGCTAAACACGTATGTTTTCCTTTTCCTAGCTAAATGTATCAGTCTTCTCCTCTTGTATCATCACTAATTCTCCTAATTGAAGCCATAATTGTAAACAGCAAACTCGATCAATTCTTAGAAAGATTAAAACCAAAATTTAGTTGCCCCCACCATCTCATCCTATAGTTTATAAATGTATTGTTGTTATGGTCATACTTGGTCTTACCAAACATAGAACAATTCAATAAACTCTGGTGAGTATGTCTAGCTTTTCCATTCTTTTTGCTGGTGCAGGAATAAACTTCGCAGTGGAGTGTAACTTAGGGAGTTATGGTATAGTTTCTTAAGTATTTCATGTTATTATCATTTAACAAAATGTGTGGCTCCTGCATAATTTGTCCATGCTATAAACCTGGTATAATACATGTTATCACACATACTCAATAACTTCAAACAAATATTTTATGATACTAGTCATCAGTAATTCAGTAAATGTAAAACTTGGCTGCAGTTCACCCCCTTCAAAACAATTCATGTCCATAAGTGTATGATTCTTATTGTTCAAAGTTGTTTAGATTTGCAAACTTTAATTTCTGAGGCCTCTATGCACATAATTGAAATATTAACAAACTCTAATGCAACTTGTGTTTCCAATCTCACAATTACCACATAAACCGTACCCCTAACCAAGTACCATGGCTTTATTACTGTCAATGTTTTTCGTGAGGCAATGGATACTTGGTGATAACTAGGCCAAAATACCAGATGAAGCTCTTACTAATACCTTATCAAATGTTTTTGAAATCAAACATCATAAACAGGAAGTGATTCTCTGCTTCTTATTCATCACAGATTGAAAAGGTACAGAAGAAACACTGCTTTGATCACAACAAATGTACAATGGCATCAGATTCCATTAAAACAAGACGTCATTTACCATAAAGAGCTCACATCTGCCGACGTCAAGAACGGGGCTCCTGCGATTTTCTTTGTTCTCAAAATCTTCTTCACTAACATCTTCCATCTATTCTCGTCTTTCTTACTCTGTTTCCTAATTCTCTCTTTAAAGTTCCTGCAATGAAATTGTTACCAGAGTTAGTTACAAGTTCAGAAGCTTGGATACAACATAGTATGAAGTCTTCAAAAAAAAAAAAAAACAAACACCAATTAGAATGTGAAGTCATCCTAGCAAGATAGACGATGCGAAAGAACGAAAGAGGAAGAAGAAAAGGAAATGTAAGAGGCACACCTGCACAAAGGAACCTTACAGACATGGGAATCAGCACAAAGGCGGGAGTGTAACTCCAACAGCTGCCACATTCTCTTGCAATGGATACAACCACCAGGGACTCTCAATTTACAACCAGCAAAATGACGGACAAGCAATTCCAGTCCCTTACAGGCTATATATTTACAAGGATCCTTGTTCTCTTTAAGGTCCTTATGACATGGTCCAATTGTTTGACAACCATCTCTGTATATGTGCACAAGAGCCTCCATCGCATCATATAGTAGCAGATATATTTTTCTCTCATTTATCTTTCTGATTCTCTCCTTTCTACTCTGTAAATATGTTCAAATATCAGTATTTCATGAAAATGGGGCAATGGGGTACATGAAGAAAATAAAAGAAGACACAGCCAAATGGATGGCACTTACGTTATCTTCTTCAATGGCAGAATCCAATAGGTCCCTTTCTAGTGTTGGGTGACTCTGCTTCATAACTTTCCATCCTTCAGTGACAGAAACAGCTTTAAAGTTCTTCAGGATCATACGATGACAAATGAGGCTAAGCCGAGGCGCGTCACACAGTAATGCAAGTTGAAAAATATCAACTACATTCTCTGTGGTAAGCAAACCATCTTCCAGCTTCTGTTGACACTCTTGCTTCAAGGGAGAAACCGCATAGAGATGTGAAAGCACCAACAAGGCTACAACAAACTCCTCCATTTCTTTTTCTTCATAGCTAAACAGAAACACCAGGAACAATCCAAGCACTTCAGCAATGTGCTTAAACTTTGGAATAGTATTTTTGTTGTAAATAAGCATTCAACAGAAAAGAAAACCAAACTTTGGCGTTTTCATATTCATTACAATTAGTATTCGAAAATTGGAGAGGATAAACAGTCACCGTTGGTCTCTTCATGTTAATCTTCTAGGTTGACGTATGAATTCGGACTTAAACATCAATGCTGAGGAATCAAATTCACTCCAAAAAATTACAATTAAGTAGAAAAGGCAGTCATTAGGGAAGAAAATGTTACCAGGAAGAGTACAAGAAACGAATGAACACTCTAACTGCGTCATATGGAAATCCTTGGATAGAGATTGTTTTTAGTCGACAAGACACTTTTCGTTGCTTCAACAGGCCTTTCAATACAGGAGAAGCCGTTCCCTGTCAAAATAGCATCCAAACACAATGAATGTGACCATGAAATCATTTACCAATCTGGGAAGTAAATTACTCTTACAATTGGGGATAGCTGCTGTTATAAGTTTGCATTATAGTTACTATACTATCTCTTTGATTGAAAACATTTAAAAGTAAGAAACCAACAAAATATTGCCCTCTATAATGTTAGGAATAATGGACCAAATACTACTGTCCTGCATCGAATAATTGATTGTCCATTGTTTAGTCCCTTGATTGCGATATCTCTTCAAGAGTGGAGATCCGAGGAGAAGATTCTTATAGGTGGATAACTTTCCCCATTAGGCATAGCAGAACCAGAGGCAAAATGGTGCCTAGCTACTCGAGTGAAATCCTAGCAGGTGTTACTACATATAATACACAATTTTTACTAGGCAAGGTGGAATTGGCTTTAGGATCTGCCGATCTGCAGACAAGATGAATATGATAGTGTGTTTGTGATCTAAGATAGAAACTATATATGATTTAATTGATGAAGATGGTAAGGCATAGTGGATTACAAATATGTCAATTTGAGTAACTGATCCCATCATGTCTTATGTTTGCCATTCAGTACAAGTTCATGCATGATCAATTAAGCCTCAAGAGCTGCAACAGACTATAAACAAGAGCACTTATGGAGTTATGGTATCTAATCAATGTTAAACTTACAAGAAGGTTAGCATGTGCATAGACGATGCCACCATCATCCGTATGAATAGCAACATCTGCTTTATAACCTTTGTCAAACAGCCGCCCCCATAAATTTGTTCTTGCCTTGCAGACGCCGTTGCACCCCCGCACTGGTGATGCATTTGATGAGAACCCTTTATGAAAACTGTTTTTGACTGGACCAGGCCACGGTGGAATCATCGGAGAACCTTTCTTTTTAACTGTGGCTGATCTTATGTGGATCTTGTCCGCCTTACATATCAATATGTCTACTTGTTTAGGGTACAGTTCTGCATAAGTACTATAAGCACCATAGAAGATACTTGCATAGATAATACACAAGTACTGTAGATAGGGAAACACCCTATGATGAACAATCTTAAATTCCTAGCTGGTAGAAGGAATTTTAATCAAAGGAAAAGAGTCATGAGAAACAAAGCTAGCTAGTTTCGATTAAGAACTCCCAATTGCCTGATCAGGGTGGTATATTAAACCCTAAGAATTATGAAAGAACACAGAAAAAGCAAAAACAGTGGGGAAAATGCCCGTCTAATTTGTAGCACAAATAGTAAAATCGTAGACAAAAGGGAAGACAAAATTACCACTGGATCGAATCATCAGGGGTTTCGAAATTGTAAAAAACATGAAACTGGGCATTCTAGAAATCAGATCAACATCTATTTTTCTAAAAAGCAATACAGTATGAACAATAACAGAATAAGATCGCTCCTAAACCCTAAAGCAATCCAATCTGCAGAATAATACCTCTAAGCACCAAGCACCGATATAATTCAAGTCTCAAAAAGGTCTAATATGCTTTTCAATTTTGTGGATCTAAATAGTGCCAGAAAGAAGAATAGATTATATATTTTTACAAGTTGATCAAAATAATCAGCCGCCCTCGATCAATATGCATGATCACTTTCATTTCTAAGCACAACTTGATAATACAATATCTAAAAATCACAAACACCCACATTCATTTCTCAGAAAATGATCACGTACCCTAAATTGAAGCAGTGCAAGAATCACTTCCCCGACGACGTCGTTTTCACCTCCGACCAGCCTCACCAGAGAACTCCTCCCTTCCTCTGGCGGCAGAAGAGACGGAGGAGAGAGACCTCAGCGTTGGGGTTGAGGGAGGACTTTGGGGGCACGCACACAACACGTGAGAGAATTCCTCAACATCCAGCTCTCCCCTAGTCCCCTACATATATATCAAATCCACCAACCTCACAATGCCCATCTGTAAGTCTCATTGGGAGCCCAAGAACTTCGGACGAGGATCGAAAACGCTGCCGTTTTGATACTTCTGTGCCCTACGCGCTTTCCCGCGCTTTGCATTACACCACTGTCAACTACCATAACGGTCACTATGGAAAGCGCGGCAAGTCCGGCCTGTCTGGTTGGGGTGAGATTTTGAGGGTCGAAGACTCGAAGGTGATGTTATAGCAAACTCCAGCTCATTTTGGCTGCGGTGGCTTCTGGTTTGGTTTGCTATACATTTCAGAACGTGAGATTTGGGTCGTAATCAAATCAATGCTGCGATTTCCTTAGAGATATATTAAACCTAGTTGGTTGGTGAAATGCGACCATGCGTGGGATGCAATTGAATAACGACACATGGTTAAGCAAATGGACAGAACTTTAGACTCTAGTTTTATTTTTATTTCTCTCTCAAATGTCACAATAATGCAGAAGAAGCAGTACAAGAGTATGGTCCATACGATTCATACGAACAGGCTAGAAGTCACTTACGAGCCTATTATTTATACCAAAATGCCTGAAGCTCACTTCTTGCATGTAATCTTTTATATTTTTATGTTTCATGTGATTGTTTTTGTTACGCGGAAGCGGTCTACGGGCTCATGGGTCTCACACACACCGGTCCAATAATGCTGATACTCCCCCCCACTACCAAAAGAAAGGTTTTAGCCGACGAAAATAAAAAAACCAGGCCGAAGAACTATTTTTTCGTCGGCTAACTCGTTGGCTAAAGTCCACGTTAGCCGACGAAATTTTCCTTCATCAGCTAATTTAAATTTTCGTCGGCTATGGTCAACTTTAGCCGACAAAATTAAAATTTCGCCGGCTAAAGAATTTTTTTCGTCGGCTATAGTCTGTTAACTTTAGTTGACGACTTAAAAAATTCTTTAGTTTAATTTCGTCGGCTAAAGTGCTTTATATTTGCAGATCTGGACAGCAGCTCATCATTCTTTCTCCCTATGGGTAGCCCTATCTTCGGTGGTTATTTTCAATAAAATTTTTATACGATTTGTTGCGTCTCATCGATTTGAAACTATTTTCAGTTGAAGGTTTGACCAAAATACGTAATTTAGACGGTTCAATGACCTTTTTCGTGCGTTTAGGGGTTTGACTTACGGGATTGACCGTCCGGATCGAGCCCTTAGCCTTGTCAGATCAAGTTGAATTTTGTCCCATACATGTATTTTATCATGATGGTCAGATTTTCGTTTCTCAAGTTTGATCATCACAATCACAACATGCCTACTACTGTTGTATAACTTGTTTATCAAGTGTTAAGTAAATGTTCCGTTTCAAAAACAAACTATACGTAGAACCTTCAAACGCAAAAAAGTCGTGAAATAAGATATGACCAGAATGGTGAAATACGTCTACGGTTGAAAAATCACGGTATTCTGGTAAAGTCTCGGTGCCGATAGTTGCGGTCAATGCAATTTTCCATTATTTCTCCCTATGGGTAGCCCTATCTTCGGTGGTTATTTTCCGTAAATTTTTTATACGACTTGTTGCGTCTCATCGATTTGAAACTATTTTTAGTTGAAGGTCCGGCCAAAATAATTAATTTAAATAAAATAAAATAAAACAAATAAATTGAAAATATTAAATAAAAAGTACTATAGCCGACGAATTTCATCACTTTAGCCGACGAATTTCAATTGTTAGCCGACGAATTTAAAATGTTAGCCGACGAATTTAAAATGTTAGCCGACGAAATTTTTATTTCGTCGGCTAAAGGTATAGGGACCGTAGAAAACCCAGCGCTCGACAGCCTCCACAGAGCTCTAAAAAACCCTAAAAAACTTACCGGTCCGCCTCCTCCGCCTCCTCGAGCCCACCACTGCCTCCTCGAGCCCTTACCGCGCTCCACAGCCTCCACCGCCTCCTAGGTGACAGCAGCCAATCTTCCTCCTTCCGCCCTCTCCCTCTCCCTCTCCCTCTTCCACAATACGAACACAGTCGAAATGTAACTCTTTTCTTGACTTTGCTTGCTCTGTTTACTTTAATTTGCGGATCTGGATTGTTAATTTGTGATTTGCAATGTAATTTAGTTTGATTTTTTTGAAATTTCGGTGTTTTTGACCTTTGGAAATTTGTGGTACTATGAAATTTGGGAATGATTAATGCTCAATTGGGTTGGTAATGATTTGGAATATTTGATATGGTGGAAGGGTGGTTGTTATAGATGTTGAACTCTGTTGATTGAGTAGAGTCTTGGATGTTAGGAAAGCTGCTAGGTTCTATAGTAGTGTGATTCTAGTTCATTCTTATATATCAATGTATCTTATGCGACTGGCATTGTAGTACAATTCAAGTTTAGGCATTTTGTTTCTAGTTGTGGGTTCTCACCCGATTTGTGAGTATGTTCAGGGTATTAGTTGCTGGTTTGCTGAAAATAGAGACAAGGTAACTCTTTTCTTCCTGACAGAATCCATTTATAAAAAAGAAAACTAAAAAATCAAAAGAAATCTAAGGAAATAAACTAAATAATATTCATATCATTCATCCATAAGTGGGCACATTTGCTAGGTTGTGTATGAGAATTGTTATTCAGCTTTGATTCAAATTAATATTTTAAACAGGATGAGCGGTAATTTTAGATCGACGAAGGGTTCGAAGGGCCAAATGTCCGAATCGTCTGAGGGAACCTCTAGCAACCCTCAAACGTCGTTTCGGGGCCCCATGACAGTCAGACGTGCGACCCTTTTGGAGATGGCGCAGAGGCAGCCGAGCGTTTCCCATTCCTCGAGGTAGCCGGAGGTGCCTCCTTCATCGAGGCAGCCGGGCGTCCCTCATTCCTCGAGGCAGCTGTGGCCTCAGACCCAGACGGAGGTGTCTGCACCCCGTATGCCTGAGATACACCTGGCGCCCACTCCGGGTCCTACTGCTTCGGATGGTGGGTCAAATGGGGTACAGATGCCGCCGCCTCATCTGTTCCTTTCGCGGATGATACCGGCCTTACCTGCAGTCGATGGCTCAGGGACGCCGATTTATCCACTACCCCCGCCAGTGGCTCCATCAACGGCGTACCAGTTCGTGTCTTTTGATACGCCTCTTATTTTCGCGAGAGTATCATCATCGGCGACAGAGACGGAATCCGTCGTGTCCGCCGCATTGCCCTCAGGTAATGAAAGATGAATGATTTGTTTTCTTATAATTAATAATAAAGGGTCTCCGATTTTAATAATCAATTTGGTTTATCATGTGATAGGCATCGTCGGATCGAAGCCGACAAAGAAGAAAAGAGGCCCCGTCACAGGAAAGGCTGTTGAGAAGACCGTCAATACCTCAGGGAGGATCGTCATCGGTACTGACGGGCATGGCCACATAGTATCAGGCGGGAAGTCGAGGACGTACTCCGGTCGCGTGGGAGCGCTCATTAGGGATATAGTCCCTATGTTGTGGTTAGACTGGGGCGAGGTCCCACAGGAGGTTAAGGACATGGTCCACAACGCGATGTCGGTGAGTTTACAAAATGTCTTAATAATATTATGTATTACATTGTTGATTTCTCGAAAAACTAATTGTTGATTTCTCGAAAAACTAAACTAATAAACGGTTAAATGCAGGTGTGGTTTGAGGTTCCCGAGCACCTGAAGAGCAGCTGGGCGGACGTTCTGCATGGGGGAATGTACGTTGGGAAGTTAATGAAAAAACAAAATCGTATGTGCTATTAATAATATTTCTAATATTTTTGTTGTATTTGTAGGTACAAGGAGTGAAAGAACGAGTTGCAGACCCACTGGACTACGCACAGGAACACACGTCTGGTACCCCTGCTGAGTTCCAGTACAGGGAGTACGAGTGGTGTTGGCTTCTGACATCAGAATTCAACAACCCTGATAAACAGGTATTTAAAAAATTAATTAGTTAATTTGTCATTAAGTACGTCCGTTTTTAAATATTTTACTAATAGTTTATTTTTTCTTTGAATGCCGTTTCCCGGGCGAACGCTAAGAACCGGCAACGCAACACAAGGAACCATCGTGCCGGTTCTAGACCGTTCGCTGTCTTCATGGACGAGGCGGCCAGGGAACATCCAGAAGTCAACTGGTATGTCTATACGTACGAGAAAGCATATCCTGACGCCCAAGAGGATATTGTAAGTCATCTTACGTTTTTAAATTTTAAATTTTAAATTTTACTTATATATATGTCAAAATGTTAATTAATCATTTTTTTCTATCCAATTAGGCGAAGGTGAGGGAGGCTAGTGACGAGGTGATGAGTGCTATAATGAGAGAGACATGGCCGGACACGCAAGAGGAAGAGATGTCCGAAGCCATGTCCCGGATCGATACTTCGGATCCGAGGGTTGGGGCGAGGATCATGGGCACAGCCTTCCCACCGCGAGGAAACAACTTCTACTGCCGGGGTCTAGGAAAGAAGGGCGAGGGGATCTTGAACACCACTCCAGGATTTCAACGAAAGATAGCCTCGACCAGCAGCATGACGACTCAGCTAGAGTCGGAAGTTCAGAGACTACGGGAACAACAAGCTGCTCAGGCTGCCTATACTGCCGCGGTATATGCCACCCAGCAGGCCCAACAGCAGCAGATGTTCCAGTACTTGCAGGAGTTTACAGCTGCCCAGCTTCAGGGACTTCCTGCTCCGCCCATGCCTACGCCTATACCGCTACCTCAGCCGCCGCAACCTCCTCCTCCGCAGCCCCCAGAATCGGATATTGATTTAGACGATCTAGATTTTGTGTAGTTGATCAATTATATAGTTTTATGTGCTTTTTGTTGGTTATATGTAATTGTTTTTGGTGTATTTTACAGCTTGCTTGGAATGGTAATTTAGAAATTTCGGGTTTTTTTTTACTGGAATGGACTTATAGCCGACGAAATATGTAAGATATTCGTCGGCTATAGTATTTTTAATTTTTTTTTATAAGGTTTATCCGACAAAACATGCCGTAATTCGTCGGCTAAACCCTTCTAAAGCCGACGAAACATACTATATTTCGTCGGCTATAGTTATTTTTTTAAATTTTTTTTACATACTTTAGCCGACGAATATCTTAAATGTCGGCTAAAGTCTCAGACTACGGTCGACGAAACATTTAAGATATTCGTCGGCTTAATTTTGGGACAATAGCCGACGACGTCTTCTTGTTTCGTCGGCTAAAGTCATCGCCGACGACTCTTTCCCGACGAAATCATAACCGACGAGCCTTCGTCGGCTAAGATCTTAGCTGACGAATTTTGCTAACAGGCCGACGAAAAAGTTTCGTCGGCTAAAGTGCTTGTCCTGGTAGTGCCCATTTTAGACATCCGGTGAAAAAACGGGTATGGGGTTTTACACAAAAGATCTCGATATTAGTGTGTGTGGTATCATTCTTTATAATCCAAGGATGACTCTTTCACGATTCCGATGTGGGATTCCAAATAGCTCATATCTAAACCACACTTTTTCAATAATCTCCACCTGGCGTGATTCAAGTCATCTCCAACTGACTCACAAATCAAATTCCAATAGCTCAACCTCGATCACAACCATTTGAATCTTGTGATCCCAATCCAAACGAGAGCTCCACCAAATTGTAAGTCGATCGTATGAGACACCAAGTCTCAAGCGTCGCATGGGCTCTGATACCACTTGTTACGCGGAAGTGGCCGACGGGCCCCACCGGTTCCACACACACGGGTCCAATAATGCTGATAATGTCCCCAGTTTAATCACCCGGATACGAAATGGGTATAGGTTTTAACACAAAAGGCCTCGACATTAGTGTGTGTTGTACCATTCCTTATAATCCAAGGATGACTCTTTCACGATTCCGATGTGGGATTCCAAATGACTCATATCTAAGCCACACTTTTCCAATAGTTTTGATAATTGAAAATATATTACAACTTGTTGGTGTATGTAGATGAATATGATCACATTCCGGTTTCTGGACAAAATCTGATCATGCATGATATGATCTTATAGATTATCATTACTGATCACATGTACAATTTTAATGATAGAACATTTTAGAATCTACTGATTTGTGATATCGGCTTAGATGGTTTCTTTGGTAGCGTTGGTATCAATGTGGAGAGCCTACTTCACTCATCTTCAAGAACAACGTAAGAGAAGTAACGAAGATGAATCCACTCAGTGACATCCTTAGATATTTTTTTTCTTTGTTTTCTTTTAGCATTACATCTGTGATTGTTTGCTAGCTTGCACCATGTTACACATTGAAGGTTTTGACTGCTGCTTGCCCGGCCCTGACTCGTCTTCTTTTTTGTTTTTTTTTTTTTTTGAGAAAAGTAAAACTATATATAATAACAACTAATCATTACAACCATAGGAGATCTTGGTGGTGGACAACAAATCCCCACACTCCTTCCTACCCATATACTAGCGATTACAATGAACATGAATCGAAAAGGGTTCAAATGTAACCTACTCCTAACCCCATCCAGAAGCCTTGGTACTTCCTTACAGCCAATCTCAAAAAGAAACAATCCCACCAAGCACTATATACCAAAACCGTCAGCATATATGCAGGGGCAACCTCCCTATTACATTGACAACAACTAAATACCGAAGTTAAAACCGATAGTCCCTTACGTGACACCAAAACATGGCCATACTAAAAACCACC
>NC_020491.1:14277533-14293840 GCF_000184155.1 Fragaria vesca subsp. vesca
GATATATATATATATATATATATATATATATATTTATATGAAAGTTGAGTTTGATTTGAGTTTGAATTGGTGAGAAACAATCTCATATGTATTTGAGTTTGAATGGTCAATTTGATATATATCTAACATATTAGTGGATATTTATGTATTAATTAATATAAACTTTATATGTATTTATTATATAAATATAATTGTATCGTAAGGCTTACGCCTTATGCGTTTTAATGCCTCAAGGCTGTCCCGACAAATCCTCGCTTATACTTTAGCCTTTTAAAACATTGGCCTGAATTACTATGATGTTGTAAATATTGAGATGAAGACGACAAGGGTCACAAGACCAATCAATTTCTTCTTTCAACTAATAGATTACCAAAGTATGTAAGAGTGTTTTACAAGAAATCTTATTATGATAATAAAAGAAGACATTGACAGGCTAATTCTAAAACAAGGCTTAAACTACTCCACTTGATCCCATCAGTAAAATACAAAAATAATTTACCTGCTCAGGCTGCTATGAGTGCTATCAACAAGAAAATTCCAATACAAGCTAGTATCAACATTTTGTCAAAAGCACTGATAATTGATAAATAGCTCACAAAAACTTCTAAACCAATTAACATTCCAAAGTAACCATCAAGAATTATGGGCGGATGTGACGGAAACGGAAACCTTCATGAGGAGAAGTTCAGTGCACCAATGCCTTGGATTGGCATGTATGTAGCAGCAGCATCCTTTGCATGCCTTATTGCAATGGCTGCAGATGTAGTACTCGGCTTTCGATACCACAAACTCTGGTTTCCTTCCAAATTCTTCTCCATCAATGCTACTACTCTCACCTTGCTAGGAGTGGCTATCAAACTATCAGTTGATCTCAACACTCCCATGCCCAACAACCATGATCAGCTTGCAAAACTCAGCAGTTCAGTCTTCATCTGCACAGCAATGTCCAACTCCATGCCTTCCCTTGGAGCCATGGAGAATGAAGAAATGTTTATGAATGTGATTGCTTTAGGGATTCTAGTCATAACCCTTATTGTCAATATATGCATCCAAATAGCTACTGGTGCGATCTTTGTATTCTGGAATGAACATGTTGCAATTATGTTTATCATGTTTGTTCTACTCACCATGTTGATTTTCTCTGCTATAGCTGTTCCAACCACAAAGAATTATCTAGAAAAGAAGTACAATAACAGGCATCAGTTGGCTTTGAAAGAGGGTGCAAACCAAATAATGAAGGCTGAGAAACTTAGAGAAGCATTGACTAAACATTGGGTAATGGCTCATACTTGTAGTCCCCAATTCGTGATGGGCCGCTCGGTGATATGCACTGCTTCTGGAGCTTTCTGTCTTCTCAGCACCATGTTTCTGGCTGAAGTCATGCTTCGAACTTTAGTAATGACTTCATCATTTAAGTTTTGCAGTGGAGAATCTGACTACAAGCTCACTACAACTTTGATACTTTTCACACAAGCTGTTGCAGTTGGAGTTGGTACTATTGCTCCTGCATTCAGGTGGTTCATGGCCATAAACTTTAAGTGCCCAAAAAGAGGAAGCATAAGTGTCAAAAAGGAATTCGAGATTGAGAAGTACTGGATTCAGGGGCTGTTGGAGTTGAAAAAGCAGCCATTAACCCTAAGAATCAAAAGTAGGCACTACAGGAAACTTGCTTATGAAGCAAGAAACATGCTTGTGGACATTTGTATTGCTATGCAGAAAGGGATTGTCTTGGTGAGTAAGGCTATTCGATTTATTTCCATTTTATTTGTGAGCCGAATATATCTGTGCTGTGACATTTTCAAAGAGTGGAAGATCAAGAAGTTTGAATGTAACACCGGGCCACAATCTGAGCAAAATCAAAGGCCAGACTTTAGTAGTTATGTTTTGTTTCTTGAAGGTGAAAAGGCATTGGTTGAGTTCATGATGAGAACAAATTGTAATGCTACTGAATATTGGCTTCAAAAGGGAAGGAAAGAAGAGCCTGAAAATCTCCTCAAACTCTTGCAGAAATCCACATTCTCGCAAAGTTTCAAAGGATTAGCTGAATTTGACAGTGACCAAGTTCCCTCCTTGGACTCTGAAGAACCCCCAAACTGTTGGGCACTTCCTGTTGTGACATTAACAAGTATTGCTCTTGCACTCTCAAGTAACAACACTTGCTCAATCGAAATGTTGGTAGATGGCTTAAACCAAGGGCTAGTGTACATAAATGCCATTGAAGATCACTTGGATCATAAAAGTGATTTTACATACACCAGGAAGGCAGCAAACATTGTGTGGCTGCAAGTCGATCTCTATCACACATGGCTAGATGTGGATCTCAAAAACCTGTCACTACTAGGAAAGAGCCCCAGAGAAGTACTTAAAGAACTTGCTGAAACTTCAAAGTCTAGATTTGAAGAATCTAAAAGGAAGCGTAGAGATAAATTTGGGTGTGTAATGGATGTGAGTCCTTCAAAATGGTCTGTTAAGGAATTGGCTTCTAACTCCATGCATAGGATATGTCAGACTCTTCTGCTTAACCAGACATGCGACGATAGATTATTTGAAGCACTGGTGGTGATGATCTCTGACATTGTTGGTGCTTGTCTCACTAATTCACAGAGAGTTATAGCAATGAAGTGTTTCAACAGCAAAATTGAAGAGAGGGAAGCAACTGTGAGGCACGCAGTTCACACTCTTGGTAAGACTGAGAGGATTCTAGAGATTGTTAACAAGGGAATTCCTCCAGACTTGGATCCTCAACAAATGGGATGCATTGATGAATGGCGTTTGTCACATAAACGGAAGATGATTCCCTCGACCTTCTGTTTCTCATCAGACTCAGAGTGTGACGGATCGCCTCTTCTAGTTAAAGTGATTTCTCCCCAACACAAATGCGGAGTTTAAATAAAGGTATTACATGTTACAAGTGTTGGTTTGATATATACAGTATTGTTGGTTAAGTCCGTGTATTTTATATTTTTATTTTCTTTGGCATTCAAATAATAGCACTCGGAGCTCAGGCCATTACTACCATATATATATACATGAGGATCCTATCTGTTTATACGAGAGTCTATTCAGCGCACCCGTCATCTCCACTGTTGATTTTGATGCGGACTTAACAGAGCCTTTTGACTTTTTCAAAATGGATGGTGGAGACGACGGGTGCGCTGTATAATTTTCGTTGTTCATACAACCCTGTAGCCTACCAATATGGCTTTCTTATCATGAAATTCATATATCCAGGCCAGGGCTTGTAATCTTCATACTAACCTGTATATGAGATGAGTCCAGAGAACTTAAGGTTTTTACATGTAACGAAAGATACAACGTTAACGTTCAGTTATGATTTGATTGTGTATGGAATTCATATTGCTTTCCTCTCCTGTAATACAAAGAGAGAAAGATCCTCACCGTGATTACTCTAAAATACTAAATATCAAATTTAGCAACTACATGCTTAAAGATATGTGATTTTGTGATTCTTAATTTTGGCCTCCTTTTAATCCTCCTTCCTCAATATTCTGTTCCTTGATCTTGAATCTCAAACAGGAACTAAAGGGTCTGTTTGGTGACCAATTCACTTCAAAGGATTTCACTAAAAGATCTCATGTCTCGTCGTTTATGGTCCTAACCAATCATGGTAAGGGAAGCAATGACGTCAGCCATCCTAAGTATACAATTAGAAATTATGTGACAACAATATGAGATGTTTACTGTTAGAGTGTGGTTATTGGGACCTCTAAATTTGCTCAATATACCTCTAATTTTCTGTACACCTCTTTTTTACTTTTCAATATAAGCATTTACTCACTACACCTCATTTTAAATTTCTAACATAACCTTAATTATTTATTAACATACATTTCAATCAATTAATCTCCTCTTATTCACTCAATAGAGACCTCTCATTCTTTGTTTTCTTTTTCCTTTTTTGTTTTTTCAACATCCATTATCCTTAGTTCCCTACCTACATTTTTTTGATTATTTTTTTCATGCAAGAAAATGTTCTATCATAAATTATTCTATATATCTTTTTAATTGTTTTTCTCTTTTGTACGTGTTATTTTTTCTCCATTTTTTTTCTTTTGAATAATTTGATCTCTATTTTGAACCTCATAATAAATTATTTCAATAAATATATATTTTCTATAATCAATAGATATTATTATTATTATTATTATTATTATTATTATTTTTGTAAAAATATTTATGCACCTTGCAAGTATGTGCGTTCAACATGTATGATAACACAAAATTCTATGTCACATGATCTGATCGATATTGATTATTTTTTTAGCTCTTATAAACTATATATACGCTTTAATAAAAAGAAATTGAAAAACAAAAGTATATAAGGAAAATAATAAATAATGAAATCAATTATTATTGAATTGGAAAGTCTAAAGATAATAAATATAATATTTCCTCTTGTATAATTATTGTCTATAATAGTAATTGTGTATGATGATGTATATGTCATTTAATAATTCACAATAGAGTGAGGTCTAGTGAGCAAATTTAGATGTCTCAACAGCATCACTCTTACTGTTGAGAGCTGACTATTCAAATAAGCATAAAGTGAAATCTCTATGATGTTTTTGATGTATCCAAAGATCTCTTTTTTGTATGGACCGACATATCTAGAGGGTAGATTCACCGTATCTTCAATATTTCTCATATATCGTGAATATCTCTGATATCTTTTTTTTTAGAGGGACTTTGTCTTCCACCATATCTTCGATATTTCTCCTATACTGTGAATCTCTCCGATATTCAAGATATTTATGATATATTTATGACATTCTCTGTAAAACTTAAAGGCATAAAAAATCACCTTCAAGGATATCCGGGAGAAGAGTAAAATCCCCTTGAATGATATCTGGATGAGAAGTGAGAGTCTCGAGTAATATCTTGATTGAAAATTAATTCCCTCGAGATGTATCTAGATGAGGTGTGAGAGCTTTGAAAGAGATCTTGTTTGAGCTTAGTTAGTAATTTGGTCCAAGACTTGCAATAAGGTTTAGATAGCATTTGGGCCAATATGTAACATCCTGGAATTTCAAATTTCTATTTTTAAAAGGAAAATTATTTATGAGTTATTTTTATTTCGATTTTAATTATTCTTTTAATTCTTAGTAGCTTTTGAAAATTTTTAGAATTTTTAGTTTGTCAAATTTTGTCTTTCGAGCCTATAGGATTAACCTAGACGTCGTTACGAGTTCGTGAGATTTTTCGGAGCATCGTTTGGACATCAGAGCTATTTTTAATGATTTTTGAAAGTTAGTATTATTCAAAAATTAATTAAAAATATATATTCTAGGTCGGTTTGATCAGACCGTCGATTTGGGTATGTATATAGATGTGGATCAGTTTGGACAGCGCCAGACCAAAACCCAGTCTCGACGTCGTCGTTTTGCAGCAGCGGAGCTGCGATCACTCCGTTCGATGTCCGGCCGCCTCCCGACGCATGGCTGGTGGCCACAGGTCCGTCTTGGCGTCCCCGACCTCCCTGTGATTCCAGTTTGAAGAGTGGAGCTCCGGTGAGAGAGAAAAGGAGGAGAGAAGGCGATTGGGTTTCCGATCGGGTTTCCGGTCCCGACCACGACGGCGAGCGTGAATGGTACTGGTAGCTTCGTCTCGCCATCCTCGTTGTATATGTGGTCTCGAAATCTTCAGAGGAGCCTTCATGAGTGAGAATCGATTAATTGAAGCTCCGGGAGTTTCCCGGCGAGGGTTTGATGCTTTCCGGACACCGGCGAAGACAAGTAAGGTATGAAACTTGATCTTCTCGTCGAGCTCTACCCGTTTATATAATTGGAATTCATATTTGGTTAAGTTTGGAAGAAGGTGGATTTTGGGCAGTCGACCACCGTGCGCGGCTGTTGTGCACGGCGGCGGCGGTGGCGTTTTAGTATTTGTTTGGTTGATCTCCGAGTATGAACAGTTGTTAGTTATGCTTGAATTCGAATTTTGGGTTTTTAGCAGTGTGTTGGCTGTGTAGGATGATGGTGTTGCTCGATGAGTTGAGAACAGTAGTTGTTTGCTATTGTTTTCAATGTTCATACTTGTTAATTGGAAGAGTTGGGTATATGGGAGGCTAAGTTTGGCTTGCTGGGTTGCTTAGGAATTTGAGAGCAGCACGGGGAAGAAGAGTTTGGAAATGGAGGAGTTGAGTGGTTGATGATGAATCTGGATGCTCAAGGAGTACGGTAGTAGTACATGTTCTATAAATTTGGTATTTGGATATGATCCAGAAATGTTAGGTGCAAGATGTGGAAGTTAGAAGGAAGATAGAGTTGGATTATAAAAGTGCTCGGCTATTACTTTTGATGAAATTGCGGAATGGTGAAAAGGAGAGAAGAAGAATGAACAAGAATTTAGATAGGAAGTAATCGGAGCATTGGGTGTACAAAATACTTCCAGATATTTGTATTAAGTTCCAGACTTTGGACTGGTATTTGGAGTGCAATTGAGATATGGTGACATTAGCGACTAATAGTGCAGAGAAAATTGGTGGAAACTTATTTCGGGTGCCCAAAGCAATTATGAGGATTTGGACGGCAAGGTGGGTGTCCTTAGTAATTTATGATTCAGTACAAAGATCAAATGCGAGTCGCAGAATTCCAGAAGCAGAAGGATAAAGATTTCAGAAAGTGTGTCGCTGTGTTACTAATTTTAGCTAGCGTCGGAAGTAGCACTTTTCTTTAATTTGATAATTAGAGTAATAATTGAAATCGTTGTTTTGTGTGCCATTGAGTGATTAACACATGATTGTTATTGTTTTCGATATTATTGATATCGTTGATTTTATATGATCGATGTTATCACTTTCCATAAAAGCATGTGTTTGATATTAAAATGTGAGTATTGATATTCGTTGCATACATTGTGTATTGTGAGGAATTGTGAGAAGTGAGATTGGTGATTCTGGAGAGAAGAATGAGATTGATAGAATATATACATTTTGTGTAGTTGAGTTTCCTCATGGGTTGTTCTCGGGATCTATGATTAGCCCACACGTGTACAAATGCAGGGAAAGTATGTCTTTTCAATGGCGGACATCGATAAAACGATCTTATCGGGTTGCGGATCGGGAGACCATGAGTATAACAAGATGACTAACAAAAGAGGTATAGGTGGTGAGATATTATTGATTGTTAGATCATATATTCGAGACATTTGAGTCACCCCCGGTTGGTAAAATATACGGTATGAGACGTGTAGGCTCACATGTCTTTAATGTATGGACTGATAGCCAATAATTGAGGAAGACATTCACTAGCATATATGCGTCGAATTGTCGTTTCATTTGTAAAGTATTGTTTGACATTGTTTGATAACTTGGTTGTGTTAATTAGATAAGAATAACCTAAAAAAAAGGTTAGGCCCTACTGAGCGTAAGCTCACCCCTATAGAATCTTGTTCAGGTGCCTAGGTGGACACGTCTTACAAGAAGACTAAACGGACGTGTACGAGAGTCGACCAAGTTTACAAAAGATTAGAAGTGAGATAGATCGCAAGGGCTCATCATTTTGTCTTTGTAATTGTTTTGTTATTTGTAAACGTTTTATTTTCTTTATTTTTAACAATTTCTGGAAAAGTATTTGAAATTGTATTATTTTCTTTTATTTTTTCCGCTCACGCCTCGGGTTTGGCGTTAGGTGCTTAGAAACCACCGACACCGGGTTCAGGGTGTGACAATACCTGTGGCCCTTTTTTATTATAAAGCCCATTGAAAGTCACGAGTTTCGGAGGCGTGCCAGGTGGAGTGTGATAAGGACTGTAGCACCTCGCGGGATAAGAATGCCTAGTGTTTAAGTTCGCATGTGATGCTACAGTAGAATAGCGCGGGGCGGTGATGGAGGCCTAAGCGGAGTCTATTATGGACGCGTGTCACGTGGATAACGCAGTTCGTGAGCAAGGCGTGTCTCTGTGGTATTCTAATTGGTGAGTCCGAATCAGTTTGTGATTGCATCTCTATCAGCTAGCCGTGGGACGCTATATAAGGAGGGCTCAAGCATTATACTACACACACAATCAAATCATACAAACTACAAACAAATCTTCGAGCGTCCTCGAAACCCTAGTACTAGTGCATCTCGCCTTAGTTCTCAGAGCCGGTTCGGACTCGCATTTTTCTTCCTGATTAGTTGCTCTGCTCGCTCTAACAGTGAGTATCGATTCACAAGTGAATAGTGGTTTACTCGTAATCCCTCGTCCGCGAGGTGGCACCGGAGCCCTCTTCGCTTGGTTAGAAGTTCAGCACAACGCATTCACATCCCGCGTCCTTGTTTTCTTACTTTTGGTAATACTAGTTACCTCTCTGCCCTCACTGAGGATTGTGGCCAAAACAGATCCAAATTAAGAGTAAGTCCGAGGAATAGCCGAGTGACAAAGTAGTCCTCTCGAGAAATTTCTTGGTGATGGAGTGATAAGTTTCAACGAGGGATATCCAAATCGTCATTATCACTGTTATGCAGTAAGTGAAGATGTGAAGTGCGGAATCATTACATTTTGTACAAGTCAAGTACAGTAAAAGGAATGCAATACCCCATCTGATGTTAATTAAGTTGTCTTGACTTTTGATTATATCAATTTAGGCACAGAGCGCAATGGGACCTCAAAGCAATTTCTAGATGGATCAATGCAACAATATATCAAATCAATTTGGAGAAGTACATGGCCTATAGTCTCTTTTTGGGTGTAGACAAAGTTGGTGTTTGCATTTATATATATGTGAAATTGAATCAATTAAATATTTTTTATTTAAAAAACTCACTTATATTTTTACCCGGATATATATCTTCGACATATCTGATATCTTATTTTTTCAAAATACCAATTGGTACGCCAATGATATTTTAGTTCTTGAGAATAAAAAGCTTAGGTGATGTTCGGTAATGTTTTCATGCTTCTATTTTCATTTTTGAAAATAAAAATGAGATGAAAATGTGTTCGGTGAGACAATGAAAACGTGAAAATTGAAAAATGAAGATATGCTCAACTTTTATAAAGAAAAACTGAAGAGATCAATTTGACGTTTTAACTTTTTCATTCTTCTAGTTTAGAAAATACGATAAATAACTTTCACAGTAAACTACCAAATACATTTTCAAAACTGAAAATTACAATTTTATTTTCTTATTTTTATTTTTCAAAATCATTTTCAAAAACGTTATCGAAAGTCTCTGGGTTGCAGGTTGCTCACTTTCTGAAGAGGAAAAGCCAAAGGTTGCTCTGTGTCTCTTCAGGGATGATTTTAGTCTAGTACTCTAGTGAAAATGTAACATAATCAAAAGTGAAGTAAACCAAAAATTAAATTAGGGGGCGGATCCGTGACATACAATATTACAATCAAAATTATAACTAGAATAGCATCTATTAGATTTTTTTTTAAAATCAATTAATGAATTCTATCTATTAAAAATATAATGAAAATTGATGATTACCTATTCTCATTTTAGAATACAATTAAGAGGAAGTTAAAGATTTCTTATTGAAACTCATTTACTAAATAAAAAAGGAAAAAAATAAATAAATATCTGATTAAACTCATTTACTAAAGAGTGTCATCATCATCTACCTCTTCCTAAAAAAAAAAAAAATACATCACATGATCGATGTCTGCCATAACAGCAAAAAGTTTATGTATGCAAGTACCCATATCATCTTGTGCTATATATAAACAACAAGAAGCTTTTGAATTAAAAAAAAAAAAAACCAACAACAACAACAACAAGAAGATGAAATAAGTATGTCTAAGGGGCACTAAATGGCTACTTTCGACTACATCCAATTTTCTACGTGAATTTTGAGACTTAATTTGTTTTCTTTCCTCTCTAGTAAATGAGTTTCAATAGGAAACAAATTATTTCCTCTTAATTATATTCCAAATGAAGAATAGTAATCATCAATTTTCATTTAGCTAGATTTTATAAATTGATTTAAAGAAAAAGAAAAGAAAGGAAAAAAGAGTTAGTTTTATGACTAATCTCAACCATTAGTTGTTATTAGATCTAATGTATGATATTTTAGTTATAATATTGATTATAATCTTGTATGCCACGGATCCGTCCCCATTAAATTATATAGAAAATGATATCCCACTACCTTAAACAGTTGCAAAAAACAGAAAACTCACATTTTAAAATATTTAAACAAACAAGGACATAAACCCAGACCCAAAGTCAATAATATCAGATGTTGACTGTAATTTTCATCATGAAATGACCAAAATGTCCAGTTTATAAACAGAATTACATGCTTTACTCTCCCAAAACCCTTGATCTGATCTCTCTCTCTCTCTCTCTCTCTCTCTCTCTCCCCAATATTCACCACTCAAATTGGGGGGAAGCTTTTGCCTTTTTGAACGACTCCATCACTTCAGTTTAGAGAGTTTCACCCCAAAAATCCCAAATTCATTTCCTCTTCTTCTCTCTAGGTTTCCTCCCACTCCTTCTCACTCCGCCGCCGCCGTTGATCTGCATCACTCTCCCGCAACTTCGCCGAAATCTTACGAAGGTACACACCCCTCTCAATCCCAGCCTCCGCCTCTGAATTTCCTTCCGCCATAAACGACCTGGAAATTGCTGCAATTGAATCGAAATCTGAGGCAAGATTTGAATACTTCCCTCAAGAAATCATATTGAATATCTTGATTAGATTACCCATCAAGATCAACCTTTGATCAAATGCACATCGGTCTGCAAGTCTTGGAAATCTTTGATTCAAAACCCTAGCTTTATTGATTCATATCATAGCCATAGAATCAGTTGTGATAAGCAGAGTGGAACTCATCTCCTACTAGTCCACAGTGTTTGTAGTAAAAGATTTTGCATATTATGCGATAGAGATTTCGTTAGAGGTGAAAGGGAAGACCTTTACTCTCTGTGTTATGATAACTGTGGTTTTGATGAGTACTGCAAGATTGAATTGCCTAGTGATCTTGAGGGAATTATGTTTAATTCGTGTTACTGTGTGCTGCTAATGTGTGCTCTTCGTGCTGCTACTGTGTGTTGTTGTTGTGTGCTGCTACTATGTGTTGTTGATTTATGCTGCTACTGTGTACAACTAATTTGTGTTGTTGTTGTGTGTTGTTACTGCGTGTTGTTGATTCATGCTGCTACTACGTGTTGTTGTTGTGTGTTGCTACTGTGTGTTGTTGTTATGTGCTGGTACTACTAGTTGCTGCTATGTGCTGCTACTACTTGTTGCTGCTATGTGCTCCTACTGCGTGTTGTTGATTCATGTTGTTTATATGTTCTGTTACTGTGTGGTGTTGTTGTTGTGTGCTGCTATTGCGTGCTTTTCGTGCTGCTATTGTGTGGTGTTGTTGCGCCGTGTTGTTGTTGTGTGCTGCTACTGCTACTGTGTTGATTCATGTTGCTACTGTGTACAACTACTTTGTGTTGTTGTTGTGTGTTGATACTACGTGTTGTTGATTCATGTTACTGCTATGTGCTGCTACTACGTGTTGTTGTTACTACTTCTACTGGGATGTTAACCCCTGCTACTACTTCTACTGGAATGTTAACCCTTGCTACTACTTCTACTAAAATTAACTGCTACTACACTAAATTATTGAAAATCTGCTACTGTATTTCATTTACTGAAAAATTTCAAAAGGGGAGAGATTTTTCTCTTCTAAAAGTATATTTAATTAGTGTAGGGTTAGTTTGGTAAATTAAATCATGACACATGGCATGTAGAGAAAAGATTGTCCTTAATTATTAAAAACTGTTCTTATTTGTTTAACAATAACACAAGTAAATTTATTTGTGTTTCAAATCATTTTGAACGATGTATATATGATTTGCTATAAATTATATTAGTATATAGTAGGTTGAGGCTAAAGTCATAATTCAAGTGGCTGTAGTTAGAGTCGGATCAATAAAAAGATCAGGATATGCCTCAGGTTTCTCGACAAAATCTTATCATGATCTTATGATTGTTTATAGATCATCATTACTCATGTACAATGTTAATGATAGAGCATTTTAAAATTTACCGATTTGTGATGTCGGCAAATTAAGATGGTTTCTTTAGCGTTGGTATCAATGTAGAGAGCCTACTTCACCTATCTTGAAGTATACCGTAAGAGAAGTAACGAAGATGAATCCACTCAGTGACATACTCAAATATTTTGTTTTTTTTTTTTTTTGTACACCCTTTTTTCAGATTGTTCGCGGTATCCCAAATGCTTCTTAGACCAATGACTAATCGGTTGGGGACCCGCTAGCCAACAGGGCATTGCAGCCCCTCCCTTGACCACGTTTATAATTCAACAAATTACATTGAGCAACATTAACGTTCAAACCCATGTTGTGGGGGTTCCATATCATGAAGTTCCACATCAAAGCTGTTCTCATTGCTGCATGCCCGGCTCCCGGCCCATCTTTCTCGTGCTGGCTGAAGTGAGAAATTAATGTGATCATGTGACGACCTACATTTTAATAAATATTAAGAAAATAAGATAGTGTATTTTATTTATTTTATTTTATTTGTTTAGCAGTAATTTAAATTCATAAATATGGGAGTGTTTATTTATTTATGTATTTATGTAAATATGACACGACCCACCCCGAATTTCACCCTGAAACCCGGAGTAAGTCGTGCGGGGACCACCTCCAAGGAAAATTTACTGAAAAGATTAAGAAAATCTCCCTTGCAGATGGACAACCCTAACTCGAAAATTTCATATTACACTCTTAATTCAACACTTCCGAACATCACATAATTATCCTTCAGAAATTCTACACATAATATACAATAATCCCAAAGTATTCAGAGCTACTAAACACAAGCGGAAGCAAGAAAACACGAGTAGGTTGAACAAGTAACCTACTGACGAAAACTGGCAGAAATGCGGGTGACTATGCCTCGCCTCCTACTAGATCCAACCCGAACTCTGCAGACTGGGCAATTTAAAACGAAGGGCCCAGAGGAAAACATTTAACAACGTTAGAGTGAGTGGACTAAAATAAAATAATAAATAAAATATTTATGTTTCCCCAAATTAATATCTAAGGAAAAATCGAATGCATGCCGCAAGCGATAAAACTTTTATCTCATAAAATATCGAGCCTCTCAGACTCTATAATATATGTATGTATTTACACTCGTCCATACTCCCTATATAAATTCATGGGTCTATATAGGGCTACTACGCTCGCGTCCAACGCTCACGTCACGCCTTAATGCGGTGCTACACTAGCCATCAAGGTGGACAGACGGGTGTATAAATATGTGTCCATACCCCCTATATGAATTAAACACTCAAATAGGGCTACCACGCTCACGTCCAACGCTCACGTCACACCATAATGCGGCTATATGCTACGCCATTAAGGTGGACAGACACATATGGCTAGCTAGCATTTATATACATACTCTCTCATAAATACATATTTATATCCACCGAAAATCCCATTTTCGATAGCTCTCCAAGAGAAAATAAAAATCGTCAAATTAAAATGACGTTAAAATATTCCGCAACATTAATTGTTCAACCATGAACTATAGCATGCATTTATTTCAAATAAAAGTCCACTCACAAATTAGGCCTAAGCCTGATGTCGATCTGGGACCTCGTCTGCTCGAGCCTCCTCACATCCTGTTCCAAATATAATATTAATTTCCCAACCAATAATCCAATATTTAATCAAAATAGGCAAAATTACACGAGAGCCATAAATACGCTCATCATTGCCTAACTTCGATATTCTTAAATCGGAACGATCCGAACTTAAATATCATACTCAACAGTCGTAATTACAACCTCCCCAAAATACGACTTAAATCCTACGGCCGGATTCTACATTAATTAACCGCCAAAAATACCAAACTTCAGAAATTCACAAACCTATCCAAATCTCATCCAAAAATTCCATAAATCACATCAATATACTCCTCTTAATATTCCACACTTAAAACCCTAAAAATCTCCTAACCGGCGGCGGTGCCGCCGGCAGCGGCGGCCGGAGGCCAATTCCGGCGACCTCCAAAACCTATGAAATTTTGACAGAATAATCTCCTCATCATGCTCTACAACTTTCATGACCAACACATCACCCAATTCCAAGCCTAACTAGGCTAATCGAACGAAAACAACTTAAAAGCCCTAGAAATTTCAACTCCACATTTCTCCTTACCTAGCTCAAGAGGGAGTGAGCTGATTGGAGGGGTTTCTGCACGGGAGGAGGGCTATAAAACCGTACCAAGCTTGCCCGGATTGGTGGCCGGAGGAGGGAGTTCCGGCGACCGGAAGTTCGGGGTAGCCTAGCCTTTCGGGCGGCACTGCTCTCTCACGGCGGCGCTAGGGGGGCTGTCACCGGTCCTAGAAGATAGCTGGGTCGGAGACCGATCGATTGGGACCGGTGCGGCGGTCTGGGGCGGCCGGACGGCGGCGGTCTGGCGGTCGGAAAATCGGACAGCGGGAGGGGGTTCGGGTGCGGGAAAACCGAGAGGAAAAAGAGAGGAAAAGAGAATGGGTTTGGGCCTCACACCCCAAACCGGTCCATCATATATCAACCCACTCCAAAATAAAACACCCCGAAAAATAATACCCGAATAAAAAATTACCTTTTACTAGCTAAAATTTACTATTTTTACCGTCGTCATAATTTCCTCATACGAATAATCCTCTGCACATAATCGTCCCCGAAACCCCTCTAGGGACCAATTAAACTATTAACTCAATGACGGGGACGGTAAAATTCTTATTATAATTAAGCTAGTGAATAAGGTAAAAATATAAGGGTCGGGATGTGACAAAATATCAATTTGTTAGACCAGCCCAATATTTTTTTTAGACCCAAGCCCAATTTAAGTCTAAACCCAAGAGCAACAGATTACTTCTACCTCTGTTTGGTTGTTGCCTAACGAGAAAAAAATGTGGTGAACGCAATTCGACCTCTGCTACTTCGTGTTCATCCTCCTCTATCCTTCTCCATTCTGTTCCTTCTTGCAAGCACTACTCCAACTAGGAGATCAGAATCACTAAGGATAAACACAAACCTAGAAGGTAGAGGTGTCGTTCATATAGGAGAAGACTTGGAGAAGTCAGTTACCAAGAAGCAAGAGGTGACGATTTTGATTGAGCTGGCATCTGATTCCATTCTATCCCAAATTCAATTCTGACCTGTTTGCATGCTCCTATAAATACTCAGGTTTGGTTCTCTTGTTATTCATTGAGTTGCTTATATCTATTTTACGAAAAGAAAAGAAAAAAAGTTAGGGAAGAATTTTGAGACTAAGGAGGAATCTGAAAAGCATAGCTTTTAGATTGAGGTAGGGGGATTCGGGGAACCTCTATTTAATTTATTGTGTGTTGATTGCTGGTTGTTATGTATGATGAAGCTCTCTAAAATTTGTTGTGTTGGTTTGCTATGTGTAATGAAGTTTTGTACAATTTATTGTGTTTCTGGTTTATGTTTTGCTATATGATTTTGTTTATGAAACTTGATTGTAAAGTTAATGATTGAGTTTTATTTGTGATGTTATTGATCATCTTAGTTAATCCTCATGTTCATGAATATAAAAATTGAGGCAGGAGTTTGGTGAAATTGGGAATTGAATTTGTGGGAGAATGTTTTTGTGTAGTTGAGTTTAATTCGTAGCGACCAAGTATCAGGTGAGCTAATATAGCTGTACGATTTTGGTGATCGAGTTTAAACAAAAGGACTAGCAAAGAGGGAATCATGGTTTGAGTACGTGAGGGGTTACTGTTGAAGGCCTCATTGCCTTCATACATTATCATTATTGGTTTCTGTAATATAAAGAGGTTTGGCCTCCTACTGAGCTATTGAAGCTCACCTCTATATTGAAAATTTCAGGTATTGAATATGAAGTTTAGATTTCTATGTTGAAGAGCTATGTGCTGATGTGAAGAAAGTGTGTGTGTGATAGGAGCACAAAGTGTGACGTTCTTAATATGTTTATACCCTTTATTTACCCTTTGCTAACTCCTATTTAGTTGTTTTAGCTTTATATTTGTGTTTAGTGTAGAATAATTGCTTAATTTAGAAATATGTAGTTTTTAATGTTAAAATACATAGTAATTTCGGAATTGAAGAATTTGGTGTTGAAATTGTGCTAAGTGTTGGAACTCCTTGTTTACTCAGGATTCCTGTCTTGATCAAGATTCCATCTTTCCTCGAAGCCTAGTCCATGAAGGAGAGATCCAAACCAAGTCCAATATGGAGAAGAAGATCTAAATTCGGCAGAATTTCAAGAATATCCAAGCCCTTGAAATCCGGATTAAATCGGGAGAATTCCTGTGCACGTCTGTCAACTTCAACGGACTCTCCAGGACAGCTCAC
>NC_020491.1:14293860-14297210 GCF_000184155.1 Fragaria vesca subsp. vesca
ACGTGCCAGATATGGATAGAAAGCTACGGGAGTCTAGTTTCCAAATCAATTGGAATCACCTCAATATCTGTTTTCTAGAGGGAGTTATGACGCAATCATCAGACGGAGGTCATTCTGCCGAAAGGGAGAAAAACTAGGAATCCTAAACCAATTTGGTTTAGGCTTTGTGGCCGACTTCTCTAGGGTTTTTCCTCTATATAAAGCACGACTTCAAGGACAGAAGATGATCATCAACCCGTGCAAATAACACCAAAGCCTTTGCCGAAACTCCATCAACCTCCAAACACCACAATCCGATCCCACCTTCAGCATTCGTCCAAAGCACGTAGCCTAGGACTCCGCGCACTCGAAGAATAGAACAAGTAGGGATATTTTGAGAGTGTATTTCATCTTCTATTTTCGGATTGCTATGTGTTTGTTTTCGTTTATGTTTGCTTTAGGTATTTGCTTAAGTATGCTTCGATTCTTGTCTATGAGATAGAACTACTTTTGAACCATGTTTTGAATTAAAGTTTACAATTTATAATCAATGATTTGAGGTTTTATGCCGTGAGTTTTGTGTCTAAATACTTTAAGATTTTCGGTGCTATATTCCATTATCATGTGTAGTTGATACAAGTAGTTGATATTGCATGTGTTAATCATCCAAAGTTCGACTTTGATACACGTAGTTGATAAGTTGCATTGTCTTTGTTATTTCACCGATTTTCTACCTATGTTTGATTTGGACTTGTGCTTAAACACATCAAATTCTTTATGTGATACGTAATTGCATGATTAGTTTATGTGTGTGACCTATAAGTAGAGCACGTAGCCGAGCTTGTTTGTGTCAGATGTTGAATGAAACCCGTAGTCTAATTCTAAGTTGGTCTATGTCATAGGAACCACGTAGGAACTTATGTGCATATCAAATTTAGGTTGTATATTTGCTCACGGTATAGACTTAAATGAGATTAGAGATTGTCTTCTTTGTTCTTGCATGGTTGTTTGGTTGTGTTTGCATGATTGTTGGTTGATCACATGTAAATATGTATAGAAGTAATTTAGGATTTATTATCAATGTTTATTCCAAAATCATCAAAACCTTTAAACCTATATGCTTATTTCGATATTTACATTAGATTAGATGGATCTACCCTGTAGTTGGATCCCCGGTTTAGAACGATCCCTGCTTGCTTTATACTACGACTGATTTGTTGACAGGGTTAATTGATGCGTGTGCAAATACGTCTTATCAGTGTGGCTTGTCCTTTTAAATTTCTGTTTAGAATAAGAACAAAGGCTGTAGCATGTTGTTAGCCTTTGAAGTTATGTTTTAAATTTAGTTGGAATAATGAACTATGACAAGTTTGTATTGTAATAACCTCTTTATTGAATTAGTTATTGATTCCAAGTTCTTTAAATTGATTCATTATATTTCCAGCTCTTATATTTAATATTCATTGGTTAAACTCAAGGTATAATAAAATCTGCAAAAAGCTGGAACTATGTTTTTTTTGAAAATTCTGCATGAGTTACTTTTCTTTCTGAAAACCGTACAGTTTTGTTTGGAATTTGAAGTTGGTTTCCTCATAAGATTTGTAGTAGACATTTTAAGGTTCATTCCAGAATTTGAATAACTTGAAAACGATTTCTGTAGATTAAGTTATGATTTTTCAAAGTTTAAGATTTGCATCAGGAAATTCTGCATATCAGGGTTTCTGGGATTTTTGACTAGTTACATTCTTTCGAAAAACTGTACAAATTGGTTAATTTTTTGCACTTGGTTTCTTCATGAATGTTACAATAGACATCTTAAAGATCAATTAAGAGTTGGAATCTCTTGAAAATAAGTTTTCTAGAATTAGTTATGATTTTTCAAAGTTACAAGTCTGCTGCATTTTTTTGAAACAACAACCAAGTTCTTATTTCTTTTACTAGCTAGCTTTTCTTTTCATTTCAGTCACACCTTCGACTCAAAAAAAAAAAAAAACATCTAGTTCAGGGTGTGACAGATCACCAACATACCATTGTTCAGATTAAGTGGCACATAAGCTTGTGGTTTTACAATTGCAAGTGAAAATTATCTTTTCCAAACGGCCATGATTGAGTGTTACCGATTCCCAGTGATGATTGTTCATGCACATTTAGTGTTAAAGAATAGATCGAGCATGCTGAATTGCTGATAATTGGAGATTTGGAGGGTATATACCATGGCACCTAGCTTAATAAGCTTAGCTACCAAATATTGAAACATGTATGTAACCTGTTCATATACATACTGCTTGCTTCATCACCTCGATCAGATGCATTTCTGATTTACTAACCTTCTTGCATGACTTTCACCAACTTATTTTCATTGCAGCACTAGAAAATTGCTAGTAAAATCAAATGATCGATAATGGTAGGTGGTTTGTGTACATGAGATGTTGGAGACAATTAAAAAGTATTAGTTGGCATCGGGAACGTACTGTAATAATTTAGTAATCAGTTATTGGTTTCATTATGTCTAAATTGGACAATCTAACTCAAGCTTGTCTATACTGATGAAAAAAGTCGAAAAACTTTACCCTGTTCTATCGATCAATAATACTACATGTATACAAGAATAAAATACATGGATGAACTGAAGAAGAGGAAGCGAGATTGAGATGAATTGAGAGAGAAGACGAAGGAGTCAAATGTGAAGGGGGAGGAAGACGGGAGAAGACTGAGAAGAGAAAGAGAACAACGTTAGTTTTCGTTAACATAGAAAACCTAAAGCTTTGCATTTAATGTATAATTTGCTGATGTAGCCTATCTATAGCCTTTAGATGTCTCATCTACGGTTATTATTAAAAGCTGCCAAGTACGTTAAGAGTAACCAAGGAGAGAATCTTAATCCATACACATATACATCCGCCAATTGTAGAAGCACTAGAATTATACCCGCGTCTTGGCGCGGTGTATACATTTACGGTGTGTTTGGATATGGGTGAATTCCTGAGAATTTAATCAAACATAATGAATTCTCAATTTCTTAGGACGGTTTCCCTCGTTTGGATACTTATCCCATGGAATTAGCAATTTTCACGGGAAAATAATCGTGAAATTTAGGAGCTTAAATTCCCGACTTGAATTCCTCACAAAATAAGCATCATTTGTCAATTCCATTAACTAAGGTTAGTCTGAATACAAATTCTTGTCATTTTAAAACTCTACATCATGAAATCTAAATAATGAAATTCTTAATTAATAGAATTTAAATTCATGGAATTGTAATTCTAATGGTTTTAAAATTTCTACGGACACATTATGAAATTCAAATAATGAAATTCTCAATTAATAGGATTTAAATTCATGGAATTGTAATTCCCATGATTTTGAAATTT
>NC_020491.1:14297230-14299250 GCF_000184155.1 Fragaria vesca subsp. vesca
TCCATCTTGGAAGAATAAAATGTGCCGGTATTGTTTCCATATCCAAACGTGAAAATACCTTCAACAAGTGCCTACAAAGTATTCCAACAAACTCAAAATTTTGGCACTCACAAGAACCCTCATAAGTCGTCAAATCTAACTTCACCATAAAATCTTGCTCATGTTCTCCGAGCCTTTTTTTCACCAAGTATGAGTGCCATTCATTGTCATGTTCCCTTTCTTCAACTTTATAGTGATTAATTTGACTCCATTGTGCCTTGAATTTGTTGAAAATATTTCTGGTATACAACTTTGATGCATCTTTCAGAAGGAATTCATCATCATTCACAATTCGAAACTTGTGTTCTGACTCAAAGTCTTCCTCACTTTCATTTTCTATAATCCTCTTCAATGCTTGATCATATCTAACCACAAACTCTCTAAGATTTGTCGTTGATGTAACAAACCCATCAAAAAAAGAGTTAATTCCCTCACTGCGTCCAGTAGTATTCATTCCTGCAAAGAAGGTTCCATGATGATAAACCGGCACCCAAGAAGTACGTATCTCATAAAGATTATTTAACCAATCATTTTCTTCTAATTCATATTCAGTCATTAAAGTCTTCCATTTATCTTCAAAGTCTTCAGTCCTGTATGTAAATTGAATACATTTCTTCATCTCCTTTTTGAATTTTGATTTCTTGTAGTACACATGGGACAACTTCTCAACAAACTTCTTCTTGATATGCCAAAGGCATAAGCGATGGTGAGTGTTTGGAAATATCTTGGCAATTGCTCCTTTCATTGCCAAATCTTGGTCAGTTATAATGGAAATTGGATGACGACCTCCCATTGCTTGTAACCATGTCTCAAATAACCACAAAAAGTTAGTCTCTGTCTCATCTTGTAGAAGTGCACAACCAAACTGTATCGACTGCCAATGGTGGTTCACTCCTGTGAATGGCGCAAAAGGCATATCATACTTGTTTGTCCTGTACGTTGTGTCGAATGTGACCACGTCTCCAAAATATTCATAGGCCATGCGTGATCGAGCGTCAACCCAAAAGAAATTAGTTGCTCTTCCATCTTCATCGCATTGGATTGCATAAAAAAATCGGGGATTTTCAGCTTGTTTTTTCTAAAGTAAGTGAGCATTGACTGAGCATCTCCTCCATCCAGCTGTCTATAACAAACATTTCTTAAATGATTATAACAATCTCTTTTGTTAAAACCAATTTGAGCACCACCAAGGATTGAATGAACGTTTGCAATCGGCAAATTTTCTTTATGAAATATCTCTGTCATACTCCTTGCTGCTTTAGGCATATGTTTATTTGACTTCATCTTCTTTCTTCTTACTGGAGTAACTACTTTGTGATTGTGAAAGTCTCTAAAAACAGATACCTTCCATTTGTTTGACCACTTGTCATGAATGATCTGCATACTAGCTTTGCACCCACATTTCACAGTAGAACAATTTCTACTCACTTTCTTTTTATTCATATCGCTACCTTTCTCAGCATGCTCAGTCCCATTAGCATCCTCGTTTCCGGTCTCAGTATCATTTTCACTAGTCTCTGTCTAATTGTTTTGTTTCCACACCTCTTTTACGGTTTTCTTCCAGACATATTTTCCCTGATGAGCACAAACGAATTGGCAACTAGTCACCTCGTCTGAGCGGGATCTTGTCCTTTTAGAAGATTGTGTTCGAATCCAAAAGCCTTCTTCCCGATCGTATTCTTCGTAATATTTTCTGGCTTCATCTACTGTTTCAAAAAGCATTCCTACATATGGTGCTTCCACTTGTTCAATTTCAACTCTTCTAATTGGAGTACTCGTTGCATGGTTCTCTACTTGAGGTGTGTCTGTAACCTGTATATAACAATAATCATGCTTACCATTATCATTCATTCATGCTACGTACATATAGAATCCACGTATCTAGGATAAAACAAAGGTTATGATGCGTAGATATTATAAAAATAGATGAACTCATGAAGAAATTTACAATTATTGAACATGAAAGCCAAACATATGACAT
>NC_020491.1:14299572-14317501 GCF_000184155.1 Fragaria vesca subsp. vesca
GAAAAAANAAAAAAAAAAAAAGAGGCAACGTACTGGTGATCTGCATTGAGAGTTTGATGGATCTTGTATATGCTCAGTCATCTTAATGGAGCTAGGAAATAGGTGAGAAAGAGGAATGAATCAAAAGATCGACTAAAACTCAATTACTGTAATTATAAGTGTGTGTGGCTGTGCACTATTCTTTTCTTCTTCTTCATCTTCGTTGGCGCACTATTATTTTCTTCTTTCTTAGGTTGTTTCTTCTTCTTCTACGTTTTCTTGAAACTGATCGAGCATGTCACATCCCGACCCTTATATTTTTTTACCTTATTTACTAGCTTGATTATAATAAGAATTTTACCGTCCCTGTCATTGAGGTAATAGTTTAAATGGTCCCTAGAGATATTTTAAGGGACGATTAATTTCGGGGAATTATTCGTGGGAGGAAATATGACGACGGTAAAAATGGTAAATTTTAGCTAGTAAAAGGTAATTTTTATTCGGGTATTATTTTTCGGGGTTTTTTATATTTTTGGATTTGGGTTGTCTAAAAGGATGGACCGGTTTGGGGTGTGAGGCCCAAACCCAGTTTTTTTTCTTCTTTCTTTTTCTTCCTCTTTTCTTCCCGGTTTCCTCCCGAGCCTCTCCCCCGCCGGAAACTTCTCGCCGTCCGTACGCCGCCGTCCGGCCACCATCTGCCGCCGCTCCGGTCCCGTTCGGTTGCCCTCCGACCCAGCTACCGTTCTAGACCGGTGACAGCCCCCCTAGCGCCGCCGTGAGAGAGCGGTGCCGCCCGAAAGTTTAGACTGCCAAGAACTTCCAGTCGTCGGAACTCCCTCCTCCGGCCACCAAAACCGGCGATCCTTGGCTCGTTTTGTAGCCCTCCTCCCGTGCAGCAACCCCTCTAATCGGCTCACTCCCTCTTGAGCTAGGTAAGGAGAAATATGGAGTTAAATTTTCTAGGGCTTTTAGGATGTTTTCATTCGATTAGCCTAGTTAGGCTTGGAATTGGGTGATGTGCTGGTTATGAAAGTTGTAGAGCGTGATGAGGAGATTATTCTGTCAAAATTTCATAGGTTTTGTAGGTCGCCGGAATTGGCCTCCGGCCGCCGCCAGTTAAGAGATTTTTAGGGTTTTAAGTGTGGAATATTAAGAGGAGTATATTGATGTGATTTATGGAATTTTTGGATGAGATTCGGATAGGTTTGTGAATTTCCGAAGTTTGGTATTTTTTGCGGTTAATTAATGTAGAATCCGGCCGTAGGATTTAAGTCGTATTTTGGGGAGGTTGTATTTATGACTGTTGAGTATGATATTTAAGTTCGGATCGTTCCGATTTAAGAATATCGAAGTTAGGCAATGATGAGCGTATTTATGGCTCTCGGGTAATTTTGCCTATTTTGATTAAATATTGGATTATTGGTTGGGAAATTAATATTATATTTGGAACAGGACGTGAGGAGGCTCGAGCAGACGAGGCCCCAGATCGACATCAGGCTTAGGCCTAATTTGTGAGTGGACGTTTCTTTTAAATAAATGCATGCTATAGTTCATGGTTGAACAATTAATGTTGCGGAATATTTTAACGTCATTTTTATTTCTCTTGGAGAGTTACCGAAAATGGGATTTTTGGTGGATATAAATATGTATTTATGAGAGAGTATGTATATAAATGCTAGCTAGCCATATGTGTCTGTCCACCTTAATGGCGTAGCATATAGCCGCATTATGGTGTGACGTGAGCGTTGGACGTGAGCGTAGTAGCCCTATATGAGTGTTTAATTCACATAGGGGGTATGGACACATATTTATACACCCGTCTGTCCACCTTGATGGCGTAGTGTAGCACCGCATTAAGGCGTGACGTGAGCGTTGGACGCGAGCGTAGTAGCCCTATATAGACCCATGAATTTATATAGGGAGTATGGACGAGTGTAAATACATACATATATTATAGAGTCTGAGAGGCTCGATATTTTATGAGATAAAAGTTTTATCGCTTGCGGCATGCATTCGATTTTTCATTAGAAATTAATTTGGGGAAACATAAATATTTTAATTATTATTTTATTTTTGTCCACTCACTCTAACGTTATTAAATGTTTTCCCTGGGCCTTTCGTTTTAAATTGCCCAGTCTGCAGAGTTCGGGTTGGATCTAGTAGGAGGCGAGGCATAGTCACCCGTATTTCCGCCAGTTTTCATCAGTAGGTTACTTGTTTAACCTACTAGTGTTTTCTTGCTTCCGCTAGTGTTTAGTAGCTCTGAATACTTTGGGATTATTGTATATTATGTTTAGAATTTCTGAAGGATAATTATATGATGTTTGGACGTGTTGTATTAAGAGTGTAATTTGGAATTTCGAGTTAGTGTTGTCCATTTTCAAGGGAGATTTTCTCAATCTTTTCAGTAAATTTTCCTTGGAGGTGGTCCCCGCACGACTTACTCTGGGTTTCAGGGTGAAATTCGGGGTGGGTCGTGTCAGAGCAAGTAGTTGAATTTGGGTAGGAAAACAATTGAAAGATTTGATCCTTTAATTGTATTAAGATCGTACTTACCATTGAGTTTTCATTATTAAATTGATTTTGATAATCAATGTTTCAATCGGCAGATGTGTACGTATTATGGGTTTATTTGGTAAGGACATCGATAACCATCACATGATAATTATCTGTGGTTTAATTAGGAATAATTAAAAGTAAAAGAGAGATAAATACAAGCATTAATAGATAATTATCTTATAGATATTATATATTTATTTTATTAGAAAGGTTTAATGACTTGTGTTTAATCTCACCCGTCTATTGTTATTAAGTTTGACAGACAAGATCTGGAGTATAATTGTAACTATAAATTAGGTTGCCACGGATCCGCTCCGAAATATAAATGCTCTAATTATTTTGATTTGTAAAATTCAGGATATAGAAGAAAAGTAAAAAATAGAGGGCAAAAAAATCTTTACCGAGAAAGAGCCTATTTAAAAATATCTAAATTACATGTTTTAGAAAAAAAAGAAAAAAAAACAAATAAAAAAAAAAAAAATAAAAAATAAAAAATAAAAAAAAAAAAAAAAAAAAACTTTTAACACTGTTCATATGCTGATGATATGAACAGTTAACCATGGTTTAGTATAAAGTATAAGTATAATAATAGGCTTTAATCGGGTCAAGTATAGACAACAATAAATGGTCAGGTCAAGGATATCATCTTAAATCCTTGACAACAAGTAAAAGAGATTGAAGTTTGACTTGAAGGTTTAGCATGCAGATCATTTTGTAACAAAGAACTAACTATATACCGTTTAATCTTTTATGCATGAGAAACTTCGTTTTCAACGGGGAGGTCTATGTTTGAACTTTGAAGAGCTTAAAATAAGGTAAATAGCTTGAATATACTCTCCTTTCTTGGCATGCAAAAGACTATAGTACATAGATGATAGATTGTAAGTTTTTGTTCTTGACTCCTAATAGAGTCCAAGGCCCAGAAAAAAGAAACCTGGCCTATAAGACCATTACAAGACATCTTTGACCATAAACAAGGCCAGGGATACCAGTTTTACCACTGAAATCTAAATTTGGTTCTTCTAGCACACATGCCAAATTCCCAATATAATTTCACAAAATTGTATTTTTTCACAAATTTTGTTGAAGAAATAAGATAAAATTATCGTGTGCGCTATAGGTTTGCAGGCACTTAAGATGTGGATATATCATTCCTATACGACTATACCGGAGACGTGGGATTCCTAAGCCTATGGGTTTTTTTTTTAGAAATAGGCAATTTTATTAACTTATCTACGGTCAGAAAACGTTTATATCAATTTGTCTATTACCAAAAGTCTAATTGGCAACAAACACTAACAAAGAGACAAGTAACTCACTATTCTGAAGAGGAAAAGCAAAAGATTGCTCGGTGTCTCTTCAATGACTTTAGAGTTAAGAGTCTAAATTATAGTCCAGTACTCTAATAAAAATGTAACATAATCAAAAGTGAAGTAACCAAAACCTAAATTGTATAGTGTAGTAGGTTGAGACTATAGTCGGATCGAATTCAAGTGGCCATAATTAGAGTCGGAATAAAATGGTCGAGATATGGCTTAAGTTTGAGTTGGGTCAATGTCGAAAATGAGGATACGATGTAGATGAAATGAACATTTCATACACCTTTTTTATAGTGTATGGAAATGGAATAGGAATCATCATCGTTACTATTGTTTTGTTTTGTTTGGTTCACACTATGGAATTGTTATAGTTGATCAACTGTCACATTTCATTCCATTCTATTTCTTTCATGGCATATAAACTCAGGTTTCGAAAAGGTGACTAATGTAGGATAAGGTACGTGACGGTTAATCCAGATGGAGAAGAATTATTGCTTCCCTTGCTATCTAATTTGGCTAGATGGAGAACAAGGGTTATGGTCCCTCTGGAGGTACGTACTTAATTTGGTTTTGTAACTGAGCCTAGCTAGGAACCCGAAACTTTTCTCTACCCAAAGTAGAATATTAAGATCCTAACAGAGAATTTTACACCGGTATTTGCACAAAACAAATGAAATGAAATGGAAGACAAAAACAATAACAAAGATCAAAAGACAAGCAAAACCCGCAATTTGATGGTAAAAAACCCTGGTCTTGGAACCATGATTTTCCCCACCTCAGTCGTCTCTGCATCTGTAAGCAAATGAAGCTCATCAAACACCATGATCATGAGGATTAGGAGAACGGTCAAAGCTCCAGTTGCTGACCATCTAGGGTTTCGCATACAGTTTATTTTGAAGAGTCAAAGGTTCCCTATTCCCAGTAACAGTCCTCACTGTCCTCGCACCAGGACCCAAGTTTTCTGCAGCTAGCAACTGGCATATATTATACAGTATGTACATTTTTAACTCCATTCATTCCTTTCCCTGGCTCTCTCTGATTGATAATGTACTATAGAATATCTGATCGACTAGATTAGACTATTGTGAATGAGTGGATGGCAACTTTGAATATAAGATAGGTATACAGAGAAGAGGAGCGTCTTCTTCTTCTTCATCTTCGATCAATCGATCATCTTTCTCATGCTCTCGATCGAACACTGACCAGACTTAGCTGGGTTGTTTAATCAGTGGGAGTCGTGGTCCAGCCTTTTCTCACGTGAAGACGCTCCTCCTCTTCTTCTTCTTCCCCTACTACAATTATAATCTACATTCACGTGTGTTATCATGCATACCTTGATCAAGTTTTTTATTTTTTCTTTTGCTTAGCTTCCCCATTGTGGCCCGAACCAAAACCCTACCTTCGATCACTCTCTTCCAAATCGCTTGCTAGTTACAAACACTGGTGGGACTGCTACATGTTTGCTATGTGTTTCGATTGTGAATCTGTACGTGATGGGATGGGTGGATTCAATGGCAGAAGTGTGTGAAGTCATTAACTTGCTAGTTACTCTATCTTTGTTAGCATATATTTACTTCTTCTCTTATGTAAAAGAACAACGACAAAAAAGGAGACAGCCGATTATCTTCACTAGCTAGCTCACTGCTAGTAATTTGTTTCATATCACAAAGCTTAGACCAAGATCCTAAATATTATCATTCCTAAAGAGAATTCATTTTGAAGAGACATTAGATGTGTGATGTTTTGAAACTATATATGAACCAGTCTACTCCAACAATCATATTCAGGACAAGAAAACGATTACCCTAGCCTTCAATTCTGATGGGATTAAGCATGAACACTCTTCCCAAACCGACACAATTGATGCATATTAGGACAAATTTCACGCCAATGACACCATTCATGTGTGCGTACGCGTATTGTATAATTAGTGTTATATTCATCTGGTTACAAACCATATTCCACATCTCAGATCGACTCTTATGAATCCAAAAACAATGACTAATGAGAGGTCAAGACAAACAAAGCATTTCTAATCTGTGTCATTAATTAGGCAGTGAGATTAGCAACACGTACTGCCATCTTTTCTAGGGTAATATACTAATTATCCTACATTGAGTTGTATAAGATGGGCATTAAACCAATTCTATTCACAGAGACCAGATTTTGGATCTTGCGTCCCTTGTCATTTTTAATTTGGATCTTACCTTGTTTAATTTCCCTCCAAAGAATACATGACTACCATTACACTCCCTACAGTTGTAAAAGAATAATTCACTTTATTTTGGTCCTACTCCCATTGTTGCCTAACTAATCAATTCAATTTTAGGCCGGGTTACATGACAAAATATATGAATTCTCTGTTTGGTGTTGGTCTGACATTACTCGACTCTCATTCTCAATGGTGCATCACAAACCTAATTTTCCAAAACCTTTATCTGAAGCTTTCTGGTGCATCAAAATTTAATTAAGGGTTAAAGCTTAAAGATAAACAAAACCCAATTGTTTAAAGTCAGATACGTTTGCAGAGAAAGATGCATATATTAGTATCCTAGGTGTGGTGATTAGTTAAGAGTATCGTTAAACAAAAAGGAACAAAAAGTAAGGAAAAGATGAAAGTTTATTAAAAATGTTTTCATCATCTTTGACAGTCATATGTATAATACAAGTATATGTACGTTTATAAATCGAATTGAGTAGCAAGCAAGTTTAGGCTCAATATTGAGTCAAGCTCAGTTCATTAATTTATGTTACGAGCCGAACAAGCTAAAAACGAGTTGAACACGAACGATTCGAGCTGACTTACAACCCTACATATATAACAAAAATTTGCTCTAGCTTACTACGAAGACAATAATCATTTTATGTGGATGGAAAACAAACCATGAAAATGTTCACAATTTAATTAATTAGTATTCACTCTCGTGCGTACTACATACATAAAGTACAAATGTTATTACTTTTTTCCTTTTTCTTTGAATGAATTGGGAATGTGTGTTGTACCATGACAATAATTTGGTATAAGATTGCACAAGAAAGGTAGACAATCATTCGAGTTGGTACAAACAAGTAAAGTACAAGGATTAAGGTAAACAAGGGGGGAAAAAGAACAAAGAGCAAGCTTCCAATTACCATCTCTAAAATGTTAGCTCAATAAATGAAAATGAAAAAAACTTACATGCTTAACTTGGTTTTCATTATTTGGGATCTACAAGGTATAAGCTTAACTTCAATCCTAAAAACCAACATGCATTCTGTCATCCTCCAGCCCCTTTGGACCCTCCTCCCCTCAAAGAAAATAATATAGAGAAGAGTTGTTGGTGATGATGAACCTTAGGACCAAAAGTCCCAATGAGATCATTTTAATCAGATGGGACAAAACTCTCTATCCTACAGCTGTCCAATATTATAGGGTACCCCAATGAAAGAATAGTATCTATAGTACGCATGTCATTTTATATGTAAGGATTCATTGATCATAATCATCATATACGATCATATGGTATAAAATGTTAATAAGCAAACATATGAGACCGCGGTGATATAGTAGAGTATACTAGAATTACTGATGTTTTGTATACAATGTGACGTGATATTACAAGTTTTTAACTCGCCCGGAAAAAAAATTAGTAATAATAGAAAATAATATCATTGCGATATAAATTATTAACTGAATTATTATTATCATATACAACACATAATGAGATATATACAAAAAAAATAACTTACTTTAAATTTAAAAGAAGTAACTTAGATAAGATTGTCATTGACTTTCGAGTTTGAGATATGTATTAGTTAAATGTCATCGGTTTGAGATATGAGCTACACCCCCTCTTCTTTTGATGTCATCTGTTTTGGTTCGTCGGTGTCTTGTTTTTTATTTTTTATTTTTTATTTTTATTAACATGTGCTAAACTTTAACAAATTCATCACAAGACAAAGGATATTGGCACAAGTGTATCACACTCTTGGACACAAATTTACAAGATCATTTTGCTATTAGTTTCCAAAATTTGTAGATTTTATTGGATTACGATTAGGTTTCCAAAATTTTAGTTGGTTGTTTTGCTAGTATATCATGTACGTACGGCATGTATAGGAGTACGTACTCCTTACTCCTAACTCTACACAGACACTTCTCCCTTAACTACTATTTTAACTTCCCATGCCACATCTATATCTCCTCCAACTCATCCGCTCGTTTTGGCGGCACCAAAACCGCCACTTACCTTCACACACACTCCCCACATTCACTCTCTTACCCCCCTCTTCCTCTCTTTTAAGATTTCACACAATCACAGCACCGTGGATATAGCAGTTGTGTTTAATGCTGCCAATGAATATTGAGCGCTCGTCATTGTTTTGACATTTTTGTTTTTGATTCTTTCCCCTATCATTGTGATAGATGTTCAGAGAGACTGAGGAGAATAATGGAGGGCTCTGAGTTCTCTAGCCTTCTCTGCCAAGAAGACGAGACTTGCTTGATCAATCAAGTGGAAGATGATGAAGAATCAGAAGACAGTGCGATTGGTTTCTACCCTTTTTTTGTTTCTGAAAATGAAGATGAGTATGTTGAGAACTTGTTTCTGAAGGAGAGTTATTGCTTTGGATCCAAGGGATTTGTACCCTTTAGCCATTGCTCTGCCACAACCTGGTTCAAAGCTGCTCGCTTGGATTCTATTGATTGGATTTTCAATGCATGTTCCTCTTCTGAATCTCTCTTCTTAGTTTTCGATTCTTTTCTTCCCTTTCCGATCGTTCTTTGTTTCAATTCAGTTTCTGAAAGTTACGTTGATTTACTATTTTGATTCAGGCCAGGGCAGAATTTGGTTTCCGGTTGCAAACAGCATATTTGTCGATCACATACTATGATCGGTTCCTATCAAAGCGATCCATTGATGTAAGCCGTTATTCTGATGTACTGAACAAAGGGTACTTGATGGTTACCTGATCTGAGTTTATATTTGGTGCCATTGATTTTGTATAGGATGGGAAACTGTGGGCTTTTAGATTACTATCAGTGGCATGTTTATCCTTGGCGGCGAAGATGGAAGAAATCAAAGTACCATCTTTGTCACAATTTCAGGTTCAAGATTACGATTTTGAAAGCAGAACCATTCAGAGAATGGAGCTATTGGTGTTAAGTACATTGGAATGGAAGTTGGGTTCAATCACTCCTTTTGCTTATTTGCCTAACTTCATCAATAAATTCTGTTGTGAAAGTGAATCCAGACCAAAAGGACTTCTCTCTGGTGCTATAAGCCTCATTGTGGCAATGACTAAAGGTAATCAATGATATGTAAACATTGATGGTGATGATAGTCCTAATCTAATCTAATCTAATGAATGTACATTTGCTTTTTATCCTAATCAGTTTGCTTTCTTTAATTGCAGAGATTGAGTTAACAGATACTCGGCCATCTATTATTGCAGGAGCTGCAATATTAGCACTAGTTGATGGTCAATTAACTAGAAATCTTCTGGACCTTAAGATGAGCTCGATATCATTCTGGCATTCCGAAGATTATGTGAGTATGCTAGTTACTTCTATTTGTTCATTGAGATTATCGTTTGAGGACTTAAACGTAGATAACGAACTGATGATTCATTTCAACTGATTTCAATCTTACATTGGCCTTGCAACAGGATCATATATATTCCTGTTACAATCTTGTGCAGGAAATTGTGGAAAGGAAAGATAAGACACCATCCAAGTTTTCACTCTCTTCCCCTAATGTGTTACCAACACAAGCAAGCACAATTGATGTGCTTGAAAACTCAGGGGGAACAAAGAGAAGGCTTACCTTCAGTGACTCTGATGACCTCATCAGTTGCCCAACAAAGAAAATTCACATGCCATAGTTAGCAGGGTTTGTTTTTTCTGCAGAAAAAAGATTGATTTGTGTTCATTGATTAGATTATAGAGTTCTTTACAAATGAGAAATGATTCTTGATATTAGGTGGGTTTATAGGTCTAATAGTGTTATATTTACCAATTTATGGTATCTATAATGTGCATTTTGATGATTGGGGTTCCAATTTCCAATACCAAACTAAAGTTTTCAGTTGGTGAGTGGTGACAACTGACAACCAAGAGGATAGAGAAAAGGGAAAGTAAATAAATAAAAGAGGATGAGAACTACTTTAGCCTATAGGAAGAAGTAAGAAGCTGACTGAAGTCCAAAGCCACTGAGAAGGGGGATGAGTTTGAACGAAAATTATACAGCGCACCTGAAAATTATACAGCGCACCTGGGTGCGCCGCATACCCGTCCATCTCCGTCGTCCATTTTAAAAAAGTCAAAATCCGCGTCTAATGGACGATGGAGATGGACGGGTGCGCGGCGTACCCGGGTGCGCTGAATACGCTCTCGAGTTTGAAGGCCAAGAGAGTTTGCTTCAAGGCCATTGATGACACTTTTTCTATAAGTGATCTTTAGTAGTATTTTGCTTTCAAATAAATGCTGCTATATTGCTTGCCCACTTCCTTTTTCAATTTGGTGTATTTTTCTCCTTGTTGTTATTATTTAATTATGTCTATGTTTCATGAAAGAAAACATTTATTGATGTACTTATTCATCACTTGCAACCCTACTTTTTATGGGGGGCTTGGGATGCTTCCTATCTGTCTTTCAAAAGGCTGAAAGCCATGAGGGAATGAAGAATTGTTTTTGTTTGATTTGATATATCTGTGTTGCATTTGGGGCCATATTGGAAAGTATATACAGCTGAGTGTGATTATCTTTGCTGGGAATGTTATGTTTACCCTTTTTATGAGTGGGAAACTTCTTTCATGAATAGGAAACACTTCCCTTCCACTATTAAGGTTGCGTTTTGGTGAGGACTCGAAGAGGTGTATCCCTTTGGTGATCATAAACTCATTGCTCGATTCACATTTACTTGATCCGAAGGAGTCTAGCCTCACTCGATATGTCATTGGCTTGTTAAGTAACTCAATAGGTCCATATATTTTGTTCTTTTATTTGGTATTGACGAATACTTCAACAAAATAGAAGATTTAGAAATGAAAATCTTTTTAGTACAAGTACTACATCATTAAAAAAAAAAAATGGAACTCTTGTTGCAGATACAAGGATAAATACTCCACACCAGAACCGAAGGCTCCCACAAATGCTGAATGCTCCATTGATACTTGAATAAAGGGCTAGGCTTGTAGGTTATGAGTTGCTCCATTATGAATAATAGATTGCAATTGCAGATTAATCAAGTGGGGACTAGTAGCAATTTCCTAAACACACACACATAAAACGCATCTGCTGCTGATATTTCTGGGTACTATTTCACTGATATCTGTAGGTCCCAAATGGAGCATCATCATGAACATAGTGACCCTTCATTTTTGGGGTGGGGCGGTGGAATTGGGGCATGAGTTTCATGGCAAAGGGTGTCAGAAGGCTCCACTCATACACATGCCTTCTTAGGGTTCTTAGGCTAGTCTGGCACATACCACCATTGCATTGTATTCTAGCCTGAACTAGTAACCAATCGTTCCAGAATATTGAATATGAATATGAAATTATGAACATGTTATACAGTAGAATGTGTAAGTATTTTTCTTTTCTTTCTCAGATGCCAAAAGACCCACTCTTAACTGCTCCCTGGTCGTAAAGCTATAAAGATTATTGTACATACAAAGGCTGGTGGATGATGCACTGGGACAGAGTCACAGACTCATCAAGCTCTCAGGTACAAGAAGAAAACCAACATGATCCGTCAAAGTAGATGGCTAGGACTGGTTCTGTCTATTATTGTTTTCCATTTTAGTACTTCCATTTAATCTTATGTTGAATCCAGTTCTGCTTCACCCAGTAATTATAAGCTTTCAGTTTAGTCTAGAGCAGAATCATTGTCTATGTGGGATTTAGGGATTAACCTAACTTTTATTTTCAGGCTGTTATTTTATTAAGATGGTTGATGATACATGTTGTGTTGTGAATATGTAAATACACATTCCATCTTTGCAGGAATGCAGTATAGGATGCTCTGAGATCTTTGAGGACCACACTTTACATCTACATCATACAGATAGGTAATGTTGGTTTATGCAATAAAACAACATCTCACTTCTTTTAAGGGAAAATGACCTAAAGGGTGGGTGAAAAAAGTAAAAAAGAAAAATGTTGGACATAACCATTTGGAGAGCAGAGGGAACAAAAGTTACTTTCACCTTGGTAGGAGACTAGGATGGCATATCATTAACCAGTGTTTGGTATAAAATGTTATATGGGATTGTCTTAAGAAATTTCCTTTTCATGCTTAGTCCATCATCCCTAATGTTAATTTGATGCAACACATAGCAAACCAGCTGAACCCAATTAGTATTCCATCACCCTATTGCCCCATCCAAGGGCACAGGCTCCTTGACCCCAAGGATTGGAGTGTTAGTGCCTCATAAAGCATTAGCATGAGTTGGAACTCTACAACTCATTTTTATGGTCACCTTATAGCTGGTTTTTAATCAATGATGCACATAACTTTGCTAACACAAGGAGCCCAGTGAGTTTTGACTGTTTGGAGCTCAAAAATGACCAGGATGAATTAGCAGAAGAATGAAGAGGGAAGTTTCTATAGACTTTGAGGATTTGATCAACATCGAAACCCCAAAGCTTTGCAAAATTTGAAAGCATATACAGTCACCCCTAAACACCCTATCCTATCGAAGAAGGGGGTAATTTGCCATGGCCCATCCAACAAAATATGGTATCCAACTAAATTTTGGTATCATATTTCGTATATGAATAAGTCATCTCCCCCTTATCATCTAAGATTTGAGCGGTCAGCCGCTCATAGTTGGTTTGCTTATGTTCTGCTAAAAAGAAAAATTACAATGTTGCAATAATTTTATTTTTCTTTTTCATTTTAATTCTTTTAAGATGGGTGTAGTGGTCAGACTTTAATAAATTGTACTTGTCAGAAATGGTTTTTATATCTGACCAGGTGAAAGAGGCCTAACAGTAAGTAACTCCGGCCCAAACGTCTGTACAAATTTTCAAGCCCCTTAATTGCAACGCCAAAAAACTACATTTGGAATTGCAAACTTACCTATACAAGGCCCATACAATCTGTAATCGTCTTCGTTTTCTCACGCTCACTCTTTTTGGCGGCAAAGTTAATTCTTTCTACATGGTTGACACTTGACACAATTGATCAGCTTAGTCCAAGAGTCAGGCACATTATATTCTCTCATTACCCAGAAAACAACACAGCCATAAGGATCCCCCCAATGGCCGCACACACACAGGCATCCCTCAGAAACACCAACATGGCCGAAGCGTACACCATGTTGGTCAAAATCAGGGCAGACACATTGTTTTAAACTCCTCCTGTGCTAAATCGAAAGCAAGGATTTCATCAGGGTATGAGTTTAGCCAAAGAAGTACCTCATTCAAAAGAGTGCCCTGATTACAGTAAGAGGGCCTGACTGTAATGGCTAGAGTGTGGGATTGTTTTCCAAACGTGAGCTCTCAAGGAGAATATCTCCATCTCTTCTATCCGTTCAGCCCTGTCAAATGAGGTTGCGAAAACCTTGCTGAGACAACACGTGGGCTTGTTAATTTCTTGAAGAATCCAAGCGATGGGTTCCAGATATAATAGAATTTCCAATCAACAGATACAAGGAGCCCAGTAAGTGGACATAATCGCCCGGTAAAGGGAGAGTGAGCTTTCGAGCGGAGGAAGGGTTTCCAAACGACGGCGTATCAGCATCAACACGGGCAGTCTGGAGAAGATGTCGAGTACAATCTCTTCGGTAGGTCTTGTGTTTCCGCCATTGCAATGTGAGAGCAAGACCAGCCTGCGCAGAGAAGAGTGAATCAAACTAGAGATGAGAAGAGAGTCGAAGACCCAAGAGTCATATATGTTTGTTTTTAAAGGTGGACCGACCAGCCTGCGCAGGCCCAACGCGCATAGGTTTCGCCTAGCCCGCCTAGGCGACCCACAATAGAAAGTTAGTGTCGTAAAGTAACGCAACATGTCGTTCAATTCACTTCTGACCTTTTGATATGGAGCTCTAGTCTGCATTTTGTACAAGTCTCCATCCCCATTCTCCGAATGCTCTTCTTGTTAATCGAGTCAGTTCTCAGGCGATTACATTAGCTAACCATGTGATTCTCCTTAACAAAGAAAAACTATAGAGTAAGCCTAACCTTAGTCGAATGTCAGTTTCATGTTTGCTTCAGCTTACAGATTTTAAAAGTTACAAAACAAGCAATTAGAACTTGAATGCACAGAACAACCAGTGATTTCAGGCTCGTCACTGGCATTCTCTTTCGTATCGAAAAACTGAATCCTGTCATTATTGTCAAACACAGTTGATTAACAGAATCCTGCTTTATAAAGCTTATTTGACAAGCAAGAGTTCCAGTTACACCAACACATAATACAATCATACATTTCTCTTCGCACAACATAAAGCGTTAATCAAACAAAATGAATATAACTTGGGCACAACTTATCATTGTCAAGCTAGACTTGGAACAATATAAATCCGTCCGAGGTCTCAGCCATCGGACATAGATACATTAGCGCTGCTACAGATCTTACTGAAATTTTGACAAAACCTCATCAAGTCATTGTAACTAAATGTGCAACCTTTTCATCAGGTCCACACCACTACTAGAATGAAGCCTTCGTATATCCCGGAACCCCTACAAAATCCAAGAAATAACAGATTCAATAATCAGTCAAAGAATCCATTAAAACCAATTACTAGGTACTCACATACAAGTTTCAAGGATCCAACAATGAAATTCAGTTTTCAGTAGTCTCTAGGCTTAACCAAAACCCTCAAATAAATTCCATAAGATTGACTGTTTAGATCAATGCAGCAAAGTATTAAGAAGAATTTCTGAAGCATTCACCAGAAAAGTAAGTGACTAACCATGGATCAATAGAATGCAAAACATTCCTTCAATTTCTGCTTTGTGACGCCTTGTGAGCGGTTTCAAGTATCGGGACCTGCTCTGTCTCTTTTACCGACTGATAACCACTGATCCAAAGTAGACTCTCTTCATATTCAATCAAAGAACACTGACGCCCCTCAAGTATATAACGCCAACGCTTGTTGTCTTCTTTATGATCAATCCTTAACAACTCGTACCCCCCTGCAGTCCAATTCCTGGAAACTATACTACTTTCCAAAACCAAGACTTCTGTCGGCATCAAGGCCTTTAGCTCAGATAACTCTAACCTAAACTGCATAGTCCATGAGTCACTCACCTCATATTCTTTCATGACCCACAATTCCATATAGTCCCAAGCACCCTTGGGAAAACGCGACACACAAAGGCAACCTGCACACACCCCAATATGGCAGAAATAACTATTACTATCATCATTAGGGAGCTGCACTGTCCGGAACTCCTCCTCTGTCAAGCGAAAACAAACCAATTCATCCTCGGAGGATAGCCAATGAAGTGCATCGTTGGAAAGAATCCCCAGTCCATCGAGCTCAAAATTGGAGCCAGGGGATTCAATCCTCTTCCAAATGTGAGTTCTGAGTGAGAACATCTCGACCTCATACTCCCACTCACCGACATCATCACTATAGTGACAGGAGACTTCCAAAACTCTGTAGTCATCACAAAAATAGGCCGCGCCATAAGAGCGTAGGATATATCTATCTGAGGAAAAACCTGGGTCAGGTAATTGTTTGAGGAATCCAAGTGATGGGTTCCAGATATAGAACAATCTCTGATGACAAGTTAGAAATACCAGACCACTGCAGGAGCCCAGAAACTTGACATGATGATGGATTGGTTGCTGCAGCGAAGGGAGAGTGAGGTTTCTAACGGAGGCTCCAAACGACGGCGTATCAGCCAAGGGTAGGGATTGGAGTTGAGGGGCGTCGGTGGAGACGAGGAGCTGCTTTGAGTTGAGATTGGGCGAATTTGGGATCGGAGAGTATAATGAAATGCAGGCGTTTCGAAACGGAGGTGAACCGGATTAAGGATTTCACGGGCAATCTGGAGAAGATGTTAGAGTATTATTTCTTCCGGTAGGTCTTGTGTTTCCGCCATTGCGGCGGTTAAAGCTGAGCGGAAGAGAGTGAGAGACTGGATATTCCTTCCTCACCTTTTCATTAATTTATCCCTCTAATTTTTTTTATCATGTAAATTACAACTGCGTGTGAGTTGAACTCACAACCTCACATTTACTAAATATGAGACCATGTCATTAGACTAAATAGTACTGACTACTGAGCATCCTTTTAAAAAAGAAAAGAGAGGAAAAACGTCATCAAATTGATAATTGTTTTGTTTTTTATGAAAAATCTTTGACACAGTGTAAACTAAGAGAGTCAAAATAATAAACCCGGAGAGTAGCCGAAGGAAGAGTCCAACCAATATCCTGCATCCATGAAATGACCAAGAGATCCTAAAGCATTAGCCACAAAATTAACCTCCCTCCAAATATGAGTGAACTCAATATGCTGGAACTGGGCAACCATAATCTTGATATTAGAGGTGGACATAAAAAACCGTAATCTTGAACCCGTCCCGGTCCTGTCCTGAAATTTGACGGGATGAGACGAGATTTAAATCTTAAAACGTCAGGTTCGTCCTGTCCCATTTGAATAAAACGGGATGAGACACGGAACTGATAATTCAAATCCCGTTTAAGCCCATCTCGTCCTGATTATTTTATTAATCAATTTTTATTGATTAAAATGTCATTTAAGTCTTTCATTTTGAGTATTTAGATCTCAGCCCTTTCTTTCTTTAGCTTAATAAGGATATACTAAACATGAAAGTTAGTGAATTCTGGACTCTGGAGTCCAACGTCATCAGAGACATAATCCCATAACATCCATTTTCAAATGTGGTAAGCTTGGATTAAGCTTGGATTTTAGAAAAGAAAAGAGAGGAAAAACGTCATCAAATTGATAATTGTTTTGTTTTTTTATGAAAAGTCTTTGACACAGTGTAAACTAAGAGAGTCAAAATAATAAGCCTGAAGAGTAGCCGAAGGAAGAGTCCAACCAATATCATGCATCCATGAAATGACCAAGAGATGCTAAAGCATTAACTACAAAATTAGCCTCCCTCCAAATATGCTGGAACTGGGCAACCATAATCTTGATATTAGAGGTGAGCATAAAAAACCGTAATCTTGAACCCGTCTTGGTCCTGTCCTGAAATTTGACGGGATGAGACGAGATTTAAATCTTAAAACGTCAGGCCCGTCCCGTCCTATTTGAGTAAAACAGGACGAGACATGGAACTGATAATTCAAATCCCGTTTAGGCCCATCTCGTCCTGATTATTTTATTAATCAATTTTTATTAATTAAAATGTCATTTGAGTCTTTCATTTTGAGTATTTAAATCTCAGCCCTTTTTTTCTTGGGCCAATTACATATAAGTCCACTTTGAGACATTTTTTCCCACATAGATCCACCCCAACATTTTTACCCACATAAGTCCACCCAAGTCTAAATAAAGTTTTGTATTAAGTATTAAAGTTCAACATAATTACAGACTGCCATCCAACAAAAAAAATTAGATTTTCTCCTTTATATTTACAAGAATGCCACTAGTATAAAAAGTTAACAACCACTCTCATTTCGGAACAGTCTCCGGCGGACCTCCGGCGAGATTTCCAGCGGACCTCCGGCGAGGTTTCCGGCCGACCTCCGGCGAGATTTCCGACTGACCTCCGGCGAGGTTTCCGGCCGACCTCCGACGATGACAAAAATTACTACTACCAGCTAAAAAAGACTACTACCACCAGCTATAAAAGCTACTACCACCGCCTACAAAAGCTACTACAAAAGTTTCCGGCCGACCTCCGACGAGATTTCCGACCAACCTCCGGCGAGGTTTCCGGCCGACCTCCGACGATCACAAAAATTACTACTACAAGCTAAAAAAGCTACTACCACCAGCTATAAAAGCTACTACCACCGCCTACAAAAGCTACTACTGTGAGGTTTCTGATGAAAACAAAAACTACTACCACCAGCCACAAAAACTACTACCACAAGCTACAAAAGCTACTACCACCGCCTACAAAAGCTACTACTGTGAGGTTTTCGACGAACACAAAAACTACT
>NC_020491.1:14317878-14318428 GCF_000184155.1 Fragaria vesca subsp. vesca
TACTACCACCAGCCACAAAAGCTACTACCACCATCTACAAAAACTATTACCACCGCCTACAAAAGCTACTACGTCCATTGATTCATCAAATTCCACAACTAAATTAGCAGTCAGTGATGCGTGATCAAGATTGAACAAGAATAGAAATGAATCGGAATACTCACAAAACCATAGCCCTTGGATCGGCCAGTGTCCTTGTCAGAAATGACAACCGCCTCAAGGCGGTGGATCCTCGATAGATCTGCACCTCACCGACGAATCACCTTCGTCGTCACCGTCTCGAACTCATAGGAGAAGGTGCGGAGAAGAAGATGACGAGGCTGATCGGAGAAGGTGCGGCCAGTGATGACGGGGCTGATCAGAGGATCGGAAAAGGTAGAGGTAGGTCCACACACACTGGGGAGATCTACTAAGGCGCATAAATCTCTGCTTCCAACGGCGGCGGGCGCCGAACAAGTGGTGGATGACGTCGTCGGAGTTGGTTGGACCTTGTAGATCCGGCTGCGCGTTGAGGAGATGCAGTCGAGGTCGAAGCGGAGGTCGTCGAGGA
>NC_020491.1:14318448-14331800 GCF_000184155.1 Fragaria vesca subsp. vesca
GATTTAGCCTTAAAAGTGGACTTATATGAGTAAAACTGTTATGGTGGACTTATGTAGGAGAAAATGTTCAGAATGTGACTTATATGAAATTTTCTATTCTTTCTTTAGCTTAATAAGGATATACTAAACATGAAAGTCAATGAATTCTGGACTCTGGAGTTCAACGTCACCAGAGACATAATCCCATAACATCCATTTTCAAATGTGGGAAGCTTGGATTGAAGGTTGAAATCTCCTTGCTGAATCAACTTGAATAGTACGAGCTAGCTAGCTACTTGGAAATTTAACAAATATAACCACAATACCAAAAGCTTGGAAATTACCATCTGTGTTAAATATAGTTGTACATACTGCTGCATATTGGATTTACACAGTTATGTGTTAGACTTGTGGTTCCAAAAGAGATGAGCACCAACTAGCACAGTAAGAAAAATGAGCCAAGCTTTAGTTTATACACCCTCTGTGGTACAGAGAAATTTGTTACAAGAATACAAGTATTTGTTTATACTTATTAGAGTAGAGAGCAGTATAATTAAAACTATAAACCGTTTCTTTTGCTTATAAGTAGGTTTTCAACATTTTTATCTAGGATTAGGCCCGTCCTGTTCCGGCCGGGATTAAGCCTGGTTGGGACGAAATTCGTCCCATCCTAATTTTAATGTCTGGAATAAGCCGCGAGATTAGCTCAATCCCGTCCCACCTCATCCATGCCCAACCCTGCTTGATATCATAAACTAAAGTTTTGATTCTTCATGAGGAGGGTTGCTATTTTACTGTTGATGCAATCAATTAAATCTTTGAGTCTCTCTCAACCTTGATCTTTAAATGGTTATGCAGCAAGGCTCTAAGGCCGAAAGCTTCAATAACTAGAACATTAGAATGTCCACGATGTTTTTTAGAAACTTGCAGATGTTTGAGTGTCCCATCAAAATTTAATTTAATGAAATCATGTGGTGGTGGTTTCCGACGTATAATAGTTGAGCAACGAATTAATAACTGTTGTTCTTTACTCACATTATTTTCTTTTGAGAATAAATACCGCATGCTCGGAGGCTCAATCTAACCCAAAATTCTTGTTATTAGAAATATTTGTGCTACGAATCAATCAGGGGATCATGATGCCTAAATGGCGCCATTTAGAATCTTTGTAAATGCCTAAACATTTGCAAATATTTGTACTTCAACGACATAAAATATATTAATTATAATTGCACCAACACATAACACAATAATCTCACTCGTCTTCGTACAATATAAAACATCAATCAAACAAGAGAAATATAACATTGTCCCAACTTATCATTGTCGTAACATAAAACAAAAAAGCAAATACCAGTCTCAGACTCAGCCATTGAACATAGATACATTAGCTGGCTGCTAAGGATACTAAACTGAAATGTTAAGAAATCTCAGAATCAATGCATCCTTTTCATCAGGTCTACACAACTCCATAGTGAAGCCATCAAATTTGTACACCGAAACCCCTACAAAATCCAAGAGATAACACAAATCAATGATCAGTCATAGAAACCATCAAGGAAGAACTCTGCTTTAGGAGCAGTGCAACTGAGATACATTACGAAATAAGAATATATATAAATCAAATAGTTAAAAAATCAATTCCCTACATACGAAATTAAGAACGACTGAAGCTGCATTAAGACCATTGCCTGGACAGAAATATCAAGAACATGTAGCAGACAGCAAATAATTGCATGAATCTTCCAAGCTCTTCGCAATCACGCCAAAAAAAAAACTGCTTGGAAACTAAACCAGCATTATCATGTGTAAATGACTTATGTTCCATCAATTATCTAGGATATACCAAGTAGCCACATCACAAAGGCAAATGTATCCCCAAGAAATGATATTTTTCTTCTTTCCAGATAAATGTGAAAACTCAAAAACTCTTCCAGAATATCAGTTCCACCCTGAATGCGAAATTCAGCAGATAAATAATCTTCAAAAGGAAAGACCATAACGAATGCCACCTATTAAGTATAATAGATAGAGGTAAAACCATCATGAATATTCAGTTATAACGAAGCAAAGATATCTAGTACCTAGTCCAATGAAATGGGAACACCAAAGATACTTGTACCTTATATGCTTTCTAAGTGTCAACTAACAATTGTAAATTGATCTATTAGATAGTCGACTCTCTCATCTCTAGCAACCACACATAAACCAATCCTCCAACCAATTCTTAAGATTAACTGTAATCATTGTGGAGTGATGAGTGAAATAATCTAGGCAGCTATTCAAGCATTAAGCATCCATATATGGCATAAGAGAAGGGTACAAGGAACTCAAACAGGTTCACAACCACTTTCGACTTCTAAATGCATGGTATAAGATAAGTAGAAAATAAACAAACAGTTTTCAAATGCATCAACAGAGTCAAAAATGTGGAGAAAGCGACTAACCATCGATCATTTAAATATAAAGAGCAACCATTCCTTCCATTTCAGCTTTGTGAGGCCTTGTGATGGGTTTCAAGTACCTGCTCTGTATGTTCTACTGGATGATAACAACTGATCCAAAGTAGACTCTCTTCATATTCAACCATACACATCAAAATCCCCTTAAGCATATACTGGTCAACCTTCCGGTTTTCTTTATGATCAATCCTTATCAACTGGCACCCCTCGACACTCCAATTCACAGCAAATGTACTACTTTCCACAACCAATAATTTCCTCCCAAACGCGCGCCACACAGGCGGATCAGGTACCTTTAAGCAAAAGAGCATAGTCCACGAGTCACTCACACCATATTCCCTCATGACCCACAAATCAACAGAGTCACAAACACCCTCCGCATAACGCGACACAAACAGGCACCCTTCACACACCCCAAGACTGCGGATACTCTTACCATCATTGTTGAAATCGGGCAGCCACATTCCCCGAAACTCCTTTGCTGCCAAGTCAAAACAAACTATTTCTTGCTCGTCGTCGTAAAAATTTAGCCAATGAAGGGCATCGTTCACAAGAGTCCCCTGACAATAGGGTTCAACATTGAAGCCAACAGAAGACTCGATCCTCTCCCAAGTGTGAGTTCTCAATGAGAACATCTCGACTATACTAGACATGTCCTCAGTGATATCTAGCTGTAACTCCGTAAAGTCGTAGGAGGCTACCAACACTGTGTAGTCATCGGTGGCGGATAAATAGCCCACACCATAAAAGACATTTGACTCTGACTCTCTATTTGATAAGGAAACATATGATTCGGGTAATTTCTTGACGAATCCAAGTGATGGGTTCCAGACATAATAGAATTTCTTATCAACAGATAGAAATACCAGACCATTGCAGGAGCCCAGTAATTGGACATAACCGCCCGGTTGGTGCAGGAAAGGGAGAGTGAGCTTTCTAACGGAGTAAGGGTCTCCAAACGACGGCGTATCAGCATCCAGGGGTAGCGATTCCAGTTGTGGGGCGTCGGTGGAGACCAGGAGTCTGCGGCTGAGACGAGGAGCTGCTTTGAGTTGTGATTGGGCGAATTTGGGATCGGAGAGTATAATGAAATGCAGACGTTTAGAAACGGAGGTGAATCGGATCAAGGACTTGACGGGGAGTCTGGAAAAGATGTTTAGTATGATCTCTTCGGGTAGGTCTTCTGTTTCCGCCATTGCAACGGTTAGAGATGAGCGGACGAGAGTGAGAGAGACTATGAGAGACTGACTCAACTATAAGTCCGATGTGCCCCTTCCTCGCCTTTTGTTGCTCTGTCCCAGACTCCCAATCCCATTTGGTCTAATGCTATGAGTCAGGATAAGTGGAAGATCAACAAAAAATATTATCAAACATGGTAAATTAACAGAATAAAATTGATCAATCATAGAGCTTACTAGCAAGCAAGTCAAGAGGTTCCAAATTTAACACTTTAACGGCATGAAATGCATAAATCATAGTCGCATTAACGCATAACAAAATAATCTACAATCCTCTTCGCACAATATAAAATGTCAATCAAACAAGAGAAACATAACAATGTCACAACTTATCATTGTCGTAACCTAAAACAAAAGAACAAATTTCAGTCTCAGCCATTGAACATAGATACATTAGCTGGCTGCTAAGGATCCTAAACTGAAATTTTGAGAAATCTCAGAACCAATGCATCCTTTCCATCAGGTCCACACCACTACATAATGAAGCCACCAATTTGTACACCTGGAAACCCCTACAAAATCCAAGAAATAACACAAATCAATTATCAGTCATAGAAACCAATTAGTCCATGACCATCAAGGAAGAACTCTGTCTTTAGGAGCAGTGCACCTGAGATAAATTTACAAAAAAAAAAAAAAAATTACAAATATTTAAACAATTAATTCCCTTACATAACAACATAACATAATAAATTAATACGAATGACTGAAGCTGCATGAAGACCAGAGCAAGAACAGAAATATCAAGAAACATGAAGGTGGCAGCAAATAGTTGCACGAAATCTTCCAACCTCTTCACAATCACCCAGATATAAAAGAAAATTAAAAAAACTTCTGCTTTGGAAACTAAGCATCATCATGAGTAAATTGGCTTATGTTCCATATACTATCTAGGCTCTACCAATCAAATTTATGCCCTAGAAATGATTCTTTCTTCTTTTCAGATAAATGTGAAAACTCAAAAACTCCCCAAGAACAAATCGTTCATGCCTCTTCCATTCTTCCTATATATCAGTTCACCCTAAATGCGAAATTCAACAAATAAATAATCTTCAAAAGGTAAGACCATAATGAATAGAGAAAAAGCCATCACAAATACTCAGTTATAAAGAAGCAAAGATATCTAGTACGTCCTCTAAGTGAAACGGGAACACCAATCCTATGCTGATCGAGAGAGATACTTGTACCTTATATAATTATATGCCTTCTGAGTGTCAACTAACAACTGCACATTGATCTATTAGATAGTCGACTCACTCATCTCTAGCGACCAGACATAAACCAATCCTATTTCACTTAAAGTCAATTACCTCTCGATCAGCATAGGATTGGTGTTCCCATTTCACTTAGAGTCGACTATCTAATTGGTACTTGTACCTTATATAGTTATATGCCTACTAAGTGTCAACCAACAATTGTACATTGATCAATTAAATAGTCCACTCTCTCATCTCTAGCAACCGACATAAACCAAGACCTCCAATCAAATCTTAAGATTAACTGTTTAAATCAATGCAGAGTGATGAGCAAAATAAACTGGCTTGCTATTCAAGCATTAAGCATTCATGTATGGCATAAGAGAAGGTTACAAGGAACTCAACAGGTTCACAACCACTTTCAAGACTTCTAAATGCATGGTATAAGATAAGCAGAAAACATCCAAACAGTTTTATTATGCATGAACACAGAGTCAAAATGAGGAGAAAGTGACCAACCATGGATCATTTGAATCAAATGAGCAAACATTCCTTCCCTTTCAGCTTTGTGAGGCCTTGTGATGGGTTTCGAGTATTAGGACCTGCTCTGTCTCTTCTACTGGATGATTACCACTGATCCCAAGTAGACTCTCTTCATATTCTACCATAGAAATCTGATTCCCTCTAGCATATACTGGCCAACCTTCTGGCCTACTTTATGATCAATCTTTGTCAACTCGAACCCCTCTTCAGTCAGTTTCGAAGCAACTGTACTACTTTCCACAACCATTAATTTTCTCGAATTATAGGGCCAGTTTATTATGCCCCACTCAGGCGGATCAGATAGTTTTGAACTAAAGAGCATAGTCCACGAGTCACTCACACCATATTCCCTCATGACCCAGAAATCAACAGAATAACAAACACCCAAAGGATAACGCAATACACAAAGGCACCCTTCATACAAACCAAGATAGCAGAACATGTTACCATCATGACCGAAATCAGGCAGCGGAATTCTCCGGAACTCCTTTACAGCCAAGTCAAAACAAACTATTTGCTTGTTTAGCCAATGAAGAGCTTCGTTCAAAAGAGTCCCCTGAGAACTGACAATGAATCCAATATCGAAAGAGTCCCCTGCGGCTTCAAGCCTCTCCCAAATGTGAGTTGTCAGCGAGAACATCTCGACCTTTACCTTACAATCAACAAGGTCCAAGTAGGCTATAAAAAGTTTATAGTCATCAGTAGCGGATAAATATCCCACACCACAATAGACGATTTCTAAGTTTCCATGTAATATGGAAAAACCAGGGTCTGGTAATTTCTTAAAGAATCGAGTCGATGGGTTCCAGACGTAAAAGAAGTCCGCGTAAAAGGTTAGAAATACCAGACCATTGCAGGAGCCCAGTAACAGCAGATACTCGCCCTTCGGGGAAGGGAGAGTGAACTTTCTAACGGAGGAAGGGTCTCCAAACGACGGCGTATCAGCAGCCAAGGGTAGGGATGACAGTTGAGGGGCGTCGGTGTAGACGAGGAGTCTGCGGCTTTGGGTTCTCTGCCGAAGAGCTGCTTTGAGTTGAAATTTGGCGAATTTGGGATCGGAGAGTATGATGAAGTGCAGACGTTTCGAAACGGAGGTGAATCGGATCAAGGACTTGACAGGGAGTCTGGAAAAGATGTTTAGTATGATCTCTTCGGGAAGCTCTTGTGTTTCCGTCATTGCGACGGTGAGAGCTGAGCGGACGAGAGTGAGACACTGACTCAGGTCACTCAACTATGAGATGCCCTTCCTCGTCCCTTTTTTTTTTTTGGAATGACTTCCTCACCTATTGTTTGCTTTGTCCATTCTCCACCGCTAAGTTTATGAATTCTTTATTTCATCTTTATTATTTTATGAAATTTGTGTGATTTATTGATTATAAACTTGGGTTTTGTTTGATAGGGTTAGATCATAAATCAATCTAGTTCGATTCCTTAACCGTCACTTATTTAACTGAAATTTGTATAACTAGTCTATCCTAAAAACAAAACGGTTAAGACGACAAAATATGATAAAAAAATGTGTACAATAAACTTTTAATGAAAAAGTCTTTATTAGTCCTCAACTTAATAAATTGTTTGAGCTTATGTGAGGGTCATTTTTTAGTTAAACATTGACTAAGCCTAAAATCAACTCAAATCTGATTAGTGGGAGGATTTTGTATGTGATTCAAAACGAAAGAAACTTGATAGTGTGAAGCACGGTGTGGCCATGTGGGAGCTAAAAACGCAATGCGGTGAGTCAATTTGAGGGTATGAGTTTAGAAGGGTGTTTTGGAGGATGGCTGATCTAGGAGTATCTATGTGTTCCTGCTTGACTGTTCTGCAAACTAGAAAATATTTGAATACCGAACAAGCCAATATTGTCAAACACAGTAGATTAACAGTATAAAATTGATCATTCATAAAGCATACTAGACAAGCAAGTTAAAAGGTTCAAGATTTAAACACTTCAATGACATGAAATATATAAATCATAGTCGCATCAAGGTATGAGAAAGATAATCTACACTCCTCTTCGCACAATATAAAACATCAATCAGACAAGAGAAACATAACATGACACAACTTATCATTGTCGTAACATAAAACAAAAGAACAAATATCAGTCTCAGCCATTGAATAGCATTAGCTGGATGCTAAAGATCCTAAACTGAAATTTTGAGAAATCTCAGAACCAATGCATCCTTTCCATCAGGTCCACACCACTACATAATGAAGCCAACAATTTGTACATCTGGAAACCCCTACAAAATCCAAGAAGAAACATAAATCAATTATCAGTCCTAGAAACCAATTAGTCCATGACCATCAAGGAATAACTCTGAATTTAGGAGCAGGGCAACTGAGATAAATTACAAAAAATAAAAATTTCAATTGTTTAAACAATTAATTCCCTTGCAAAACAACATAACAAGAATGACTGAAGCTGCGTGAAGACCAAAGCGAGAAGGGGAAATAACAAGAAAATGAAGTTGTCAGCAAATAATTGCATGAAATCTTCCAACCTCTTCGCAACCACCCAAAACTTCTGCTTGGAAACTAAACCGGCATCATCATGAGTAAATTGGCTTATGTTCCATATACTATCTAAGCTCTATCTATCAAAAATATCCCCTAGAAATGATTTTTTTTCTTCTTTTCAGATAAATGTCAGAACTCAAAAACTCTTCAAGAACAAACTGGTCATGCATCTTCCAAAATATCAGTTCACCCTGAATGTGAAATTCAACAGCTAAATTATCTTCAAAAGGTAAGAGCAAAACGAATGCCACCTATTAAGTCTAAGAACATAACGAATGCCACCTATTAAGTATAATAGATAGAGAACTCAAAAAATCTTCAAGAACAAACTGGTCATGCATCTTCCAAAATATCAGTTCACCCTGAATGCGAAATTCAACAGCTAAATAATCTTCAAAAGGTATGAACAAAACAAATGCCACCTATTAAGTATAATAGAAAACCATCACAAATTTAGTTATGAAGAAGCTAAGTTATCTAGTAGTACTCTAAGTCAAATGGGAACACCAATCCTATGCTGATCAAGAGAGATACTTGTACCGTATATGCCTTCTAAGTGTCATCTAACAATTGTACAATGATCTGTTAGAGAGTCGACTCTCTCATCTCTAGCAACCACACATAAACCAAAACCTCCAATCAATTCTTAAGATTAACAGTTTAGATCAATGCAGAGTGATGACAAAATAAATTGGCCAGGTATTCAAGCATTGAGCAACCATATATGGCACAAGAGAAGAGTAGACGGAACTCAACAGGTTCACAAATACTTTCGACTTCTAAATGCTTGGTATTAGATAAGCAGAAAACAAACAAACAGTTTTATCATGCATGAATCAGAGTCAAAATGAGGAAAAAGTGACTAACCATCGCATACTAAGAGCAGAGATTCCTTCGATTTCAGCTTTGTGAGGCCTTGTGATGGGTTTCGAGTATCTGAACCTGCTCTTTCTCTTCTGCTGGATGATAACCACTGATACCAAGTAGACTCTCTTCATGTTCAACAATAGAAACGTAACGCCCCTTAATCATATAGTGGCCAACATTCTGGTCTGCTTTATGATCAATCCTCATCAACTCGAACCCCTCGTCACTCCAATTCACAGCAACTGTATTACTTCCCACAACCAATAATCTTCTCGCAAAGCTAAGGCACTCAGGCGGATTGGATACCTTTAAGCTATAGAGCATAGTCCACGAGTCACTCACCCCATATTCCCTCATAACCCACAAATCAATGGAGTCAAAAACACCCTCCGGATGACGCGACACACACAGGCACCCTCCACACACCCCAAGTTTGCAGAAGCTCTTACCATCATTGTCGAAATCAGGCAGCCACATCCTCCGGAACTCCTTCACAGCCAAGTTAAAACAAAGTATTTCATGCTTGTCGTAGCTATTTAGCCAATGAAGTGTATCGTTGAATGGAGTCCCCTCAAACTGGAATCCAATGTTGGAGTAGGAACCGCATTCAATCTTTTCCCAGATGTGAGTTCTCAATGAGAACATCTCAACCTCATACGCCATTACACGTAAGTCACAGCAGGCTACCAAAACTCTATAGTCATCACCGGCGGATAAATAGCCCACACCATAGGCTAGACGTCCGTTTCGACCATAGGAACAAAAACATGGGTCTGGTAATTTCTTGAAGAATCCAGTCGATGGGTTCCAGATATAATAGAAATCCACATTCAAAGTTAAAAATACCAGACCGTTGCAGGAGCCCAGAAACTTGTCATGATCGGACGGTTGCTGCAGGAAAGGGAGAGGGAGCTTTCTAACGGAGGAGGGGGCTCCAAACGACGGCGTATCAGCATCCAAGGGTAGGGATTCCAGTTGAGGGGGGTCGGTGAAGACGAGGAGTCTGCGGCTTTGGGTTTTCTGCTGACGAGCTACTTTGAGTTGCGATTGGGCGAATGTGGGATCGGTGAGTATAATGAAATGCATGCGTTTCGAAACGGAGGTGAATCGGATTAAGGATTTCACGGGCAATCTGGACAAGATGTTGAGTATTATCTCTTCTGGTAGGTCTTCTCTTTCCGCCATTGCGGCGGTGAGAGCTGAGCGGAAGAGAGTGAGAGACAATGGCGGAGCTAGAAATTTTGACGTAGGAGGGCCAAAAGATAAGGCGAGTATTTTTTACCCTTCGAAAATCTCTATTTTGAGACTCTGAAAACTACAACATAATTATTCATAATATACCAGCTAAATAAAGTACGTGATCAAAATCAGTTGTGTATAATATTTTTGGGAAAATACCTTAATACCTAAATATTTGAAAACTAAAGCTCATTCTAATTAGTGTCTTATCTTTGTGCCCATTCCAATGATTCTTGAGAAAAAGACGTTATTACTTTGTGTTTAATTAAACCCACACAATTTTTATATATATAACTCTCTCTCTCTCTCTCTCTCTCACGTCTCCGGCCGTCTCTACTGCTCCTCCTGCGGCCACATCCAAGACCATGACAATTATGTCAACGTCTACGGCGGCGTCTCCAGCACCTCCGGCCAGGGCATCAACTACGACGCAATGACGCCTCTCTCTCTCTCTCTTCCTCCTGGACGAAGCCTTAGCGCCGACGCCGACACCGACGCAGCCTCGATGCTTCAAAGACGCCAACGCTTCCCGATTTTGGCAAACGCCTTCAATCGGAGCTTTCACTCCTCCGCTCCTTGTCTCTACTCCGCCAACAGCACCGCTCAGGTCTCCGAATCTTCAATTTCTGATTCATTTTGATCGGTTTTTTAGATTGATTTGTGAAACTAAAATCGGGAGTGTGTGAAATTGGGGCGGGGGAGTTCACTGAGATGGCGTGGGAGGGCAAAATTAGGGCAGTTGAGGCCGTCGGAGTTAGGAAGCAACAGGTGGTGGAATCTGAGCACTTGATGCAAGCGTTATTAGAGCAGAAGGATGGTTTGGCCAGGAGAATCTTCACCATGGCTGGTCTGGACAACACTAGTGTTCTCCATTGTTTATTTCAGACTATTCATTTTGCAATTTCAAATTCATTTGTTTGTAAATGAGGGATTGAACATTGTGTTGTTGTGCTTATAGGTGATGGGTGGCACCAGTGGACCTATAATAGGCTCGCATCTGGGAGGTCTGTGGACAATGCACGACGGCAGAAGAAACAAATGAATGATGATTTTCAGCAATTGTTCACAAATATTTATTACCCCCTAGTAAACTAAATTATTAGGGATCAATAACTTAATTTTTTATTTGTATTTCTTCTTTTTTATTACATTAAGCTGAAACAAGTTGATTATTAGGAATAAATAGCTGATTATTAAGGGTCAGTAACTGATTATTGGAAGTCAGTAACCAAGTTATTGGGGTCAATAACTGATTATTAGGGGTCAGTAACTAATTATTAGAGGTCAGTAATCAAGTTATTGGGGTCAGTAACGGATTGGGGGTCAGTAACTGATTATTATGGGTCAGTAACTGATTATTAGGGGTCGGTAACCAAGTTATTGGGGGTCAGTAACCAAGTTATTGGGGGTCAGTAACTGATTATTAAGGGTCAGTAACCGAGATACCGGCGACCGGGGAAATCCAGCAATCAAAGTCCCGCGGCCGGTGACCGGAGTCCGGTGAGGTTCCGGCCAATTATTTTCTCTCTTCCACTTTCTCTCTCTATGCATGTTTAAGGGGTAAGGGTAAAATAGTCTTAAAATAATATGGTTTATTAAGACTTTAGTAAAGATTTGTGCATTTAGGCATAAAAAATGTTACTTTATATTGAAATGGGCTAATGAAAAAGATTGTCGTTCGAATGAGAAATGAGAGATTTAAATTAGTACTAAATGGACATTTTCCCAATATTTTATATATTTATGAATAAAATACTTCGACATTTCTTAATTTAGAAGTTTTTGTAATATCAGTACCGGTTAATATAAAAAAAAAAAGTACCAATTAGGTAATATTGTATTTATTATTGCTAGTAATAGGAAATTTTTATTACTATTGTAATAGCAGGAAACAAAAACTAGAATTTTGCTTCGCACTTCATGAGCCAAAACTATGAAATCATTACCATGTGGGGGGTGCCATGAAGCAAAAACTAGAGCTTTTTCTTCCTAAACTCAACAATCATACTCATATTATACAATAAAGTAGTAATCATACCCATATATGACACTCTTTGGCCCTATACTACCTCCGCCTATGAGACTATGAGATGCCCTCCCTAGTCTTTTGTTTGATTTATTCCATTTTCTTTCTCGTTAAAATTGATATGTCACCATACGTTGTCTTTTTAGTTTTTACGTTCATTTAATTAAGTTTATGTTGCTTTTTACAGAAAATTAATACCTTAATCACAAACTTTCTAATGATCAATCAGTAGATTAACAGAATAAACACAGATCGATCATAAAACATTAAAACTTACTAAACAAGCAAGTCAAGAGGTTTCAGATTTAAACACTTCAACGACCTGAAATATATAAAGTATAGTCACACAACTCACACCAAGTCACCAACACATATTCTCAAAAAAAAAAAAAAAAAAAAAAAAGAAACTCACACCAACACATAACAATTATCTACATTCATCTTCACACAATATAAAACGTCAATCAGGCAAGAGAAAATCAGTCGCAACTTATCATAAAAAAAACAAAAAAAACAAAGTATGTCAGTCAGTCTCACTGTCTCAGCCATTGAACATAGATACATACAAAGGTTGCTGCTAAGGATCCTAAACCGACATTTTGAGAAATCACAGAACCAATGCATCCTTTTCATCAGGTCCACACCACTACCGGAATGAAACAAATATATAGAATCCCTCGTAACCAGTTTATCCATGACCATCGAGGAAGAATTCTGCTTTAGGAGCAGTGCAACTAGATAAAATACAAAACAACAAACACTAGTGTTTCTTTAAGTACTTAAAAGAAATTAATTTTAGTTAGGGGAACTTTTTTAGTGAAGACTAAGTTGAGAACTTTTTGGTTTATGGTTTAAAAGACTTATTTTTCAATCACATTTTGACATCTCATCCGTTCAGTTTTTAGGTTTATATGAGTAGATCATTTATACAAATTTTCAGCCAAATTGCTGTTCGTTAAGATAAGAAACTAGATCAAATTAATGGACGAACCAAATCTGACACGACCCGCCCCAAATTTCACCTTGAAACCCAGAGTAAGTCGTGCGTGGACCACCTCCAAGGAAAATTTACCGAAAAATCGGTGTAACCTCCCTTGAAAATGGACAACCCTTCCTAATAATACCTGCAAACACTTCTGAAAATTTAAATCCAACCTTAAACTCCTGGAGCCTCCGTGCTCCCCAAAACACAACACCACCCAAAATATTTACTAATCTAAACAAATCTTATATCCAACCATTATTAGGTTCAGAGCAACTCTAACAGGAAGAAATGAAACAT
>NC_020491.1:14331820-14341218 GCF_000184155.1 Fragaria vesca subsp. vesca
CCACCTCCAAGGAAAATTTACCGAAAAATCGGTGTAACCTCCCTTGAAAATGGACAACCCTTCCTAATAATACCTGCAAACACTTCTGAAAATTTAAATCCAACCTTAAACTCCTGGAGCCTCCGTGCTCCCCAAAAACACAACACCACCCAAAATATTTACTAATCTAAACAAATCTTATATCCAACCATTATTAGGTTCAGAGCAACTCTAACAGGAAGAAATGAAACATAATAAATTAACAAGCGGAAGCTATATGATGACTATGCCTCATCCCCCATGTACGCCCGACCTCAACTATGCAATCCTGCAAACTGGGCATTTTTAAAACGAAGAGCCCAGGGGAAAACATTTGAAACACGTTAGAGTGAGTGGACAAAAATAAATTAACGAATAAAATATTTATGTTTCCCCAAATCAATTTCCAAGGAAAATCGAATGCATGCTGCAAGCGATAAAACTTTTATCTCATAAATATCGAGCCTCTCAGGCTCTATAATATATGTATGTATTTACACACGTCCATACTCCTTATATAAATTCATGGGTCTATATAGGGCTACTACGCTCGCGTCCAACGCTCACGTCACGCCTTAATGCGGTGCTACACTACGCCATTAATGTGGACAGACGGGTGTATAAATATGTGTCCATACCCCCTATATGAATTAAACACTCATATAAGGCTACTACGCTCACGTCCAATGCTCACGTCACACCATAATGCGGCTATATGCTACGCCATTAAGGTGGACAGACACATATGGCTAGCTAGCATTTATATACATACTCTCCTCAATATACATATTTATACTCACCGAAAAATCCCATTTTTCGGTAACTCTCCAAGAGAAATAAAAGTGTCAAATTAAATGACGTCAAAACTCCAACAATTTAAATGTTCGACCATGAACCATAGCATGCATATTATTTAAAACAAAAGTCCACTCACAACTCTAGGCATAAGCCCGACGAAATCCAAATCGTCACTTCAGAGAGGTTTCCTCGAACCCTGGCACAAATATAAAATTAATTTCCCAACTAAAACTCCAATATTTAAACAAAATAGGCAAAATTAACCGAGAGCCATAACTACGCTCATCATTACCTAACTTCGATATTCTTAAATCGAAACGATCCGAACTTAAATATCATACTCGGTAGCCGTAATTACAACCTCCCCAAAAATACGACTTAAATCCTACGGCCGGATTCTACATTAATTAACCACCAAAAATACCACACTTCGGAAATTCATAAACCTATCCAAAACTCATCCAAAAATTCCAATATTTCATATCAAAATACTCCTCTTAATATTCCACATTTAAAACCACAAAAATCTCCTACACAGCGGCGGCTCCGCCGGCAGTGGCGGCCGGAGGCCGATTCCGGCGACCTCCAATTTCTACCAAATTTTATAAGAATAATCCTCTCATCATGCTCTACAACTTTTTTAACTAGCACAACACCCAATTCCAAGCCTAACTAGGTCAATCGAGCAAAAACATCATAAAAGCCCTAGAAAATTCAATTCCACATTTCTCCTTACCTAGCTCAAGGGAGGGGAAGACCTTTGGAGGGGTTGTTACACGGGAGGAGAGCTCTCTTTTGAGCCAAGCAGCTCCGGCTATGGCGGCCGGAGGAGGGAGTTCCGGCGACGGAGGGGTTAACACAGTCGGAACTTTCGGGGAAGATAACTCCTTCATGGCGGAGCTAGGGCGGCTCTCACCGGCCTAGAATGGAAGCTGGGTTGGAGGCCGGTCGTTTGGGACCGGTGCGGCAGTCTCCGACGGCCGGACGGCTGCGGACGAGCGGCCGGAAGTTCCGGCTGCGAGAAAACTCGGGGATGAGATCGGGAGGGAGAGAAGAAGAGAGAGGGAAAAGAAATGGGGTGTTTGGGCCTCACACCCACCCGGTCCAACCCCATATATCCACCCACTCCAAAATAAAACACCTCGAAAAAATAATACCCGAATAAAAATTACCTTTTACTAGCTAAAATTTACCATTTTTACCGTCGTCGTATTTTCCTCCTACGAATAATCCTCCGCACATAATCATCCCCGAAACCCCTCTAGGGACCAATTAAACTATTACCTCAATGACAGAGACGGTAAAATTCTTATTATAATCAAGCTAGTAAATAAAGTAAAAATTTAAGGGTCGGGATGTGACAAAATCTGTCAAATATGAATCGTTCAAGTTCATAATTAATAAATTACACTTACGAATGCATTAACAATTTTCAATATAGCTGAAAATTTGGAGAAATGATCTACTTATAAATACCTATAAACTAAACAGTTAAGATGTAGATATAAGATCGAAAGGTGGGATAAACCGAAAAGTCCTCAACAAGTCCTAAACTTAAGGGTTCTCACTAGAATGGCTCCCTTTTAGTTAGTACATAAGTTTTAAAGATATACAATCATCAGCATTCTTTTTGCTGACCCGAGAGAGATACTGCTTAGGGGTGGGCATGGGACGGGATTGAGGTCATCCCACGTCCCATTCCGGTTGTTACACATGGGACGGGATCGGGACGGGCCTTACATTTTTCAGACTCGATCCCGCCGGGCCTAATCCCGGATGGGACGGGACGGGATCGGGATGGGACGGGCCCAATCCCGGCCATCCTGCATCAGTATCTTTTCTTCTAGAAATCGTACAGTTACATTTGAAATTTCATCTAGGTGTCTTCATAAGATTTGTAGTAGACATCTTAATGTCCATTCCAGAATTTGAATCACTTGAAAATGATTTTCTCGATTAAGTTATGATTTTTTTAAGTTTAGGGTCTGCATCTATAAATTCTGCATGTCAATTCTGTGATTCTGAACCAGTTGGCTTCTTTTCAAAAACTGTACAAATTGGTTGGTTATGTGAGTTTAGTGTTCTCATGAAAGTTACATAAGACATCCTAAAGATTATTTGAGAGTTGGAATCTCTCAAAAATAAGTTTTCTACAATTAGTTATGAATTTTGAAAGTTAGACGGGACGAGCCCAATCCCAACCATCCTGCATCAGTTTTCGTTTCTTCTGGAAATCATACAGTTGCATTTGAAACTTCATCTTGGTGTCTTCATAAGATTTGTAGTAGACATCTTAAGGTTCATTCCAGAATTTGAATCACGTGAAAACTATTTTTCTAGATTAAGTTATGGTTTCTTAAAGTTTAGGGTCTATATCAGTAAATTCTGAGATTTGAACCAGTTGGCTTCTTTTCGAAAACTGTACAAATTGGTTCGTTATATGAGTTTAGTGTCTTCATGAAAGTTATAGATGACATCTTAAAGATCATTTGAGAGTTGGGATCTCTCAAAAATAATTTTTCTACAATTAGTTATGAATTTTAAAAGTTAGACGGGACGAGACGGGCCTGACAGGACTCAAAATTTCAATCCCGCGTCCCGTCCCATTGTTTCTCTAATGGGACGGGACGGGACGGGACCGGTGTTTTTAGTTTCAAATCCCGCCGGGATCGGGACGGGACCGGGATTTACGGGATTTGTGCCCAGCCCTAATACTGCTTGTAGTCGTCCCTTATATATGCCTTCACTAAGTGACTTAGCCTTCTCTAAGTGTCGTTAACAATTACTTAGGTCTATCAGATAGTCGACTCCCTCATCTCTAGCAACCACAGATAAACCAAGACCTCCCACCAATCCCATAAGATTCATTGTTTAGATCAATGCAGAGTGATGAGCAAGATAAACCGGCAAGTCAAGCATTAAGCATCCATGACATAAGAGAAGGGTACAAGCTAGGAACTCATCAACAGGTTCAACTTCTAAATGCATGGTATAAAGTAAGCAGAAAATAAACAAACTTACATATATCATTTGTCAACAAAGAGCAAAGATTATTCCTTCCATTTCAGCTTTGTGAGACCTTCTGATGGGTTTCAAGTATCTGGACTTGCTCTTTCTCTTCTACCGGAAGATAACCACTCATCCAAAGTAGACTCTCTTCATATTCGATCATACCACGCTGTAGCACCTTCAAAACATGCTGCCAAATATCGTTTTTGCTTAGTTTATGATCAGTCCTCATTAACTTAAACCCTCTAGCAGTCGGATTTGCGGCAACTTCTGAACTACATTCAACACTCAAGAACTCTCTGATACATGAGGGCCGCTCCGGCAACTGAGTCAGTGGGTGGCGCTTTAAGCTATAGAGCATAGTCCACGAGTCACTGGAGTCATATTCTCTCATGATCCACAAATGAACAGAGTTAGAACAAAAATCTGATACACACAGGCACCCTCCACAAACCCGGCCCCAATCTTGGTACTATTATTGGTTAAAATACCAAAAGGCAGTTCCATCCTTCGGAACACCTCCTTTGCCAAGTCAAAACAAACTAGTTCATAGTTAATGAGGAAGTCATCATTTATTAGCCAATGAAGTACCTCACTAAAAAGAGTCCCCTGCTGATCAAAGACGTCTGTAACATCTGGAACAATATTGGAACTATGGGATTCAATCCTCTCCCAAACGTGAGTTCTCAATGAGAACATAAAGATCTCGTGTTTGTGGATGTGAGTCGAGGCTACCAAAACTTTGTAGTCATCCGTGGCCGATAAATATCCCACACCGTAGACGTAGTAGTTTTGATGTGAGGAAAAGCTTCGATCAGGTAACTGCTTCAAGAGTCCGGTTGATGGGTTGTAGATATAAAACAACTTCTCACCAACAGCTACAAATACCAGACCATTACAGGAGCCCAGTAGATTGACATGTGGTGGCTTTTTGACAGAGGAAGGCTCTTCAGACGGCGGCCTATCCGAGGGTACGCGTAGGGGTTTAGGGGCGTTGGAGAGGAGTATGCGGTTTAGGGTTTTCTGCCGACGAGCTGCTTTGATTTGTGATTCAGCAAATTTGGGATCTAAAAGTATAATGGAACGCAGACGTTTCGAAACGCAGGTGAATCGGATTAAGGACTTCACGGGCAATCTAGAGAAGATGTTAAGTATAATCTCTTCGGGTAGCTCTTCAGCCTCTTCTTTGTGCACCATTGCCCCAAAACTTTTTAATTTTTCTGAGGAGGCCATTGCACCAAACCGAAGATGAGAGCTAAAGCAATGATCAAGAGACCAAAACTGAAACCCTTCGCTATTAATACGACGATACATGTAGTCTTGTTTAGATACATATTATTCCAAATAAACTAAAGACCTTTTAGGGCTCTTCTTCTACCCAGAATAGGAGAAATTTTTCAGTCCTCCGAAAAACCACGTGACATTATACTATACAGTGGTCCTCACAACTAATAGAAAACCACCGTGTAACATTTTTGACAAGTCATACCAAGGTGAATAAAAGCAGTAAAACCAGACAACTCCAGGAAAAAAAATAAAAAAATTGACCCCCCCCTTTCCCATTAGCTTTGATGTATCCCCTTAACTTCAGAATGGGTAAACAAAGATTGGGTACTGGAATTGATACATGTAGGGGGTACGCTTGCAGACAAACTCAACTCAAGGTTTGCATGCAATTTGTTGTGAGTATGAGATCTACGGAATCAGTAAGCTCTCTTGGTCCTCTTCCAAACTTTGCTCCTTCAGGATCCATTGGATTAATAGCTCATCAAATGGTGGCCAGTTATCAACTCTCACATGAATCCTGAATTGGTCTTCAACTGGTACAACACCAGATCACCACGAAAGAAATTATTGAATTCAAACACTTTCTTCCTCCTCCTCTCTTGTGACCCCCAAATTATTAAAGCAGATATCAATTCAGAAAGAGCAGAGCATCACGAACCCAATGCTAAATAGCACCGCGCGGGAATTTGACCTCCCAATTGAACCAATTTTCAAAATTGCCCACCTCATCCGGTTTGGGGGTTGCGGTTACTGAACTTCAAATTCTGTAGTTAGGAGACAGAGGAGTCGGAAAGTGAGAAGCTTTATGCTTTTGACAGATCCAGAAGGTTTGAGAAAGAGAGATAAGGGGAAAAAGTCCATACCAATTCAAAGAATAAAAGCAAACATTGGGTATAAGGATGATTTTAATTTTGAGATCTCCGGTTAACGACGAACAACAAAGCTAACGAGAAGGGAAGGGGGCAGGGGGTTAATTTTTTTTTTTTTTTTCTGAAGTTGTCTGGTTTTACTGCTTTTAGTTTATTCACCTTGGTAACTTGTCAAAAATGTTACACGCGGCGGTTTTCTATTAGTTGGGAGGACCACTGTACAACACCACGTGGTCCTCTAGGAGGACTGAAAAATTTCTCTGAGAGTAGGCTAGGAGTAGTTCATCACCTATTTTTTGATAGCATATATGAAATTAAAAGTTTAAGCATTTATAAATATGATTTATCAATTTTAAACTTGAACAGTTTCTGTTTGACAGACTTGGATTATCTATTGATTTGATCTAGTTCGATTTCTTAATGATCATTAAATTGGCTGAAATTTGTAAAACTATATATTGACCTAAAACCTAAACAGTTAAGATGACAAATGTATATAATACACCGTTAATAATTAGAAAGTCATTAACTAATTCTCAACTTAGGTGGCAACTGTGCTACACTATTCTTTTCATACTGGGCCCGTAGCAAAAACTAGTTTGTTATTATAGAAAAACTAGTCCATGAGTGTGGCCCGTAGATGAAGGCCCAGAACTGCAAAGACCCACCTCCCATCTCTCTCTCTGCTCCCTCATCTCTCTCTTCTCTCTCTTATTTTCACAAAACCCTAAAACACTACTCCGCCCACATTTCCTCTCCCTCTCTTTGCCGCCAAAAAATCTCACCACCGCTCTTCCTCCACCCATGGCGGAGCTAAAGCTCTCGGAGAGCCGAGACCTGACCCGAATAGAGCGCATAGGCGCTCACTCCCACATCCGCGGCCTCGGCCTCGACTCCGCCCTCGAAGCTCGCGACGTCTCGGAAGGCATGGTGGGCCAGACCGCAGCTCGTAAAGCCGCCGGCGTGATTCTCCAGATGATCAAAGAAGGAAAGATCGCCGGCCGGGCTGTCCTCCTCGCCGGACAGCCTGGCACCGGCAAGACGGCCATTGCTATGGGGATGGCTAAGTCGTTAGGGCTCGAGACGCCGTTTGCGATGCTCGCCGGAAGCGAGCTGTTCTCGCTGGAGATGGGGAAGACGGAGGCGCTGATGCAGGCGTTTCGGAAGGCGATTGGGGTGAGGATCAAGGAGGAGACGGAGATTATTGAGGGGGAGGTTGTGGAGGTTCAGATTGACCGGCCTGCGGTGGCCGGAGCGGCGTCGAAGACTGGGAAGTTGACTTTGAAGACGACGGAGATGGAGACGGTGTATGACTTGGGGGCCAAGATGATTGAGGCGTTGGGGAAGGAGAAGGTGCAGAGTGGGGATGTGGTGGCTATTGATAAGGCGTCGGGGAAGATTACGAAGGTGGGGAGGTCGTTTTCGAGGTCCAGGGACTATGATGCGATGGGACCGAGTGTGAAGTTGGTGCAGTGTCCTGATGGGGAGTTGCAGAAGCGTAAGGAGGTTGTGCATTGCGTCACGCTTCATGAGATTGATGTCATCAACAGCAGGTAATAAGAATCTCAGCCTTCGTCTTGTTCATAGTCTTCTCAGAATTGGGTTTTATGCTGTGGAAGTTTCTGTTTGTTCTGCTTATTGGTTGACATTCCTAAAATATTATGAATTTCTGTTACTAATGATTTTGAATGGGTGTTTGTATGATATATGTTAAAGTGTTTAAGCCTGCCAGTTAGGTACAATCACATTTAAGGAATATATTGCATCGCAAGCGTGCTGCTGTGAATAAGTCTTTGAATATATCTTTTCAATTTAGCAGACTTGGTTGATTGATTGTATTCAGGGTTGCTTTTGTCTTTGATTAGTTGTATCAATTCAAAATTTTCAAATGGTTCTTGCATGCACAATTTCAGTCACAGGAAGATACATATTTATGCATATAAAGATGTAAATGTTCTCCATTGCGGGTTCTAAGATGCAGCTGTGCAATAAATTGACAGGCTTTGATGAGTTTGATCAATGTCTATTACTAATAATGTAATGTAAACCCACCAGCATAAATTGAGCCCTCCTGAATCAAAACAAACTGGAACCAGATTTGAGAAATCATGGATTTATTTAAATGAAGAAGCTTTTCTTCCTGTTCAACTGCATTTATTCTTTTTATGGGTGTTTTTTTTTTTTTTTGTAAAGTAGAGTTCTTTACGTGGCTACATGTAAAGGGTTTGAACCAAAATTCAGTACCTTTAATCTTGAATCGCCAAAGTGGCTCTAGCCAAGTCAAATGGTTGAGAAGTTTACTGGCCTGCTATTGTGCGATTTCTGTGAATTGTTGTCGACTGATCTGCTTACTGAACATTTCTTTTAATGCTCAACTGTTTATATAGCTTTCTTCTTCTTCTTCTTTTTTTGTTCTGAAAAAAAATTGATTTTATGGTGCTACATGTACCGAGAGAAGGGTTTGAACAAAAGTCAGTACCCTTGATCTTGAATTACCAAATTGGTTGTAGCCAAATTGAATGGTTGAGAAGCTTACTGGCCGGCCATTGTGAGATTTCTCACCTGTGTCAATGGATCTGCTTACCGAGCTTCTCACATTTCTCTTGAATGTTTTTTGTTTGTTGTTTTGAGGTGGCTCTTATGAGAAGGGGAGAAGAGGGAACTGGCATAAGATATTGCCTTTTCAAGAGGCCCTTTTCTAATATCAATATGTTAACTGAGTCAACTTCCCCGCAAATTTGCTTTGACTCCCCAGCTGTTTGCTTCTGTTGGTGCCTAGTTGCTTACATCTTTTTGCTTCTTCTTTTTTTTCCCCTTAATTTGGGTAACATGTGTTACCTGCCAGGAAAACCTTTATAGCATACCTTTCAGAGCCATCTGATCTGGTAAATGTAAAGTAGAAAGAGAAACCTATGTTAGTAAAAAGGTGATGGAAGGAGAACTCGTGTAAAACCTATTGACTTACATATGGGACTCGGTTGGTAAAAGAGAAAACATTCTCTTGTGCTCAACATTGGTTCCAGTGTTTCTCTCTACCTACAATGAGTTTTCTTCTTGATGTCTGTTACAGATTTTGGTATGTAAAAGTCTGTTAGATGAGCTTCCATTCAATTGCATAGATTCAAACTTAGTTTAATGGTTATTAAGGTGTACTGTCATATATATGGAGTGTCTTCTTTCCTTGAATACTCATGCACATAAATATAAACTTTCAAGATGTTTAAGAATCTCGAAATGTTTCTCATTCTGTTTTCATGTTTTTGTTTTGGATTAATGGTATTGGTATTATAATAGTTGTGCTTGTATTACAGTTCAAACAATTGTTGAATTGTATTTTGAACTGTATGCAGTTGAACATCCCCTTTTACAAAATATATATATATATATATATATATATATATATATATATACANAGAA
>NC_020491.1:14341604-14355668 GCF_000184155.1 Fragaria vesca subsp. vesca
GCCTCGTGTGTGTATATATATATATATATATATATATGTACAAACAAAAAGCTCAAATAATGTTGGCTTGCAAGCTGCTCGGTTTGAGTTTTGGCACTCTACTTTAGACTCAGTGTAAGGTTTGGATTAATGCCAGAGTTTGTTTCTGATTATAATTTTTCTTTGTACCAGAACACAAGGATTTCTGGCTCTCTTTACTGGAGATACTGGTGAAATTCGTTCAGAAGTGAGAGAACAGATTGACACAAAGGTAGCAGAGTGGAGGGAGGAAGGGAAGGCAGAAATTGTGCCGGGTGTTCTGTTTATCGATGAGGTGCATATGCTTGACATTGAATGCTTTTCTTTTCTGAATCGTGCTCTGGAGAATGAGATGGCTCCAATTTTAGTTGTTGCTACAAACAGAGGGATCACTACGATCAGAGGCACAAACTATAAATCCCCCCATGGGATTCCAATTGATCTCCTTGATCGCTTACTTATTATCACCACTCAGCCTTACACTGAGGATGAAATTCGCAAGATTCTGGACATCAGATCCCAAGAAGAAGAAGTTGAGATGTCTGAAGAGGCAAAGCATTTGTTGACCAAGATTGGTGTAGATGCATCTTTGAGATATGCCATCCATCTCATAACAGCTGCTGCCTTGGCATGCCAAAAGCGGAAGGGAAAGATTGTTGAGATGGAGGATATTAACCGAGTTTACCATCTGTTCTTGGATGTGAAACGATCAACACAATACTTGATGGAGTATCAGAGTCAGTACATGTTCAATGATGCTGATGAAGACGATGCCAATGCCATGCAACCTTGAGATATTCTTTGGACTAGGAAGATTTTATGGTTATTTGTGTATGTCGCTTTAGTGATTATATGCATCATTGAACTTTGTTTAGGGGAAATGGTATCACTCTGGTTGTATGTTATCCTGTTAGGGAATTAGTTTTGTTACTTTGTAGTTTTTTCATGTGTAGGGATGAATCAGTAAACTTTGTCTACTCTTTAATGAAGCATAACTATTTTAACTGGTTCGATCTGATCTTTAGTTTCAGTTCATAACTTACACTGGATTTGAGAATGCTATAACAGAGCAAGAATTCATACAAATTCCTTGTTGGTTCAGATGGGAGGCATAGACAATTGCAGAGTTGATGGAATTATTACCAGAAGAACACAAGTACATAAAGATGAATAAATACAAACAGGGAATTACAAGATTTGCAGATATACAGTAGAGCCACCTTGCCTTGTGTTGACCCTGTAAAACTTCAACTAAAATTTCTTAAAAGCACCAAGAAGTTGGAATCATTTCCAGAGTTAAACAGGAGACGCTTAGCTATTCTGTTTCATCTGGTAATACAGTCAAGCAGACCAATGTAGTCTTCCCAATATCATCTTATGCAATCTGCATTGCAGGATGAGGACTTCAGGAGATCTGTTTTCCATTCCTAAACTGCCTAATTGGTCTTTTCAAAGGAAAGTAGAATCTAGTCTCTAATTCTGTGAGGTTCAAACAGGAATCATCTTCAAGAAAGCAGCAATTGGCATCCCTATGAAGCCAATAAAGACAGTAACAAACCATTGATACAGGGTGAGAGAAGCTGTGCTAATTCCTGAGGAACTCGATAATAATGATTTGGAACACAACTGTGGAACCGAGGACTGCAACGAAAACATCTATGTCTTCCATCTCACGCGAGCTTATTTCATTGAACACCTGAGAAAAATATCATGTTATCTTTGAAGATTGTTCTGACATGAACTAGTTTGAAGAAATATGGCATGAGATCTTCACTTACAGTACCAGAATGTACATGTTCAACGATGCTGATGAAGATGATACCAATACCATGGAATCTTGAGATATCTCTTTGGCCTATCTGGTTACTATGTATCTTGCTTATACTGATATGCAGTTTCTAAACTTTGCTTATGCGAAATGGCACTTTCTACAATTGTATGTTTGTCCTGTCTTTCTGCCCACTCTTTCAAACCAAGCTTTAACATTTTAGCATGTTCATTCTGGTAATTAGTTCAGATTATGTACCGATTTTCAGGATTGTACATAAGTTGCTTGTCTTCTTGCCTTTAAGCTTATAAATTGTAAGAGGAGCTGTGCTATTGGTATAAAAGATTAGTTCAAAATAGTTCGACTTCTAACCTCTCAACCCCCTACTACCATATACTCTGAATAGTTTCGTTGTTGGTTATTAGTTTTGGTTGTTGGTTTCAACTTTCAAATCTCTTGGAATTGTGCTGGAAGAAATAGGAGAGGAGAAAAGGGACATAGGGGGAGCTGTCTTCGATTTTGATCTACTATTGCGTTCGTCATCAGCAAGGTCATGGGTCAGCAGCAGTTCCTTTGGTCTGTTTCTTTTCTAGAGAAGTTTATGACAGGTACTTGGCTCCATGTAAGCAATAATTTTCATTGTGTATGAAGGAATAAAGGGGTAAAAAATAAATAGGAAAAAAAAAAAAAGTGGAGACTCAAAGAGGAACAATTTTATTTGAAATGGGTCTTACAGACCCCCAAACAATAAGGAATTGAGCAATCATATATATGTTACATATCCAAAACAACATGTATGTTGTCCGAAATTGAAGCTTAGCAGGGGCACAGGACCCAGTTGGTCCTTTCAGTAGCTCCACCATTGATACCAGCTGAACGGCAAATTGCAACAGACTCCTTGATACCAGGAGGAATTGTAGTGCCAACAATTCCTATGCAAGTATATTCAGAAGTTGGAATGGGATCCTCAGCTGAGAATTCTTTGTCTAGTTCCATATACCCAAGGCACCAAGTTCCAAGACCCTCACCAGCAAAATCACTGCTAGTAACTTGAAGATGCTTGACTGATGCTTCATCAAGAGGAACAGTTACAAACAAACTGTTTGAATTGATCACCATAGTTCTGCAAGCGGCCACGAAGCAAACAAGTGCTTTATAATCTATCGTATTCTGCCCCAATCTATTTCTTAGAACTTGTATGTAACCCATCAAACTTTCATGTTCGATTGTCATCCCTACTCTGGTAACCATCATTGTGCATTGTCCATCTAAAACCTTAGTTCCAGCAACAAGGACAGGGTTTTCAGGAGTTACCACTATAGGCTTACTCTCACCAATTAAACTCGATGCATCGATTAAGACAGAGTATCCGAAGACAAACAGCCCATCTGCAGGTACGGTGTCCCCTTTAGAAAGGTGTAACATATCACCAGGTATTCCAGGATATCTCAACTTCTTCAAATCAGGACCTATCAGAAAGAATTCCGATTCATCTACAGAGCTTGCAAAAAAAGACCTACCAAGACCTCGCTCAAAGGATTCCACTTGATCAGCAAGTATTGCAACGTCGGCAGGCAAGACAGAGTCACTTGACTTCATACCTGAAGACACCAGAAGTTTAAAATAAGCATGAACTCGCTGTAATTTAAGGGTAGCAGATATTTATCTAAATGCTGAAGCGACTCACCTCGAGCAGATCTGAATGAAGCTTCAGACAATGAACCAGCAATCCGCGGTTTCTCCTGCACAGTTTAAATCAGAATGTAATCAATAAATAAGTACATATTTTCAAGTTAAAAACGTAATAATTGTCTTAGTATATTTAGGACAATGCGCATGACCAACTTACAGTATTTTCATTATCCTAACACCAAGTCACCAAATCCATCTCAGAACCATGACAAGACTCAATCAAGTCCATCAATAATAACCAAGATGTCCAAAACTCAGCTATTATCAGGGTAAATGTTTACTGAATGATTAGTCTAATATGATATGTAGTTGTATTCCATTTCCATCAAAGCAAATTTCCCCCAAAACCACACATAGTTTCTTCCTCTCCGATCACCGATCACATTTTAACCTCTGCAATGTAAGACATGCACTAGCCTAACATGACCCAAATGCCAACAAAGATATAAGCCCATGTTCTATAATTTTATTTACAATCTAAACAAACCATCGAATTTCTGAGTGATCAAATTTCTAATACCGAACGACAGGAATATTTACGAGAGCAATTGTAATTATTGGACAAAAGCGAAAAACATGTAAGATAAGGAAATCAATTAACAGGGAGGATTGAAATTAACGAACCTGAGTAGCTAGGGGCATAACCGCGACCTCAGCGTGATCGAGAATCCATCGGGTCAAATCTTTTGGGCTAAGAAACTGAGAATAGATCCCCATTTCCCCAATAGCATTTTGCAAACATAACATTTTAAGTGTGTACGTGGTGCTGAGTAAAACCCTCCTCCAAAAGACCAGAACTATATAACAACAAGACGAACCTAAAACTCTAAAAGCAAATTAGGTGAAGGATTTTGGGTGCAAATTCTTAGCTCTAATCCTCTGAACCCACTTTGAACTTGACAGTGCAGATGCCATCAACAGAAAAATGGTTTATAGGTGAACCCACTTTGAACTTGACAGTGGAGATGCTATCAACAGAAAAATGGTTTATAGGTGTGTTGTTGGTTTGAGAGCGAAGACAATAAGCAATAGAGGCTGAGATGAGGAGAAGACGGAAAGGGAGTGAAGATCCGGTTTTTGGTGGAACCTTCATGGTCAGCTGATGATTGTGATCATCTAAATCCTTATACCTCTGTTCGATTTCAGCTCACTCCAACTCTGCTCCTGTTGATGAAAAGGGGAAGAGCAGCTGAAGGAAAGTCTATTTTGCGGCGGGTGTTATGATTCGGACAAAAAAAATCCCTAATTTATGACTATATATATATATAGGCAACTATATGCAATCTCATTCATACACGTGGCATCTATCAGGCCGTCTATTGTTTAAAGAGGGATCTCTCGCGTGGCAGGGTGGCTTTTCATTCAAGCAAAGGCAATTTTCAGATTTTTGTCCTCTTGTACTTGAGTCCAGTTTCCTGGGCGGCTTGGACAGGTGCAACTGGCTCCCAAATTTCGGGACCTATATATACTTATTAGATAATATATAGAAAAAAGGGCATTTCTTTACACTATAACAACGCAGTTCAGTTGGCTCTGAAGTCTGAACGTCTTAAACCTACCTGAGTTCGAATCACAGGCATGATATTTCTTTTTATTTCAATCCATCAAGTCAGGGAGTGGTTATGAAATATTACAAATGTCCGGCACAAAAATCTACAAAGCAGACCAACCTAAACTACTAACAATTACCGAATGCAATGGTATTATTCATTAGGGTCAAAAAAATCTCTTGGAAAAAAACCAACAACAAAACAAAAACATCCCTCGCCTTACCATGCCCCAAAAATGAAACCACTGTAAAGATCATTTAGATGTCAAGACCTCAAATGGTGCATGTTTCGACAAATCAAACAGTAATGTGGTCAAGACCTCAAATGGTACCACCCATGAGACAGATAGGGCAAGAAATGCAGTAGCCCGCTCCAACAAAATCCAGACCAGCCCAAACAAAATAAAACAAAAAAGAGAACTGAACCTAAGAAGCCCAGCCCAACCCAGCAGAGGCCCAAGCAACTTGCCATGGATCTTCCTCGTATTTGGAAATTTGTGTATGTTGCTTTAGTGATTTTATGCATGAATGGGTCATGGAACTTTGCTTCGTATAAAAAAAATAATAATAATAAATAAATTAAAAAATTTGCTTAGGGGAACTGGTGTTACTATGGTTGTATGTTGTTCTGTTAGGATGTTAGATCTTGGGAATTAGTTTTGTGGTTTTTCCATGTGTAGGGGATGAATTAGCAAACTTTATCTACTCTTTTAAATCTAGCATAAGTATTTAACTGGTTCAATCTGCTGTTTAGTTTCAGTTCATATACTGAATTCCAGAATGTTATAACAGAGCAAATAATCATACAAATTCCTTGTTTGGTTTCAGATTGGGAGGCATAGACAATTGCAGAGAGTTAATGGAATTATTACCCGAAGAACACAAGTAATTACATAAAGATGAATAAATGTAAACAGGGTGTTACAAGACTTGCAGATATACAATAGAGCCACCTTGCCTTGTGTTCACCCTGTAGACTTGGAACTCAAATTTCTTAAAAGCACCAAGAAGTCGGGATCCTTTCCAGTGTTAAACAGGAGACGCTTAGCTATTCTGTTCATCTGGTAATAGACAATCAACCAGATCAATATAGTCTTCCCAATATCATCTCATGCAATCTGCATTGCAGGATGAGGACTTAAAGAGATCTGCTTCCATTCCTAAACTGCCTAATTGTTCTTGTCAAAGGAAAGTAGAATCTAGTCTCTAAATCTGTGAGGTTCAAACAGGAATCATCTTCAAGAAAGCAGCAATTGGCATCCCTATAAAGCCAATGAAGACGGTAACAAACCATTGACACAAGGTGAGAGGTGTTGTGCTAGCAAACTTCCCCAGGAACTCGATAATAATGATCTGGAACACAACTGTGGAACCGAGGACTGCAACGAAAACATAGTTATCCAATATGCCCTTGAAAACATCTATGTCTTCCATCTCACGCGAGCTTATTTCGTTGAACACCTGAAAAAAAGATCATGTTACCTTTGAAGATTGTAATGTCATGAACTAGTTTGAAGAAACATGGTATGAGATTTTCACTTACCTGACAGAAGACAAATGTATTGAAAATGAGAGTGTTCAGGATCAGATGAGAATCTGGTCCATCAAGACCAAATATTGATTCTCCTTTTGCCTGAAGAAGCCATATTACTGTAAACTGATAGAAAGACTGCCCCAAAATATTCCTCCACATTACATTACTGATGAAATTTTGCCTCTTTCCAACTGGTGGACGCTTCATTAAATCATTATTTGGAGGCTCAGTTGCAAGTGCAAGTGCTCCCAGTGTGTCCATAATCATGTTCACCCACAGTAGCTGAACAGCAGTGAGGGGTGCACTCCCTGAAAAATAATGCAAGAGAAAACATACATCAAAAACGTTTACAATGATGAAAAGAAAAGGAATGTGAAAGCCATAACAGAAATGGTCAACAAATGTGAGCATGCTAACCTGTCAAACAAGCCGAGGAGAAATTAACAATCAGTGCAACAATATTGACAGTCAGCTGGAACTGCACAAATTTTTGAATGTTGATGTAAACCGAACGTCCCCATTTTGCCACTGTCACAATTGTGGAGAAATTATCATCCAGAATTATAACATCAGCACTCTCCTTAGCCACCTGAAAAAAGGAAAGGTAATTAGTTGAGCTTTAAGCACTGAAGAAGAAGTATGTAGTTCTGCACTTGCATAGCATTTACTCACCTCAGTTCCGGCAATGCCCATGGCTAGTCCAATATCTGCCTCATGAAGTGCTGGGGCATCATTTGTTCCATCACCAGTTACAGCAACAACTTCATCAAATGTTGTCCTCAAGTGTTTCACCAGTGTATGCTTGTCTAGAGGCGATGATCGTGCCATGACCTACAACAGGAACTCAAATTTTAGTCTCACAGACTAATAGAATCATACTCAGTTAGGACTACACTGTATATGTTTCGGAACTTAAGTTCCTAAGAAAATAAAATGAAGTTCACCTGAATTTTAGGAATTAGTGAAAGCAATTCTTCTTGATTCTTCTCCCTGAACTCCGGACCTTCAATGGCTAATCCATCATCTGTGAGAATTCCACATTCCCTTGCTATGGCCTTTGCAGTGTGGATATTGTCTCCTGTAACCATTCTTACTGTGATACCAGCTGAACGGCAAACTGCAACAGACTCCTTCACACCGGGACGAACAGGATCTTTAATGCCAACAATTCCTAAGCAAGTATATCCAGAAGTTGGAATGGCATCCTCAGCAGAGAATTTGTCTAAATCCATATAGCCAAGGCATAAAGTTCGAAGAGCCTCACAAGCAAAATCATTGATAGTAACTTTGAGATGGTTAATGGATGCCTCATCAAGAGGAACAGTTTCACCATTTGAATTGATCACCTTATCACAGTTGGCCAAAATGATTTCTGAAGCACCTTTAGTATGTGCTCTGAAACCTCCTCCTTCAGGCAGTTCCAACACGACCCCCATTCTTTTCTTTGTTGAGTTGAAAGGCTCAACTTTCACAATTTTAGAAGCTTTTCTCTCTGCTTGAAAATCTCCACCAAGTGCCAAGCCAAACGCCAACAATGCAGTGTCGGTAGGTGTTCCCAACATCTCATTCTTGCCACCTTTGTTAACCACAACTTCTCCACCAGTGTTATTAAATATCGATTGCAGCAACAACTTCTTAACAGATTCCGGAAGATCAGAGAACAAGCTTGAAGCATCACTGAGGTTGCTCACATCTTTGACATTCATGCAAAGGCATGACTTGACAACAGTCATTTTGTTGGTAGTCAGTGTCCCAGTTTTGTCACTGCAAATGTTGGTGGCTGATCCCATAGTTTCGCAAGCTGCTAGATGACGAACAAGCGCCTTATCATTCATCATTTTCTTCATGGCAAACGCAAGGCTCAATGTCACAGCCAGTGGCAACCCCTCAGGTACAGCAACAACAACAATTGTAACTGCAATAGCAAAGAACTCTAGCAATTTCATTGCATCATCTCCATTCCAGCTCCATTGTGTCCCTTCGCTCAGTTTTTGACTAAACAGTCCTTGCACCATAACAGCAAAAGTCACAACAGCAAAGAAAAGTCCTATCTTACCAATGATGGTTGCCACTCCATTCAACTTCACTTGCAATGGGGTTTCATCATCTCCGCCTTCACTTAGTGTGGCCATCAGTTTGCCCCATTGAGTTCTCATCCCAACTGTGGTGACCATCATCTTGCATGATCCATCTTGAACCTTAGTTCCAGAAAGAAGAAAGGGATTTTCAGGAGTTACCATTATAGGCTCACTCTCACCAGTTAAACTGGATTCATCAATTAAGACAGAAAATCCAGAAACAAATAGACCATCAGCAGGTACTTGGTCTCCAATAGAAAGGTGTACAATGTCACCAGGAAGTAGTTCATATATAGACATTTTCTGCCTATATCCATTTCTTGTTACTTGCATAGCAATCTTTTTCTTCTCCTTGTCCAAGTCCTTGAACTGTAGTGATTGGCGATAATCACTTGTTGCTGTGACAAACACAACCAACATGATACTGGCAACAATTCCAAGCCCATCATGAGCTCCTACTGGCCATCCTTCCATTGCTATTCCAACGAGAAGCGACACAAAAGCACACACTCCAAGGATCATAAGAGTCATGTCCTGCAGGGCTTCCCAAACAAATACAAAGAAACCACGCTGCTCACTCTCAGTAAACTTATTAATGCCGAAAATCTCTTGTCTTCGAGTGTTCAAATCAGTTTCGGTATTAAGCCCATCTTCTACTGATGTACACAGCTTCTTTGTAAGGCCAGTTACACCTCCATGAAATTTCAGCTTCTTCACATCATGACCTTCCACAATGGATCCCACTTCATCAGCACAAATCTCAAAACCCGCGGCTTTAACTTCCTGAGGTAGAACATAGTCACTTGGTTGTACACCTGCAGACACCAGAAATTTAGAATGAGCATGAAGCACCACCTTTCAATGTGATGATACTGTTTGTATATCTTAATGCTGAACGTACTCACCTTGAATAAATTGAAATGCAGCTTTAGAAACCAAAACTGCAATCCTCAATTTCTCCTGCAAAATGCAAGTCACCAAGTAATCAGTACAGTCAGAAGTTGCATGACAGAACTTGCAATTCATTCTCCTAACACCAAGTCCATTACTCCATTTCTAAGTCCACCACCATATTGACGACAAGAAAAAAGAGACTTTCTGAAACTATAGACAATTTGGAAACTGTTAACAACACTTTCTCTCCAAGACTCCATCTGTGAAATTGTAGAATTTGAACTGAAAGTATTGTCACTTTTTAGTTTTTACCAACTACAGCTACAGCAAGAAACCCTTAATATCTAGTGGCATAGTTTTGTGTCACAATCTATAAACTGTTTTACAGAGTTATAACAAAATTTCCAGATATTGGATAAGGTTGCACATAAGCTTTTATTTTGTACAATATACAGAGAAAATTTGTCAACATGTATAAAACCAATCACTGTCAGGCTATATGAACAACTAATCATCATTTGCTATTGACTAATGAGTTGAGAGCAAATATATATAGGCATCTGTCTTCTTCCTCTGTCTTATTTGTTGGGCTAATTAAGTTGACTAAAGACTAGTTGATTGTTCCTTTAAAATACCCTTAAGAGTTGAATAAGACACAGAAAAATATATTCCCTTACATTCTATATCACACACAAAGTAAACCAAAGCATTCTCCAATTTAAGATGTCAAAGTTCAAACTTCAAACATTTGACAACTTCTGGTTTCAAGGTTATCATAATTATTTACATATTATGTGTCATATCCATTTGTGTCACTCAAGAACAATGCATATTATTACAGAGGTTGTATTATGGGATATATACCTGATTGGTACGGCGCATGGCCGCAGCCTCTGTACGCTTGGAAAGATTAGCAGTGAACCGAAACCGTCTTTTCGGGTTCTTCACTACCCCACAAAGCTTCCTCCATTTCTGCAACGTTTCTTCAGACGATCCCTTTGCCTTCACTTCCCCAAAATTCTGCAAATAACTCTCCATAATCTTCTTCTACCTTTCTTCTGCTCAACTTTGTAGTAACAATCACAAACCTCCTCCAAATCATATATAAGCTTCAAGTAGTAAAGGAAGAAGGCACGTAGGAAGATCACGTAGAGGAAGTTTCAGCAACATTTCAGGCATATGGTGGCCTTTAGGAAAGAACAAGGAGAATGAGGTCTGGACCCGACAAAAAGGAAAAATGGTCTGTAATTTCTTGGCCCGTGTAGCTCAAGTTCTGTACCCAAAAATAGAAAAGAGAGAGTAATGAGGATCCGAAATTTGGTGGTATTACTTGGTTTGGGAGCTAATAACGGTTAGATCATATCCGAGCTTAATTCTTGGCTCTGTGATCTGGTATTTTGGAGAAGAAGAAGAAGAACCAGCGGGGTCAACACTCTCAGTTTGTAGTTGTTTGGTGTGAGATTATGGGGGTTAAATAGAGAGATCTCTCTATCAGAGAGCAGTTAATTATGGTTTGAATTTTACAATATAATTAAGCATTTTTATGCCTAACTACTATTACCGCGTTTTTAATTTTCTTTTTGGTGCGTGTTTGAGACGTGTATAACGCGTAGAGAATAAAAGGAGCTACTATAAAAAGGAAGAGACCAAGACTTTGAGAATGCAAGTCCTTGGCCATAGTAACGTCTTTGTTTCTTTAAGGAAAGGAGTGTGAAGTTCACTCACTAATACTATTCACATGGTGTGAGGCAGAGTTTTCACGTGTAATGGAATCATAATTGTGCGGATTAAGTATCATCGTGACGTATCGGAAGTGATTGTCTATTATTGAGTTTCGAAATAAGTTGTTGAAGTTAAGTTATACTTGTTATTGTTTATAAGTGTCTAAATTGAAAATGACATTGGATGTAACATAATAGATTATTATTTTAAGTTGATGAAATTCTACAAGTTAGGAAGAGATTGGTTTGTTTCAAAAGTAATTAAGAAGACTTTGTTTAGGGTCCATGAAAAAGATTATATAAGTACGTTCATCGGTTCATGGACTAAACTGGCCACGAACATTTTTAACTTAATCATCTTATATATCGTCGTTCATAATACTGTGTGTATAAGATTTTGATACTCAATACAACAAGTTATATGACTTAATATATCATTTATCGCACCGTTAAAAAACTTAGGTTAGGATTGCAAAGACCATATTGAGTCCCGGCCCCTAGTCGATCACTCGTATTTTAACCATCAAGGGTGAGAGCTAAACTCATAGGTTGAAGCCTTCAACATGCATGCCTGCTCATTTACATAAATATGAAATATACTCAACATGCCTGCTCATCACCTTCTTCTTACACACTGCAAAACTTTATCAAATCAGTAGATCAAGAACCTTAGAAGTAGAGTTTCACTATTCTATCATTCATTGCAGAAATGAAGTTCTACCTCTTTTTGTTATGAACTTCTGATGCAGTGATACTTATACTTGTTACCACCTACTGCTTGTTGAGATATATATCCCACATCGGGAAAAATGAGATCTTGTTTGGGGTTTATAAGGGTTTGGGCCACTCTATCCATTGTCAATTGGTTTTGGATGTGAACACCAGACTACTTTATCATGGTATCAGAGCGGGTTACCCACGTTTACGTGTGAAGCCTAATGGCCACACGAACTCCACGTCACCCCAAATGTTATCCACGTGTTAGGCTTGAAAATTTGTCACACGTGCGGGGGCGTGTTGAGATATATATCCCACATCGGGAAAAATGGGACCTTACCTGAGGTTTATAAGGGTTTGGGCCACTCCATCCATTGTCAATTAGTTTTGGATATGAACACCATACTACTTTATCACTGCTACTAATTGATAAGAGCTTGTGGACAGAACTTGCCCATATCAGTTTCTATCTAAATGCTTCAATTTCAGAGACCTAATACAAAAACTTGGGAAGAAAGTACGCAGTACTGCTGCACATTGTTCATGTTTAGGTTCAGGTACTCAAGTTTCTAACATTCAAAGAGCTATTCATCACTATCATCATCATCTTCATCTCCATAGTCCTCAACATGGCTATAACATGATACAGCATGCGGAATGATCATGTCTCGAATCGTGATACCAATCACATAATCTTCCGAAAGTTTGCCTTTGAGTTGATAAGTTTCTATGTCAAAAGAAAGACGTTTGAAGACAGTATCATATGATGACTCGAAGAAATTGAAGAAACTTTCAATGCCTTCACCGTCTCTACCAGGTTGTGGGAATCTTTCCACTGTATTTCATCCCCAACTATCTCCAAGGAAACAGAGTCGTTGTCGTCACCCATCACCTCATACTTCTTAGTCAAAACCTTGTTCTTGAATAAGGATTATAGTCGAAGGTGAACTCCAGCACAATTCCTTTCAAATTAGTTGTCCTACTGGACAGGGCCGGCCCTGACCATAGGCCCAGCAGGCGCTGATCTAAAGCCCCAAGTTTTATGGGCCCAAAAAAAAACATTGCCTCCTTATATATAATGAAAAAAAAAATTATACAGCCGTGATCTCTTTTTTCTAGAAAAGGCACCAGGAATGTTTCGTCTTCTCTTGTTCTCTTCTATAATTGATAATTCTATTGCGGCAAATTGGCGTTCTCAAAGTCTCTTGTTCTCTTTTTTTCTTTTTGGTTTCAGACTCTCTCTTCTCCTTCACTGCTTGAGTCCTTGTTCATATTACCAGGTATTTTCTTCTTCTTTCTTTTGGTTTTTTTTCCGATGATGCCCTTTGCTTTAGTTCCATGATTCCATTGAATTGCTGCAATTTTATGATTACATGGTTTTACTTGTTTGTTTAATTATATAACTAATGAATATATGAGACAGATTTTTTTGTTTTGTTTGTGTGTATACTAACCTATTCTTTGATTGTTTGGTTCCTGCCTAACCCTTTCAACTGAGTGTTGTTGAAGTTTTGCAAAGTTTTTTCTTATTGTTCTTCAGTTCTTGGTGAATCAATTATTAGTTATAGTCTTACATAGTTGTTATTTACTAGTTCAACCAAAGTACCAAATTAAACATTAGCCATCATACTTGATTATAACAATTGTCATTGTGAATAGGATTTGTCTTCGATCAACTATGTCACAGGAAAGATTGAATGGTTTAGCTTTGTTGTCGATTGAAAAAGAGTTGGCTCAAAAGCTTGATTATTTAAGCTTAATTGAAACTTTTGCAGCCAAGAATGCAAGAATGGTTGTTTTTCAGTAGCAAGAGTGTTATTTTTTGTAATTCTAAGATTTTATTTGAACTACTGTAGTATCTGATCAAATTACTGGATTGATATATTGTTGGATATATTAATTCTATTAGTATTCATATATGTTGTTTGCATAGTTACATACTTGAAAAAGACTTAGGTGCCTTGGGGTATTCATACCTTGCAAGATGTCATTGTTTTATTTGTCCACATAGGTCCACATAGGATAACAGCTTAAAAACTTAACAGATTTTTGTAACTATTCTAACGGATTTTTGTAACTGTTAAAAAAAAAAA
>NC_020491.1:14355862-14356797 GCF_000184155.1 Fragaria vesca subsp. vesca
GATGGGTCAGCTATATATAAGGGTAATAACCGACAATGAATGGTCAGTCTAAGGATTTCGGTCAATGACAAAGTCACATGTGTCAACATGTAAGAGATTGCTTCGTGAAACATGTCAAAGGCAAGAGATGACTATTCAACTTGCACCCACGTGGGGGAGCAGCTGACTTTGTCTCCAGCAATGAATGAAGTCCATCAATAGAAACTCGCCACATGACGGTCCAATCCAAAAGTCATCCCTATCTTCGAAAAATCATAAAAAATAGTCCGAGAATCCGAGAAATTCACCGAAAAATACGACGAACTCGTGGAGACATCTAGTTTCTAATTCTAAAAAGAAAAACACATTTTGAGAAATTTCAAAATTCGGGATGTTACAAGTCACCTCTAGTGTATATAGGGTTTATGATGATTGAGCATAGTCACCCTAATTCCTTTTGGCATATGGAGCATAGTCACCCTAATTCCTTTTGTGATGATCGATCAATAGTCGATCACCTCTAGTGTATACTTGATATATGATAATCAAGCGCTAGTCACCTTTGATGTATATAAGGTTTATAATGATAAGCCATTAATATCAAGTAATGTCTTAACGTTGGCATGGTTTACGGTTTATGATGATCGAGTACAAATGACCTCTCATGTATATATAGTTTAGAGTTTATGATAATCTAGCAATAGTCACATCTCACATCTAGTGTATACATGGTTCAAGGTTTGTGATGATGGATCAATTATATGATAATCGAAATTAAAGTTTTATGATCGCATCTACAATCAATTTTCATAAAAGAGAACCCTAAACCCTAAACCCTAAACCGCAGGGACAAACACGTCGTTTCGCAGCATAAGTATGAAACTATGTATATAAAGGAAATGGAACCCTAGCCGCACTTTCCTCTCTTTCCCTTGCGCGTTTCTCTCTCTCTCTCT
>NC_020491.1:14356817-14366146 GCF_000184155.1 Fragaria vesca subsp. vesca
CTCTCTTCCTTCGTCGCGTTCTCTCTCTCTCTCTCTCTCTCTCTCTCTCTCTCTACCACCGTTTAGCTCGTCACCCTCTCCTCTACCTCCTCCTAATCACCGATTGACATGCATCCACCTCTTTCTCAAGATTGAAATCCAAACCCTAAATCCCCAAATCCAATTTCCGACCGAATCTCTCCCTCTCTGGCGAACTCGTGCTCCGTGAAGGTAAACCCATCACTTCTCTCTCGTTTTCACTCCTCCTTGAGCTTTGATTTCCCTAAATACAGCCTTAATCTGATTTTCTTTTCTTTTGTATTTCTGGGTTTTGGTCAAAGTTTTCCGGCGACCTCGTCGACTTCTAGGGAGTCCTATCGTGTTCTAATGGAGCCGAAGTACGTTTAAGTGGCGTTGTGGAAGTAGCGGGCGGTTCTGGGTTGAGGCAGTGGCTTTCTAGCGAGGGGAGGATCCATGTTCTTATGTTGATTCTCCGATTTGGTCTTGGTTAAGCAAGGAGAAGGTTTAGACTTTGTCTAGTTCATTGATTTGGAGAAACAGATGGTAAGTCTCGACCTCTCTTGTTGTTGTGGAATTACTATGTTGGTTGTTCTGCGTTGAGTTGTTGAATTGTTGGTTTTGGATTTCACGTTGGTACCATGGCGGATTTGGAATTGAAGCAGTGAAGCAAAAGCTAATGTGTTGGTTCATAAGGGTAAGGATTTCCCTTGTTTTGTTGCAGTGTCGTTGTTTTTTGGTTTTGTTATTGATGCCTGATTTGAGTGAGTGTTTTGGTTGCTTGTATAGTTGTATGTCGAGAACTTGGTGTTTTGAAGAATACGGGGAGGTTATGGCCCGTGTGCTCTTGCCATTTCCTTACCTTTGTCTTGTGTGCTAGGAGTTTATGACTCCTTTATTCCATGATTGCCTCAACAATCAGTGAGTTATTCTTGTTTTTATGTATCAACTTGTTTCTGGTATGCCTTCCTAATTCTCACAGTGATAATTGTAATGTTTAAACATTAGCCTCTGAGTTATAAAATTCATATTATAAGTTGAGTACTTATACAATTTTAATGGTCCTGAATAACTGCTTTTGTGTTAGAGGTTATTCATATATAGTTATTTATAGCTTTGAAATGTGATGCTTGTAGTTGCAAAGCAAGTTCCAAGACTATCATGGAAACTATAATAATATAGATTAATTAGGAATTTAAGTGCTATGAGGATAGAAGCAGATGCTTTCAATTGCTATCATAAAGAGCATCCTACTCAAACTAAACACTACTGACTTGATAGATTTGTTGTAGGTCGCTAACTTGTCATGTTTTTTACTTTCTTAATACAAAATGAAATAGTGATATATATGGTTTTAGGTTTTAGCTAGCCATAGATCACTTTCTTTTCTGTACAGTCTTTGATGTCAAGTTACACTGCATATTGAGGTTGATGCATGCATCTTAATTGTTAAAAATTTCGCTTTTCCGTTTAAATTGATATAAGTTATGTTAAGCTAATATGTGATTGTTTCAACTGTGTGCAGGGTGTACCATGGCACAGCTGAACCCAAGATATATGAACGGAAACTACTGTCAAATGCTCATGGATGAGTTTGAAGGTGAAAGGTTGAGGAAGAGCATTGTGGAACATATAAATATGATCAAGATACTACGCTCTTTTTTTTTGGGTCATAATAGAAGTGCTAGGTTTAGAGTTTAAACTTTTGCAACTGAGGGATACAATGTATTTTGATGGATATTGATGCAATGAAAAGTTTGATGGTTCATTAGGTAACAATCTCAAGAACAACTCTTCAGAATGTCTACTTCTATATGACCAAGTTTGTCATGAAACTAGTACATGGTGCACATTAAACTGGGACTTTGAGTAGACTTGCATATAAGAACAGTAATACTCTAAAAAACAACCCTCTCAAATGTGTTCTTTTCATATGGAAGACGGTGACTTATGCATTCCGAAGTCTACTTGTACATGGGTAACTTATGCATGCCGAAGTCTACTTGTACATGGGTGACTTATGCATGCCGAAATCTACTTGTACATGAGAAACGCTAAGACAATTAGTAGACAATTGTCAACGTAAAGTTAGACCTGGTTCATGAGACGCTAAGACAATTAATAGACAATTGTCAACAAAAAAGTAGACATTTACTCGTAAATAAGCAAACTAGGCTTCGTAAACATGTAGACCTCTCAAGAATTCTTCAAGTGTCTGTGAATTTTGGACACTTTAGAGTTGGTCTACTCGTAGTGTGAGTCAATGATTCGAAAACCTAGTACACCATGTTCACAAAACAGGTAGGTTGTTGTTCGTAAACAGGTAGACCATTTTGTCTCAACAAAAAAGGTAGACCCTTGCTTGTAAATAAGCAGACCAGGCTTCGTAAACAAGTAGACCTCTCAAGAATTTTTCAAGTCTGTGAATTCTGCACATTTTAGAGTTGGTCTACTAGTAGTGTGAGTCAATGATTCGAAAACCTAGTACACTATGTTCACAAAACAGGTAGGTTGTTTTCGTAAACAGGTAGACCATTTTCTCTTACAAAAAAAATAGACCCTTGCTCGTAAAGAAGCAAACCAGGCTTCATAAACAAATAGACCTCTCAAGAATTCTTCAAGTGTCTGTGAATTCTGCACACTTTAGAGTTGGTCTACTCGTAGTGTGAGTCAATGATTCGAAAACCTAGTACAACATGTTCACAAAAGAGGTAGGTTGTTGTTCGTAAACAGGTAGACCATTTTGTCTCATAAAAAAAGTAGACCGTTGCTTGTAAATAAGCAGACCAGACTTCGTAAACAGGCAAACCTCTCAAAAATTCTTCAAATGTCTATGAATTCTGCACATTTTAGAGTTGGTCTACTCGTAGTGTGAGTCAATGATTCGAAAACCTAGTACACTATGTTCACAAAACAGGTAGGTTGTTGTTCGTAAACAGGTAGACCATTTTGTCTCACAAAAAAATTAGACCATTTCTCGTAAATAAGCAGACCAGGCTTCTTAAACAGGTAGACCTCTTAAGAATTCTTTAAGTGTCTGTGAATTCTGTACACTTTAGAGTTGGTCTACGCATAGTATGAGTCAATGATTCGAAAACCTAGTACACCATAGGGCATCCAAAATGGAATTAGGAGGTCTACACAACCAAATACCAAATTGTGTCTCCTCATAATAAGCTAGGGCAGCTAATCTATGAGTAACAAAATTACAAGTTCTAGAAGTATATGTAATTGAGACGGAAGAGAAAACCTTCATAAGTTCTTTGATATCATCAATGAGTCCTGCCTCAAACATCCCTTCATAATGAACCGAGTTCACTGCTGTTACAGTTTCAGAACAGTCAGACTCCACCTGAATGTTCTTGTGCCCCAAAGAAATTAGAAGGAGTAAACCCTCCTTGATGGCTTTGAGCTCAACTTGCTTTGCTGAGACCACATACAAAATTGGTTTTGCAAAAGCTACAATAAAGTTACCTTGATCATCTCTTACTACACCGCCAGTGCCTCCTATCGTTTTTTGTGTAATATAGCTACCATCCACATTTAGCTTGACAAAGCCATGTTTTGGTGGCTTCTAGTGTTTTTGCTTCATTGTTATCTGTGCGCTTGAGGGTTTCCGAACATCTTGGAACTCCTGTAGCCAGGAAAGAAAGCTTAAAACAATCTGAGCAGGAGTCTGAGATTTCACATTCCAAAGCACATCATTCTTATTCCTTCAGATAGCAGCTAGAATCATAAGAAGTTTTTCAAAAATATTTTGAGGGAAGTTAAGAGCTATCTCAAGCATCCACCATTTGAAGTATGTGTGTTGGTGTGGAAAGTCACCGAAATTAAAAGAAGCTGCTGAAAGAGTTTCTTTAGCATAAGGGCATAAGCAAAAGGGGTGCATTGTGGTTTTAAACCTGTGAGGATACACTATACAGCTCAAGTCCCCGGTGAAGCCCTTTCTTTGCAGTCTATCTCTTGTAGGCAATATACCACCACAAGCTCTCCAGATAGTGATTTGGACTTTATGTGGTACGCATGTCTTCCAAATTCTTTTCCGTAGTTCTTTACACGGATCTCCATGAGAAGGTGAGTCTAGAGCACTTCCCATAATAGATTCACGCGCCAACCAGCACGTTGTTTTAACTGAGTAAAAACCTTTCTTCTCCATACTCCAACTGATACAGTCTTGTCTAGAACGTTGACTGAGTGCAATGCTTAGAATTTTATCAGCCACAGCCGGAAGAAAATAAGATTGAATTAAGTGTGAGTTCCACTGTTTCGTATCACTATTGATGAGCTCACTAACTTTTTCCAACTAACAATTTGGAGGTTTTTGAATCAAGTATCTAGGACATTATGGTATCCAATTCTGTGACCAAATATTGATATGAGTGTAATTTTCAACTCGCCACTAAATGCCACCTTGTAGAATTGGTCTACTTGCAATAATACTTCTCCAAGAGAATGAAGGAGATTCTCCAAGTTCTGCATCCAAAAAAGAACAATCGGGTGATACTTGGCTTTATATAATTTTACAATAAGAGTGTTAGGATTTTTAAGAAGTCTCCAGCCTTGCTTTGCCAGCATGGCTAAGTTATAGGCATGAAGATTCTTAAACCCAAACCACCCTCATGTTTGGTAAGACATAGCCGTTCCCAGCTTCTCCAGTGGATCTTTTTCTTGTCCACATTGTCTCCCCAGAAAAAAAGAAGCACATAATTGATGAATGTCGTCACAAAGGCCCTTCGGTAAGAGATAACAATTCATAGTATATAGAGGCATAGTCTGGGCAATAGCTTTAATGAGTACCTCCTTCCCGGCTAAACTTAATATAGTTGCTTTCCATCCCAAGAGCTTTTTCTCCAGTTGTTGTTTGATGTAAGCAAAAATGGTTGTTTTGGAACGACCAACTTTCATTGGAAGACCTAAGTACTTATCATGCTCACTTGCACATTGAACTTCCAAGATATCTGCTAGTTTGGCTTGTTGCTACTCCTGCACATTGTTACTAAACACCACACTAGATTTGGTGTAGTTTATTTTCTATCATGATGCTTGTTCATAGACATTTAAAATTCTTTTGAAGTTGAGGCACTCAGTTCTTTCTGCTACACCATATATGATGCTATCATCTGCAAATAAAAGATGATGAAGAGTAGGAGCTTAGAGGCACATAGTGATTTCTTAAACAGTGCCATTACTAATAGAATGAGAGACTAGTGATGACAACCCCTCACTACATAGAATAAACAGATATGGAGAAAGGGGATCTCCTTGTCTGATGCCCCTTATAGGCTTGATGCGAGCAGATTCCTCACCCTGCACTAGGATATAGAATAGGATACAGTTTGGATACATAACATGACAATACGAATCCATTGCTCAACAAAGCCTAACTTGGATAATATGGCGTGCAAAAAAGGTCATTCAAGCCTGTCATATGCTTTGCTGATATCCAATTTCATCGAGAAAAAACCATGTTGCTGATGTTGAAGCTTGTGCATAAAATGCGTAGCCTCATTAGCCACAAGTGTGTTGTCCGAGATTAAACGCCCTAGCACATATGCACTTTGTAGTGGAGAGATGATATCCGGCAAACATAGTTTAATCTATTGGTGAGGGTTTTAGATGCAACTCGGCAAATGACATTGCATAATGCTATAGGGCAAAAGTGAGCAGGGTCTTTCGGATCATCAACTTTTGGTATTAAACATATATGTGTATGGTTTGATTCAACCCACATCTCTCAATTCTCTAATAGATTTCATACTACATGACAAAAATCATTAAAGACAGTTTTCCAGTACCTCTGAAAGAATAATGGAGTCATACCATCAGGACCTGGACTTTTGGAGGGATGCATTTGGAAAACCGCTTGTTTGATTTCCTCGCCTGTATATGGCATAAGAAGCATAGCATTCATCTCTAGCGTCACCTTAGAAGGTGTGACATTGTGAATTTCTTGTAAAGCAGTGGCATTAACCTGCTCTGTACTAAAGATAGTACTAAAGTATTGGATAATAATTCTCTCAATGTCCTCCGGGTTTGTGCCTGATTCATCAATTATACTTTTGATGGTGTTTTTGCTTTTCCTGTTACATGCTCGTCTATGGAAGAACGCAGAGTTGCGATCTCCATCTTTGAGCCAAGTAATAATGCGCGATCGTTGTCTCCAGTATTTTTCTTGCGCCGCCAAAATCTTACTGAGCTGAATGTGAAGCAGTTTTTGCTCTTCATACTGGTGTGGAGAATATGGTTGCCGCATCAAATCGTTCAGCTTTTCTTCAACAATTCTTGCTTCCTTCCTCTGTTTGTTGAAATCAGTTTTATGCCATTCCATAAGCTTACTTCCTGCATTTCGAATCTTGTAAGCAATTTGTCCAAGCATGTTTCCAGTAGTAGGTTGCGCCCATGCTTGTTTGATGATAGATTCTGCTTCTGCTCGACCAGACCAGCCCTCCTCAAAACGGAACCTCTTGCAGAAAGTATTTGAAAGTCTACAATCTGATCTAACTTCCACCAAGATAGGGTTGTGATCGGAATCACTAGGGTTTAAAGTAACAGCTTTACTGTAAGGAAAGCGATTGCGCCATAGAGGGGATTGAAAACCTCTGTCTAGTCTTTCCTTGGTGAATTTGTTTGACCAAGTAAATCTGTTGCCTACAAAACCCATATCCATGAGACCACATCTTGTCATGGTACTCCAAAGTTTTGTTATTGCAGCCAAAGCTCTTGGAGTGCCCCCAAACTTGTCCGCATTGCTCATAATCTGGTTGAATTCTCCTGCCATCAACCATGCAAGATTACACTGTTGTAAACCTAGGGCTTCAACGAGATCCCATGTGCGGTTACGAACATCTCTTCCAGCAAAACCATAAATACCAGTAAATCTCCATGGATCCATTCCATCTTTGCCAACCTCGACATCAATATGGTGTGCCGAGTACGTGCGCAATTTCACATGCGTATCTGAGTTCCATAAAAGAGCTAATCCCTGTGAATCCCTGTCATGATCAACACAGAGGAAATCATGAAACCCTAATCTGCGCTTAAGACCTTCTATCTATGCCTTCTACGCTAGGGTTTCCGAGAGAAAGATGATGCTAGGTCACCTGGCTTGAACGATATTGACAAGGGCGCATTGTGTTTCCAAGTTCACAATACCTCTGCAATTCCATGATAAGATGTTTCCTTAAAGCATGGTGAAAACAGAGCAAGAAAGCTGCTGGCCACAAGCAAAGTGGTGATTTGAGATTGGTGGTGGTGCACACGGCGGCCGCCTTAAAGTTTAGGGTTTAGGAGCGGAAGAAAAATACTCTTGTTTCTCTTTAGGTGTAGGAAATCTTTACTACGACTCCTCCAGCAATATACTTAAGAAGTTGACAAATTTAGAAATTGATAAGCAAAATTGACAAATTTATCAATTCGGGAGAGAGAATTTATCAATAAATAGTTAAGTTTTCTTTAATAGCTACTCTGCTGGAACACAACTCTCAAAATGGATTGATAAATATAACTTTCATCCAAATTTATCAACTATTTTATCAACCATTGTTGGAGATGCTGACACGACCCACCCCGAATTTCACCCTGAAACCCAGAGTAAGTCGTGCGGGGACCACCTCCAAGGAAAATTTACTGAAAAGATTAAGAAAATCTCCCTTGCAGATGGACAACCCTAACTCGAAAAATTTCATATTACACTCTTAATTCAACACTTCCGAACCTCACATAATATACAATAATCTCAAAGTATTCAGAGCTACTAAACACAAGCGGAAGCAAGAAAACACGAGTAGGTTGAACAGGTAACCTACTGGCGAAAACTGGCAGAAATGCGGGTGACTATGCCTCGTCTCCTACTAGATCCAACCCGAACTCTGCAGACTGGGCAATTTAAAACGAAGGGCCCAGGGGAAAACATTTAATAACGTTAGAGTGAGTGGACAAAAATAAATAATAATAAAATATTTATGTTTCCCCAAATTAATTTCTAAGGAAAAATCGAATGCATGCCGCAAGCGATAAAACTTTTATCCCATAAATATCGAGCCTCTCAGACTCTATAATATATGTATGTATTTACACTCGTCCATACTCCCTATATAAATTCATGGGTCTATATAGGGCTACTACGCTCGCGTCCAACGCTCACGTCACGCCTTAATGCGGTGCTACACTACGCCATCAAGGTGGACAGACGGGTGTATAAATATGTGTCCATACCCTCTATATGAATTAAACATTCAAATAGGGCTACTACGCTTACGTCCAACGCTCACGTCACACCATAATGCGGCTATATGTTACGCCATTAAGGTGGACAGACACATATGGCTAGCTAGCATTTTCTATACATACTCTCTCATAATTACATATTTATATTCACCGAAAATCCCATTTTCGGTAACTCTCTAAGAGAAATAAAAGCGTCAAAATTAATTGACGTCAAAAACTCCAACGAAAGGAAATGTTCAATCATGAACCATAGCATGCATATTATTTCAAATAAAAGTCCACTCACAAATTAGGCCTAAGCCTGATGTCGATCTGGGGTCTCGTCTGCTCGAGCCTCCTCACGTCCTGTTCCAAATATAATATTAATTTCCCAACCAATAATCCAATATTTAATCAAAATAGGCAAAATTACCCGAGAGCCATAATTACGCTCATCATTGCCTAACTTCGATATTCTTACATCGGAACGATCCGAACTTAAATATCATACTCAACAGTCGTAAATACAACCTCCCCAAAATACAACTTAAATCCTACGGCCGGATTCTACATTAATTAACCGCCAAAAATACCCAACTTCGGAAATTCACAAACCTATCCAAATCTCATCCAAAAATTCCATAAATCACACCAATATACTCCTCTTAATATTCCACATGTAAAACCCTAAAAATCTCCTAACCGGCGGCGGCGCCGGCAGCGGCGGCCGGCAGCCGTTTTCCGGCGACCTCCTATGCTCACCAAAAATTGGCAGCATCTTCCTCTCAACCTCCTCTACAACATTCCTAACTACCACAAACTCCAATTCTAAGCCTAACTATGTCGATCGAACACAAACAACCATAAATCCCTAAAACTTTCAATTAAACAAACCTCCCTAACAAAATCGAATTTAGCCGAAACCTTTTGAGGGATTACTCACCTAGATGAGGGCTACAAGTTGAGCCAAAAATCACGACCTATGGTGGCCGGAGGACGGAGCTCCGGCGAAGAGACAGTCGGCGGTTCCGGCGGTTCCGGCGGCTTTTTCTCCTCTCCGGCGGGTTAGAGGCTCGGGGGCTAGGCCGGGGAGGGAGAGGAGGTGACGGGGGTCCGATCTGGGCTGG
>NC_020491.1:14366166-14461781 GCF_000184155.1 Fragaria vesca subsp. vesca
ATAATACCCGAATAAAAATTACCTTTTACTAGCTAAAATTTACTATTTTTACCGTCGTCGTATTTTCATCATACGAATAATCCTCCGCACATAATCGTCCCCGAAACCCCTCTAGGGACCAATTAAACTATTTACTCATGATCAAGACGGTAAAATTCTTATTATAATCACGCTAGTAAATAAGATAAAAATATAAGGGTCGGGATGTGACAGATGCTTTGTTTGGCCTGTGTTTGGTGAGAGGGAGTACAAAAATAAATGGTATTACTTAACACCTGTTTTTTGCTCTCAACCTCTTTTAGTTGGTGCTATTCTGAGTACTCATTTTTAGGTTCTCAAGTTAACATGGTCTCTCCTCCTGTCACTCTTGGTCTCTTTCTTCAGATCTATTGATCCATTCTCTCTTTCGTCTCTTTCTCTCTCAAGTATTCTCCAAATCCATTATATTGTTGCCAGACAATTGAATATTTTCCAACTTTGTGAAACTCATGAGCACCATTTGAATTGAGAGACTCAGATTTGCTGAAGACGATGATGATGGTGATGATAATGCGCGGCAGCAGCAAAGGACGAAGAGGTATGTCGGCCTTCCAGTCACTTTACTCTCCTTGATGATTTAGTCAGCAATCACTCGACCTTGTTTCACTCTCAAGCCTCTAAACCAATCAAGTCTACAACTACCCTAGTTGCCCAGATCGGGACAAAGAGTCACCCACCACCTAGGAAAGAGAAATTGCAATTGTTCGTGAGTTCTTGAATCTAACATTTGAGTAGACCAAGTTCGACTTCGTATACCCAATTTCGTTTTTACCCCAATTTCAATTTCAAAACCCTAACCTGGTTTGGATTTGGAAATTTGATTGGGTTATGTAGTTCTAGATTTTGTGGGGTTTTTTTTTTTTTGAGCAAGTGGTTTTTTCTTTTCTGGGTTCTGTAGTTTTGCAAGATGGTGTGGTGATTCTCAACACAATCCCTCCTTACACAGTATTGTCTCACCAAACATGGTTCAAACTAGTATTAAGTAAGCCTACTCAAATGAAAGTAAGCCAAGTACTAATAATAGAGTGACCCAGAATTGTCATGGGTTCCAAACATGCACTAAGGGTTTAGACTTTGGTTTAGGGTTATACACACACAAGGCTTGTATCAGTTACGTTCTTAGTGAAGCCCGAAAACCATCAGGCCCCCATTTTGCTTTACGTGAAATAACTCGGTTCATTTCTATTAGTTATTATTTACCTTTCATTTTTACTATAGGTCCTGGCCCATTTGTTTCATTTGAATTGTAGGTGTGTGTAACCAAAGTTTAAGAATATGAACACTCTCAAAGTCTCAAGTAAACCCTTTCTTCCAGCCCCGCCTTCCAATTTGATCTTCATGAGGGTGGGTGTGAGCGTGCTTTTGTTCTGTAATTCTCTTTCTTTCATCGGAAAAAAGAAAAAGAAAACAAAGTCTCAAGTAAACCCTAGGTCTCTCTCTCTATGAAAGCCTACAAGCGGCAGCGGTCAAGCAAACACGATCACCCTCGTCCGATGGCAGCCATGGCCTAGGCTGGCTAATTGGTCACGATGTCACCTTTTGGCCTTGTGGTTGGACGAGAATTACAACTGAACAACGACTAAGACTAGGCAGCACAAAGGTCTTTGCAGGTGGACTTCTTGTTTGAGATTTTGGTAGACGGCAGCTATTTCCGAGTAGCCAAGTTGTAGGGATCGATCGACCATTGATCTAGCGGCGTCTTTTGCCATTGATTCTTAAGAATCAAGGATTGGGTGCTATTAGATTGAGCGGAGGTTGTGGCGGTGTGGTTTGTCGATGGTTACAGGATCTGGGTTGGCATCTGTGTAGGTGGAGATCGTGGCAACGTGGCTCGACTACGGGTATGGAGGCGGTGGTGCAACTTTCCAACGGTTGGAACGGTGGTGGATTGCTGGGTCACGGCATAAGAAGGCTTGTTAAGCCTGGGCTTTTCGATGTTGTTTAGGCTATAGTTGGGCTAGGGTTGCTATATATAGTCGAGCGATATCTTTTGAGATAAGGAAGTTCAAGTTGCACCTCCAAATTTCTAAGGTAGAAGTTATGAGAGGTGTTTTGGTAAGAATAATGAGGAAGTCTAGTTAGATTTTTAAGTAAAAAGCAAAATGCAAGTGTACTAAGTAATGAAGGTATACATAGCAAAGTTGGAGGTGCAACTAAAACCTCATCACTTTGAGATAACATTGTAGACAAAAAAAAAAAGAAGTAAAAAAAATATAAGTATATATATATAAGAGCAGCTAACAACATAGCTGTTAAAGTAATGAATAAATGTCAATGATGTTTGGCTCAGTTGGTAAGGCGGGCTTGTGGAGACCACATCAATGTTCGATCCCCGTTGTCAGCACGCCACGTTTGGTTCTTGTTTGGAGGCTGGTGTGACATATAAGTGTCCACTTTTAGAGTTAAGGTTGTAGGTTTGCCTTAACGATGGTGGTGTAGCCTAATCAAACTCTCATCTAAACTTTTTGTAACAGTAAAAAAAGTTATAAATAAATACAAATAAGTGATCCTCTCCGAACACTCGTCTAAAAAATCAAGCACATTCTTATAAGTCGAATTTACAACGTTCCATTTATGAAACACACAAGCTAAGGTATTTACTTATTTTTATGTCATGTTAAATACATGAAGAATTTTAAATTTTAAATAGGTAATTAACTAATTAACACGAATATTTCCACACTGGCTGCTAAGAAAATGGATTTTTTATTTTTTATTTTTCCACCCCAAATCTCTTAAATCAACGGCCCTCAAACAGCCTATTCCGCAGACTACATTACAGCCGTCGATCCTCGCACAGACTAGCCACCACGAAAATAACAAACCCTCCCACCTTCATTCTCATTTCCTCACACACCTCTCCCTCTCTCTCTCCACCTCTCCCAAAATCTCAGATTCTCTCTCTATCTGTGTGAGCGAATATGAGCAAGGGACCTGGACTCTTCGCCGACATCGGCAAAAAGGCCAAAGGTAAAAAGCTTCGCCGATCGCTGCTCTTCTCTCTGATCTCTTTACTGTTTTCAGCTGATTCGATTGTGTGTAAAATTTGCATCTGAAACGCTGCGTTTTGGCTTTGACTGTAGATCTTCTCACCAAGGACTACAACTCCGATCAGAAATTCAGCGTCTCCACCTACAGCGAAGCCGGTGTGGTGAGCTCTCCAATTTCGCATTCACTTGGTTTTTGAGGATTGTTGTTTTGAATCGGAAATCAGAGTTTCGTTGCCTTAATCTGCAGCTTTTGCTATTTTGGTTAATGATTTTGTGATGTTTGGCTTGTTAATCTGATTGTACGTTTGAAATGGAGACCTTAGTGTTTGATAATTGAGTCATTAAGGAGCTCAGTGATGAGTTTTGAGTTGATATTGTACTCGGTGGCAACCGCATGTTGTTCACCTATAAAATGAAGTAGGCTGTTTGATTTTTATGAGAATTTTTTTTTTTCGGGACCTAAATTATGGTGTAATATTTGTTCATGTGTGCTTGAACAGTTATGTCATACTTGTGTTTGCTCTGAGATGGAAAATGATGAGTTCTCTTTTGCTTTTGTTTTAGAATTTTTATTTTGTCGTAATTTCATTTGTTACTTACCTCATGCTGGAACATCTTGCTCTGTGTGTATGCATGTGTATGTTGCCATACTGTAGATCACACAATTTCAAGATGTTAGTCTGGCTGTTGTCCTTAACCATACAGCTATTTTCTTTCTCTCATGTTACTTATGCTTTAAACTCTTATGTTTAAATGATCATGTGGAGACATGAGAAAGATGGCACGGTAATATATACTTCCATTAATGTTCAGTTAAGCTTCAAAAATGGATTAATATAGAAACTGCAACTACTTTAAGATCTGATTGTACCTTTAGATTTCTCGAACTGTTGATGGTTTTTGTATGCCACTTCTGAAATTATTCACGTGAATTTACCTCTTATTATTAGAGCGGTTAGTTTATATGTCAATAACTTTCAGTACCTCTTTTTTGTTCTATAGGCTCTCACATCAACAGCAGTGAAAAGAGGAGGACTCTCTGCCGGGGACATTGGCGCACAATACAAATACAAGAATGCATTGGTTGATGTCAAAGTTGACACAGATTCAAATGTGGGTAGCATCCTTTTTAGAATATATTGTCTAAAGCAATTCCATTGTTCTATTAACAATGTCGACTTTTATCTTGTTTGGCAGATCTCAACTACCTTCACAATCACAGATATTATTCCATCCACAAAGACTATTGCTTCATTCAAAGTGCCAGACTATAACGGTGGCAAGGTATACAATCTTTAATCTTACATTACAAGATATACATGTATGTATGTATGTACATGTATACTATAGATATAGTTGTGGGATTAACTATTTTTGTTATTTTCTATTTGTTTTGTAGTTGGAAGTTCAGTACTTTCACGACCATGCCTCCTTCACCACAGCTGTTGCTTTGAATCAATGCCCAGCCATTGATTTTTCAGCTACCATTGGTACCCCAACCATTGCATTTGGTGCAGAAGCTGGTTATGACACCACTTCTGGAAACTTTACAAAGTACACTGCTGGATTTAGTGTGACACAACCGGTTTCCGTTGCTTCAATAATTCTGTAAGCATTTGTACTATAACCATTATGTATGACAATAGTATGCTCTGGTTGCTGTTTGAAGTATCAAATTCTGTATTCGTAAACAATTCATCTTTCTCTCATCTCAGGGGTGACAAGGGAGACAGTGTAAAAGCATCTTATGTCCATTATGTGGATCTGTTGAAGAGGAGTGCTGGTGTTATGGAAATCACCAGAAAGTTTTCCACAAACGAGAACACTTTCACAGTGGGAGGCCAATATGCTATTGATCCCTTGACGGTAGTGAAAGCGAAGCTCAACAATCATGGCAAGCTGGGAGCCCTCCTGCAGCATGAAGTGATACCAAAGTCTATGCTGACCGTATCTGGTGAGATTGACACCAAGTCCTTGGACAAACATCCCAAATTCGGGTTGGCCATTGCCCTCAAGCCTTGATGTTTTTGCCGTTTGATGATTCCTCGTTGGAAACCAGTACCTGGTTCAATTTTTTGGCTGGCTCTTGAGAGGAGCACTTAATAAGTAGTTTCCACAGAGATACATGTTTGCTAGTTGTCTATGACTGTGGATGGATTGTTTGATGCTTGGGCTCGACCACTGTTTCATTTTCCTATATTCTTTTGGTTTTCAATTGTAGGTCTTTTAAGGCATTTGATATTCACATTCTAGTCTCCTTGAATGGAGAAAACCTTAGAATCCGATTGATAGAGGACTTGTTTGCATGTGTCAAGTGATAGCAACTGCCTGTTTCAAATGACCGCACCCTCCATGAGGGACTGCAATGGTGTTTATAAATGCAACATTGATGCATTGCTTCCCACCGAGTAAAGTTTCTTATTACTGCGATTAGCCTTTTCCATCCCTGAGTCCTCAGATTTGAATTTTGAACCTACTTTTCCATCTCTGGTTGATATAGCAACACATGATATAATGACTGCAATATTTGGCTGAAAGTGGCAACAGAAATGTTGTTGACAAACAGAAAGGTTTCTGGTTGTTGCGCGCTTTCTTTCAGTATAGAGATCTGCTAAAATACAATTAGGAATGAAGTTAAAAGGATCTGCTCATATACAATTAGGATTGAAGAACGCAGAAGGTCCGCCTGAAGCAGACATGACCCAAAAGTCTTGAAAAAACACAATTAGGGGGTTGGCACATTGCTCAGCAAATAAGTGGAATGAAGTTCAACACTAGACTATCATATCCTGGGCACTGAATTGGTAGAGACTAGTTTAGTCTCCATGTATATAACCTCCACTAGTCAGTGAATCGAAGCAAGAGCACTCAATCTCTAACATCAGTCGATATTGAGGGTTCATGAGGAAGAGAAACCACAACTAGACACAACCCCATGACATTGCAACTTCCAAGCAAAATTATAGACCAATCAAACAATGAATCAGTATTCAATGGTAGATGAATAAAACAAGGAGCAGTTAATAACCTAGCTGTAGGAAAAGAGAAAACTTCTAAATCCTGTACTTGCAGTGACAAATGGACTGGAAAACTAGCTGGCAGATGGATCTTAGTAGCTAGAAAGATTGTGAGGTTGTTACAACAAACACAATCCAATTCATGATAAGATACTCCTCACCCACACAAATATATTTTCAAAAGCACATTAATGCCACAGACCTTGAGATTTGAAAAATAAGCAAGCCTATGATCAAACAAATCAACTTTCGTAAATAAAATAAATGAAGATGATTGTTAAGCTTCAATCCTAAAAGATTACCAATCCTTTCATCGAAGGCCTGCAGCATCCCAACTCACCAAAATGCCATAACAGAAGATCAGACGCACCAACTTTCATGCATCCCAAAACTATCAATCAAATATACCACCACAAACAAGGCACTTGAACAACAAACAGAAAACAAGATCCTTTACACGCACTGTCAGTGGTATCTCAAGGACATTTAAACCTTTCCACAAATGGTAATCAGTATCTCAATGCCAACTCAAACCTATATATTGCATCGAATCAGCATCACACTTAAAGCCAGCAGCCTAGGAGTAAGACCGGAAAGCTCAACCTCACACTAGAACAAAACTTAACACCACACATTGAACACCCACTACCAATACTCAACACTTTCATAATCCTACTAGATACTACACACAATATTGACCCGAAAGCAATCACCCCATTCATTTGGCATAACTGATATCTCATGCTAAAATATCTATCATCGAAACACAAATCACATACCAACAACACACTCAGGAACCAAATCAAAAGATTATTGACAGGAATATCAAAGAAAACATTATAGCATTAAAACCATCACAAAATCCATACTTCTCCTATCGAAGATCCGATACATAAACCTCCATAAAGCATTAAAAACATAAACACGGTCCGAAATCCATCCATATTCTTAGCTTAAAAACTTAAACCACGAAACCCTCGGTCACTAAAATTTCCGCTACCGAAATCAAACCTCAATCGACATTCTGCATAATGTCCTCCGCCGTGAACTTGGTGCCCTTGTCCTTATCGGCGGCGGCTCTTCCCTTGGCCTTGCGGTCGAGCAGCGCCTTGCGATCCTTGTCGAGCCTGAGCTTGGTGATGAGGACCTTGGAGGGGTTGATGCCGACGTTGACCGTGGAGCCGTTGACCTTCTCGCGGGTGATGCGCTCGATGTGGATGACCCACTTGCGGCGGTAGACCTGGACGACCTTGCCCTCGCGGCCCTTGTAGGTCCCACGCACCACCTGGACCTCGTCGTCCTTGCGCACCGGCATGGACCGGACGTTGTACTTGGACCGGAGGTCGGTGGAGAGCGGCGCGCTCATCAGGACGCGGCGGACGCTCGACGGCGCCGTGAAGTGAGCCTTGCGGCTCTTGCGCCGGGAGCTCGACACGCGTGGGTTCCTCTTCATCTTCTCTCTCTCTCTCTGTCTCTCTTAGGGTTTGGCCTCTGCTCTCTTTGCCTCTGGCTCTCTCTCTCTCACTCCGTGACGGCAAATGAGAGTGAGGTTTAACAAGGAGATGAAAGCTATCTATAGCTAAAGAAGGAAACGACGTCGTACAGAGGGATTAGGGTTTTCTCTTGCGAAGGCTGCGGATTTGGGCCTCTTGTTGTTATGTGGCGGGCCATGTATTTGGGCTTTATGGATTGCTGTATAATTGGTTGGACTCCTTTTTTTAATAACTAATATAATACTTGTACTTGCTCTGTTATTCTGCCCCAGCCTGGCTGAGGAAGAATTACGGGGCGTAAAACATATGCTGATTCGTGCCGGGCATACTATTCTTAATTAACCCGCATTTTTTCAAAACTATATATCCTAAGAAAAAAAAAAAAATAGGGTTGTAAATGGATTTGTCTTGGTCCGGTTAGAGCTCAAACTCTCTCTGTATCGAAATAGCTTGTTGGGTGCGAAAATTTTTCTATGCACCAAGATGCAAGTAAACCGAGCAACTAGTATGCAGTATTTTGATCTAGTCATCTACGTCGTACTTTACCAAAATTAAAACCTAAAAAAATAGTCTCAAGTGTTTCCAACTAAGGAGGTGAAAACACTAAGTCAAAGAAGATGTACTCTTATTATGGCCGTTTAATTTGATCGGAACAAAAATGAAATTGAAAAGAATAAATTTAGGGTCTCTAATCTTCATTCGATCTTCCCATACGGCGATTTGAGCACTTATATATTAATGGTGCTAGTGTACCTTGATGCGTAGAATCCGCTCCCGCATTTAAATTATTATCTTTTTCATTTTAGACAATATTTTTAAACTCGAAACGGTCAATTATGTTGTATGAAATGAGTTGTTATGTTTTGCAAATGCATCTAGTACATGGAGATTATATGTCAATTTTCCTTTCTTTGAATTGATTCACATGAACTGGTCCTCGCAGATATTATTGTTCTTCCTCATTTGCTATTTCCAGGGAATGAGAAAATTACTCAAATGGTCACAGACAAGACACTGTGCAAACTTATTATGTCATACGTTGCTATGCCCTTGTGACATACAATATGAAGCGTCATAGTCATATATAGAGGTATATATATTGATATCAGAAGTATATAGTTAACAAAATAAACGGAGTAACCCAACAATCTTCTACCTTATTTATTTATTTGCAGGAATATAGTAGATATAATTCAGTATCACCATATTATTATATTACACATAATCTTTAATTGTTGATATATCATAACGTACGTGTTGTTGGTTTGGTTGGTATGTGATTCAATATTTTATTGTTCGTTTGTTTATGAAATCTTAACATCACTTGCATAGTGTTGGAATGTTCATCATTTCTCCAATGCAACAGGGATAATATCTTCACGTTGACACAGGTACTGGGGATGGTAGGGGTAGGTTTGCGTGGCCACCAGTTACTATTCTTTTTCCATTTTAAGGTTTTTAATTATCAATGAAGTTTCTAGCTTCATTTCATCTAAAAATTTAGGGTTTAGGGTCTTGTCTAAGTTAATACATCTCATATCATTTTCGCGATCTAACACGATCAATTCGATTGCATAACTCGGACGCAAAATTGAATCAGGCATCGTCAGTTATTTAGAGCAACTTTAGTAGACTGTATATTTTAGCTTTTAACTATTTTAGAAAACGTATTTATTTATTTATTTATTTCTGGAGCTCAAGCAGACTAACCAAAGTTTAACTATTATGACTTTTAGCCATCTCGCTAGCTAAATATAGATAGCGAGATGACTCAGATGAGGCTACACTACCAGGACAAGCACTTTAGCCGACTAAAAAGTTTCGTCGGCCTGTTAGCTTAATTCGTCGGCTAAGATTTCGTCGGGAAAAGGTCGTCGGCGATGACTTTAGCCGACGAAACTAGAAGACGTCGTCGGCTATAGTCCCAGAGTTTAGCCGACGAAAAACATGTCTTCGGTTTTTTTCCCAGACTTTAGCCGACAAAACATTTAAGATATTCGTCGCTAAAGTGTGTAATTAAAAATTAAAAAATAACTAAAGCCGACGAAATATAGTCTGTTTCGTCGGTTAAACCTTATTTTAAAAAAAATTTAAAATACTATAGCCGACGAATTATGGCGTATTTCGTCGGCTATAAGTCCATTCCAGTAAAAAAAAAACCCCGAAATTTCTAAATTACCATTCCATGCAAGCTGCAAAATACACCAAAACAATTCAATATAACCAACAACAAGCACATAAAACTATATAATTCATCAACTACACAAAATCTAGATAGTCTAAATTAATATCCGCTTCTGGGGGATGCTGCGGAGGTTGCGGTGGCTGGGGTAGCGGTATAGCCGTAGGCATGGGTGGAGCCGGAAGTCCCTGAAGCTGGGCAGCTGTAAAGACCTGCATGTACTGGAACATCTGCTGCTGCTGGGCCTGTTGGATGGCATGTATCTCGGCAGCATAGGCTGCCTGCGCGGCACTATAAGGCTGCCTGCGAGGCATTATAGGCAGTTTGAGCAGCTTGCTGTTCCCGTAGTCTCTAAACTTCCGACTCTAGCTGAGTCGTCCTGGTGGTCGTGGTCGTGGTCGTGGTCCTGCTGCTGGTCGAGGCTGCATTTCGTTGAAATTCTGGAGTGGTCTTCAAGACCCCCTCGCCCTTCTTTCCTAGACCCCGGCAGTAGAAGTTGTTTGCTCGCGGTGGGAAAGCTGTGCTCATGATCCTCGCCCCAACCGTCAGATATGAAGTGTCAATCTGAGACATGGCTTCGGACATCTCTTCCTCCTACGTCTCCGGCCATGTCTCCCTCACTATAGCACTCATCACCTCGTCACTAGCCTCCCTCACCTTCGCCTAATTGAATAGGAAAAAAATTATTACTTAACATTTTGACATATATATAAATAAAATTAAAAATTTAAAAACATAAGATGACTTACAATATCCTCCTGGGCGTCAGGATATGCCTTCTCGTACGTACAGACGTACTGGTTGACTTCTGGATGTTCCTTGGCCGCCTCGTCCATGAAGACAGCGAATGGTCTAGAACCGGCATGATGGTTCCTTGTGTTGCGTTGCCGGTTCTGAGCGTTCGCCCGGGAAACAGCCTTCAAAGAAAAAAATAAACTATTAGTAAAATATTTAAAAACGCACGTACTTAATGACAAATTAACTAATTAATTTTTTAAATACCTGTTTACGAGGGTTGTTGAATTCTGATGTCAGAAACCAACGCCACTCGTACTCCCTGTACTGGAACTCAACAGGGGTACCAGAACGTGCGTAGTCCAGTGGGTCCGCAACTCGTTCTTCCACTCCTTGTTCCTACAGATACAACAAAAATATTAGAAATATTATTAATATCACATACAATTTTGTTTTTTCATTAACTTCCCAACGTACATTCCCTCATGCACAACGTCCACCCAGCTGCTCTTTAGGTGCTCGGGAACCTCAAACCACACTTGCATTTAACCGTTTATTAGTTTAGTTTTTCGAGAAATCAACAATGTAATACATAATATTATTAAGGCATTTTGTAAACTCACCGACATCGCGTTGTGGACCATGTCCTTAACCTCCTGCGGGACCTCGCCCCAGTCTGACCACAACATAGGGACTCTATCCCTAATGAGCGCTCCCACGCGGCCGGAGTACGTCCTCGACTTCCCGCCCGATATTATGTCGCCATCCCCGTCAGTACGAATGACGATCCTCCCTGAGATACTGACGATCTTCTCGAGAGCCTTCCCTATGAAGGGGCCTCTCTTCTTCTTTGTCGGCTTCGCTCCGACGATGCCTATCACATGATAAACCAAATTGATTATTAAAATCGGAGAATTATAAGAAAACAAATTAATCATTCATCTTTCATTACTTGATGGCGATGCAGCGGACGCGACGGATTCCGTCTCTGTCGCCGATGATGATACCCTCGCAGAAATAAGAGCGTATCAAAAGGCACGAACCGGTACGCCGCTGATGGAGCCACTGGCGGGGGCAGTGGATAAATCGGCGTCCCTGAGCCATCGACTGCAGGTAAGGCCGGTATCATCCGCGGAAGGAACAGAGGCGGCGGCATCTGTACCCCAGATGACCCACTATCCGAAGAAGTAGGACCCGGAGTGGGCGCCCGGTGTATCTCAGGCATACAGGGTGCAAACACCTCCGTTTGGGTCTGAGGCCACAGCTACCTCGAGGAAGGAAGGACGCCCGCCTGCCTCGATGAAAGGGGCACCTCCGGCTGCCTCTGCGCCGTCTCCAGAAGGGTCGCACGTCTAGCTGTCATGGGGCCCTGAAAAGACGTTTGAGGGTTGCTAGAGGTTCCCTCAGACGATTCGGACCTTTGGCCCTTCGAACTCTTCATCGATCTAAAATAACTGCTTATTCTGTTTAAAATATTAATTTGAATCAAGGCTGAGGCATGGGCGGATTCACTCATTCAATGTTGCTCGTTAATTCAAGGCTGAGGCAACATTAAAAAAGTAAAAATTCAATCTTATCCTTCTCAAATCTAAGGCTCTAGATTATTGTCTTTATTCTATAAAAAATATTTTTGAAACCATTTTTTTTCATTATGTTCATGCTTAAATTTAAACACTTAATATAATGTGAAATATATATATTTTTGAAATTATACTTGTTCAAAAATAAGAATTCAATTAAATATATATATATATATATTCATCCGGATTTAATATAGGTTTTTCTATTTTGTATTTTGTATCTTATGTTTAAAAATTTCTACCCAACCCACAATGAATGCAGTACCTAGTCATAGAACATAACAAGTGCACAGTGCAAGCTTTAAGTTCATTATCAACAAAACACATGTTTAAAAAATGAGGATAATTAATCTCCTAAACATAAATTAGGGAAATTGGACAGTAACATAAAGCATAAAGCATAAAGCATAAAGCATAAAGCATAGCTTAAAAATCAATTCGAAATCAAAAGTAAAAAAGAAGAAAAACGCTAACCTTGGAGAACGGGAGAGGGAGAGGAGGCGGAGACTGGGAGAGGGAGAGGGAGGAGGCGGAGACCCAGAGAGGGATCGGAGAGGAGGCGGAGACCGGAAGAGGGAGAGAGAGGAGGCGGAGACCGTGAGAGGGAGAGGAGGCGGAGGAGACAGATCGGGAGAGGGAGAGGGCGACCGGGAGACCAGGAGAGGGAGAGGAGGCGGAGGAGGCGGAAGAGGAGGCTAGGGTTTTCGTCAATAGGGTGTATAAAGGTATATTCGTCATGCAATTCCCTATCAGCGTGCCATCTCATAGCTTCGGCCGTGTGTGAAGACATATACAACAGCTCCATCCAATCCCTCAACGGGAAATACCGAAGTACCTTCACAGGTTTCCTATTGCCTGCAGGAGTCAGCTTATACATGTCAGTGTGACATACCGGACATGCATCAAGGCCACCAAGGTCATTCCCTTCTGGATCTTTACCCTAGAAGAGAACGCAGTCATATCTGCATGCATGGATCTTGATGTAGGAAAGCCCAAGATCTTTCAGGATACATCGGACCTTATGATGAGTGGTAGGAAGACGATGACCGTGGGGCAGCATCGAACCAGTGTACTGTAGATAATCATCAACAGTCTTCACGTACGGTCGATTTTGTCTCAACTTTAATCTTCATTACGTTCATCACACTTTCAAGAACGGTATTCTGACAACCGGGGTACACAGGGGTCTGCTGGAAAGGAAGCAGTTTGTTGTACTTGTCAATACCAGCAGTGTTGACAGCTCTAGGGAAGGGCTGCACCGGGTCAGGCATATACTGTCCTTGAGCGCATACATCGCTCTCATAAGGAAACATGTCGTTGATGAAGGCTGTTGTTGGATCGTTGGATGTACTGCCCGTCTCAGAAAATTGCCCATGATCATATGGACCTCCTGATGATGTTTCATCGTGATATAACCAACATGTGTACTTCTCCCAAAACCCTTTACTCTTCAGGTGCTACCATACTTTGTCAATCGCAAATCGATGCATATCGCTGCGACACTGACATTTCGTGCACGGGCAATAGAAAATTGTATTCCCATTAGCATTAGCCAGCGCATATTCGAGAAAACTCATAACTCATTTACCATATCTTTTGTCTCATTTTGGAAGCGAAATCCAACTCTTATCCATATCCTGAAAATATAACAAAATATATATGTATAACGCTAGTTAATTATTAATTAAATTCTATGCCATATATAAAATTTCAATTCATTTAGTATATATTCTACGTACTACAACTAATTGATAACAAATTAATTAACACACATATATATATATATACTTAATAATTACATAACAATATTATAGATATCAACATCATCAACAACTTCATACCATCAACACAATATTATAAATTAATTAACATATAGATATGGGTCTAGTTCCTGTAACATTAAATTTGACACTAATTTTAACATTATTTATTAGCCATTAGATTTTAAAAAATTCAATGGTCTAGACCAATTTAAATATAATGTTAGCTTATAAAAACTGACATGGCAAAGTGATGTGGCATTTTCTAATTTCATAACAAATCAAACTAAAAGAAAAAAAAAAAAATCAGAGGTTAAAATCTTAAACCCTTTCTAATTTGCCCGAAATTCTCAATCTCGAAGAACTCATAACCCTTTCTTCTACCCATTTTTCCCGTCTCCCAATTGTCAAATCCCTTTTGAGTTTTGGTCAATCCAACATATCCGATCTCCTCTCAATCTAACATATATACCTGAACAAATTAACAATGAAAAAGGTTATCTGCTGGAAGCCAAGTTATAAGAGAAGCAATATCATCTTGGCGTTCAATTTTGGGTATAGAACAGCAGTGAGCTTTTTTATTCCAGACTGATAAAGATTGATATTAGTTTGAGAAGACGAAGAAGTGAAGAACAACATGAATAACAAATGGATGATTTCCAGCTAGTTTGAAATACTAATTAAACACAATATTGATGTGTGCGATAAAAAAAAAATGAATGCCAAAAGACGAGACGCAAAACAGAAGAACACAAACCCAGAAAAAAAAAAGAACACACACGAGCAAACGAACCAATTTGTAAAATAACATACCATAAACATATTAATCTAAGCCATGGTTGACATGGTTTGTCTGCTAGCTTCTCATGTTTGAGTAGTATGGTGTTCATGAATCATGTCAATGTTGCAAACATGGCCTCTCATGGGATCACTTAATTACCATTTAATAATCTATGACAATTGAAGCATTACTTTTATAAAGGGACATTTACACTAGAGAACTGGCCTCTCATGGTTCGTTTGCTCCTCTGTGTTCTTTCTTTTATTCTTTTTCTGGGTTTGTATTCTTCTGTTTCTGCGTCTTGCGTTCTTATTTTTTTTCTTCTTTTTTTTATCGCACACATCGATATTGTGTTTAAGATTTTAGCTTCTGAATTTCTTTTCTTTTCTTTTAGTTTGTTTTGTTATAAAATTAGAAAATGCCACATCATTTTGTCATGTCAGTTTTTATAATTAGCAGACATTATATTTAAATTGATCTAGACCATTAAATTTTTTAAAATCTAATGGTCAATAAATGGTGTCAAAATTAGTGTCAAATCTAATGTCCTAGGAACCGGACCCTATAGATATATATCTACTACTTATGAACAATTTCATATATATTATCAAATCATCAACCAAATAGATCAACATATATATATATATATATACATCCAACGTACTCAAAATCGATCAACTCATAACAATATTATATATCAACATCATCACAAAATCATCATCAACAACTTCATACCATCAACACAATATTATAAATTAATTAACATATATATATATATATATCTACTACTTATTAACAACAACTTCATATATATTATCAAATTATACAACCAAATACGATACAACACACACATATATATATATATATATATATATACATCCAACGTACTCAAAATCTATCAATTCAATCACACTCAAAATCGATCAACTCAAATAAAACTCAAAATCAACATATATACACATGTACATACCTATATATAGCTCCACAAACTAATTATGGACAGATTTCGACAACATCCAAACTTTTTCTCCCGTTTTTTTTTCTCAGATGAGCTGCTGTCCAGATGTGCAAATATAAAGCACTAAAATTTCGTCGGCTAAAGAATGTTTAAAGTCGTCGGCTATAGTCTATGAACTTTAGCCAACGAAATAAATTCTTTCGCCGACGAAATTTTAATTTCGTCAGCTAAAGTTGACCATAGCCGACGAAAATATAAATTAGCCGACGAAAAAATTATTCGTTGGCCTGGTTTTTTATTTTCGTCGGCTAAAACCTTTATTCTGGTAGTGCTAGCTATAATTTAATACATTCTATAAATATATTTAAACTGTTTAATCTTTATTTGAAGAATAATGTTGATGTAATGATAGCTAAAATAGAAAACATTGATACAACCGTATTTCTAAAGTGGCTAACCAAAATGACATTTTAGCTAATTGACTAAAATTTAACTTAAAATGGCTAACATTGCTAAAGATACTCTTATTATCTGATTTCTATTCAAGTTCTTTGGAGATGAATATCATATCCAATGAACCGATCTTTCGACCAAATAAAATATATATAAACAGAATTCGATTTACAATATAGTTTGAATTTTTTTCCTTTTCTGACTCCACCACATATATAGTTGACATATATGCACCATCAGATACAAGTTGAGGATAGACCTGTAAATGGACCGGATTATGATCCGGACCCACTCCGGATCCATGGTTTTTAAACGGGTTTGGATCGAAAATTTGACCCACGGATCCGTTAACCTGTTTATTAAACGGATCGGATACGGATCGAGGCCGTTAAGGACCCGGATCCGTTTTAAAATAATTAAATAATATTTTTATAAATATAATACTACTGATAAATATTAAATGATATAATAATTATTTGGATAATCTAAACTTCTAAATTGCATCTAAAGTATGATTTGATGAAATTGAAAGTTACTGATACCTATATTTTTTTATGCTCTTTACTAAAAACATTGGAGGTTAATTTAGTATTTTGATTATATTAGTTTATTGTGAAGGATCGTATTTTGGCCATGTAATTCAACTTTTGATGTAAACTTTTATTTTATTATAATATTTTGTTAGTGTTTTATGAAAATTTATAATAAAATTAAGAAATTATTATTTAAAATTTGAAAATATTTATTATTATAAACGGATCGGATTAACGGGTCGGATATCCATTAACCCGCCGGATCTGGATTTGGATCGAGCTATCAATAATCCAACGGGTAACGGGTCGGATCCGGATCTAAGTCGATCTGCTCCAGATCCGATCAATTTACAGGTCTAGCTGAGGATCCAAAGCTGATGACGTAGATCTCTACCATCCTTTTAGATCTAATCCCATTCAACACCTCCAAAATCAGTAGAGGATCAAAATTCAAAACTTCAAAATCAATCAAATAATAATATTGACCAAAAAAGAGAATTTTTGTCAGAAAACCATTATTAAGAAACCAAAACTGCATCCAAAGCAAAGAGAGTAAATGCTGAGAAGAATGCATTTATGAGTGATCACATGCACCCAATCAATTGAATTTGAATGTACCCAAAAAATTGAAACCACCAGGGGAATGACTCACCAGATTCAGAACAAAAACCCTAATGGCAATAAAAGCAGCAGGTAAATCATATCACTAATATATAAAAAAAAAATACTCTTCCCCAAAAACAGTGTGTGTTCTCAAGGAAGAAGGAGAAGAAGAAGAAGAAGAACAAAGAAGAGTAGCTAAATAGTCAGGGGTGCTGGTAGCTGGAGGGAAATGAGGAATTGGAAAAATCTAGGGTTTGTTGAGACCATCTATGAAGAAGAAGATGACTGTGAATTCTCCTCTGCCTCTCCTTCTCTCTCCTCAGCCATCTCTTCTCCTTCTACACCTCTCCATTCCAGAGTTGAATCATGGTCAGAGTTGTTTTCTATTATTTTAATTAGATATTTATTTCACAAATAATTTTGATGGGTTTAAAATATTTGTTATAGGTCTCGGGCAACTGGGCACACTACAGAAGTTCTGATTCGAGTTCAGGGAAAATGTTTCCAACTACACAAGGTTTGTCGATTCCCTCTATTGTTAAGTCCTTCTGTTCTTGATCTTCTTTCGTTTCTCAGTTGAGGGCCATTAGGTTTGTATATATTCTGTCGATAAAGATGGATAGATTTTAGCTGGGAGTCATGGATCTTACCGGAGATTTTCGGTTTTTTTATTTTTTATTTTTTATTTTCATTCACACAAGTTTCTGGTCCTCTTAAGCATTCCGGGGTTGTTTGTAATCAAATCTCAATCATTTGACAATTTTCTTTGTAGAAAAATGAATCATCTTATTGTTAATCTTGTTGATTAGTGAATAGTGAAGACTAAGTAGTGGTGGTCTAATTAGAGAATGGAGAAGCAGTAGAATCCCAACATTCTGGCCTTCTGGGTTTCTAGTTTCCTTTTTGTTTTAGCACATTGTTCACGAAATCTTCTGGTTGTTGTAAAATGGCTAAAACCTTCATATGGAAGATGATTAGTCAAATGGTTAGTAAGGTTTAATAAGGAATTAAGGCTGTAAATAGAGTTTTCGTTTAGCATTAACTTTCTTTCTGTTAACAGAAAACAAAACGTTGCATTTGGAATGATCTAATTTCGATAAAATTAATTGCAAATATTTTAAGCTAGGAGCCATTGTAATATTTCTCATTTTCCGTTTATTTATTTTTGTTCATAGGATCCACTGACATCAAGAAGCACATATTTAAAGCGCCAACTAACCGCCTTCGTGTCGGACTTCACGTTGCCATTAAACATCTCCGCCGAAACGTTCACTCTCGTTGCCGATTTCTGCTACGGTGCCCGCCTCGTCATAACGCTGTTCAATGTCGCCGCTCTAAGAACCGCCGCTGAGCTACTTGAAATGACCGAGACTATCGACGACGACGATAACAACTTACTCCACTTAACAGATACCTACTTCAGCCAAGTCGTCGCCGTCAACAGAGACTACGCGTCCGTAGTGTTTAGGTCTTGCATGCCGTTACTTCCTGAGGCCGAAACGGTGGCGTTTCTTGTGAGCAGGTGCATTGAGGCGTTGGCTATGTCGGGCGACGGCGACAGTCGTGTGGATTGGCTACATGAGGTTATAACGGTGTGTCCCGAGGACTTTCAGATAGTTGTCGAGGTCATTCAGCGTCGGTTTGGAAGCCATGACGTCGTTTACAAGCTCGTTGATCTTTATATTATGGTACGTAACTCTAGCAGGAACTTCTATTATACATATGTCACACACGCATAATGTAACGGTGTCTAAGTCATAAATAGTATTATATTTATCAAGTTTATTATAGTGACTCTCATCACACCGTTAGATCATGCGTGTATGTCGTAAACGTATAGTAGAAGCGTTAGTACATAGCTAGCTAGCGCTGCAAAAAAATGTATGTTGTAAACGTATAGTAGAAGCATTAGTACATAGCTAGCTAGCGCTGCAAAAAAATGTACCTTCATAGCAAAAATATTTTGACATGCTATTGAGTATGATAAAGTGTTGGTTTTTACTCCTGCAGAGATACGAGGGCAAAATCACAGAGGAGCAGAAAGCACAGATATGTAGTTCCATAGATTGCAGCAAGCTCTCTCCACATATCCTTCTAGAAGCCGTCCAAAACCCAGTAATGCCTCTACGTTTCGTGGTCCAAGCCATGCTGATCGAGCAGCTCAACACTCGCCGCACCATTCTCACCGCAGCTACTGCGGCTACTGATGATCACTACACTCAACTTCCACTCCTCCAGCATCATTATGATGACACCAAATCCGATCCTGCCCCAGTGGCTACACTAGGTTCCCTCCTCCAACGTGACACTGTGCTACGCCAATCGGCGCAGCTGAAGGCCACCATGGCTGCGACGAGCTCACGGATCAGAACCCTAGAAGAGGAGCTGAGTGGGATGAAGAAGTTGCTGGAAGAGTGTCATAATGAGCGGAGCATAATGGCGGAGGCCGGTGGTGAACGTAAGTCTGCGAGTTTTCATTATGGGAGTAGTGATGAGAATAACCTCAGTAAGCTGATAACGAATAAGTCTGCTTCTTCTTCTAGTTTCCGGCTCATTAATTTTAGAGGCAAAGAGAAAACGGAGGGGAATAATTGGTCGTCATGTACTGGGACTCCGGGGGTGACGAAGAGCATTAGTCAGAGGCTGATTGGTGGACTGAAGAAAGCATTTCGGGTTTCGGGTTCAAAGGATGTGTCGGAGAAGAAGATCGTCAGCTATGGCGATGGTGGCAACAACAAGGATATCATTGTGATCGAATAATAGGAACATTTTAGGATTGTTTCTACTGTAATTTTTTGCGGATCCAGCTCCTCTAAAGTGAGCAAGTTATAAAGTTCGTGAAGTTCATAAAATCTCAAGCCTCTATATAATCCAAAGGCTCAAAATATCTAAGTTAAAAATATGTAGTGTTTAGATTATTTATGAATTTATATATGATTTTTATTCTTTTCCCTATCAACAAAATGAAAGAAAATAAAATTGTTGCCCGTCTTCATGAAACCTAGCAGGTAGGAAATAAGAAAACAGGTTTGATAAGAAATTGAGATGATCGAGTGCCATGACGAATAAAGCGGAAACAAAAAGGTAAAAATCTGATCTACAATTGCTGCATAAACCCTAGGCTAGAAGTTGCCTTAACTCCAAAGTCCTGCAGCAACCCCCAATTAAATCATTGCAGACTAACTAGGATCAAGTCCCTCTTCCATTAATTTATAGGCTTTGTAATTCATCCTCTATTGATTATCATAGATGCATCGATCGGTTCCCGAAATTTTTCCTAGATTTTGGTTTATAAATATGTTGGAGTAATCCCAATTGTTCAAGAACTGCAATAATATTATATATGTGGAGTATGAAGGACTGAGAGCTAGCACTCATGTCACATGAATCTTCAGAAGATTTTCTGAGAAATTATGGAAGCACATATATGTTTCATAGAAGCAAGAACAAGGATCGATGAAGGTTGAATAAATAAAGAGGGAAAAAAAGAAAAAGAGAGTCAATAATTAACCTCAATGCGGAAAAGAAATTAGAAATATTCTATTTATTGATGTTGGATAGTTTTGAGCCTTTAGATTATATAGAGGCTTAAGATTTTATGAACTTCACGAACTTTATGACTTGCTCACTTTAGAGGAGCCGGATCCATTTTTTGCAATGCATAATATATATGATCAAACCGCTTTGCGTGTTAGAGATTTTGATTGATTATTTTAGGTGTTCAATTTTTGATTTCATGAATTTTGCTGTTCATTGTAGAGTAGAAGATTATTTATCCACTCACGTTGTATATTGTGATTTATACAAGACGATTAGCTTACTAAATAGCATAAAGTGCATGACAGGCCTCTGTATTTATGAAACACGCATGAACTAAACAAGCTCTGTAAACCGTTCTAAAAAAAAAAAAAAAAAAAAAAAAAAACTACAGTAAACCTAATCATGTAGCTCTTTTTTTTTTCGTATTTTTTTTAGTCAAGCTAATCATGTAGCTCTTATTGGGCTTTGTACTAACGATGCTCGGCCTTATCCTCTTTCTCAACAACCTATTTGAGTTTCCTTCTCATCCCCTAGTTTAGGCTTTTTTAACTCAAAATTGCTCGAATTATATATATTATTTTTATGCTAAACGACTAGATTACAAAGAATCTCTAGATAACCCAGTTTCAAAAAGGTCGAAATTAACAACACGTTAGCAACAAAGTTTATTTCTCGAAAAACATAGTGAAATGATAGATTGCCTTACTGAAGCTTGCAGCTATTGTTCTCGTACTGTTGAGAAGCTTCCAAGGACATTTGAACCTTTTATTAATCAGTTAATGACTAGTGAGGAATCACCTTCGACAATGACACTTAAGAAATTTTACTCCCTTGCCTTAAACTATCTCTGAGGGCAGTAACTTCTACAATGAGAACATAGTTGGCTTTCCAATTTTACATTGCTATTCATATCCATCTCTAACAAGAAAAAATGAAAACTATACTGTTAGTCATCCAATGACAATCACAATCAGAACCGTCGATTTATTTGAACAGTAACTAGCATGAATTGATTTTATAGCTAAAAAAATTACGAAGTCTATACGAGGGAGAAGTAACGCCATATAAAATATCCGGTTGAAATGCTTATTGCATTATGACAATAAACACTATGTTCCATAATAGAGATACGAAGCCAATGCATGCACTCACGAAAACGAAATCTATTGAAAGAACCTACCTGCAGATGGCAACTGTTGAACTTGTTCCTAAAATCACCTGTACATGAAAACGAAACATCAATAGGATAAGAGTTTAGCTTCATCAGTTTGGAAGTTTGGATAAGCACGACTCATATACATGTCCATTAGCGAAAGGAAGCCACCAATATAATGCTCTCAATGTCAATTACCACTAATCACAAACAACAAAACGTGGATTAGCAAGTACCACAACTTCCATTTTCTTTAGGTAAAGTACTAGCTCCCAAATATTTCGTGCAACTCCAAGACATACAAGATGGTCGATCGACGTGTCGTTCATGTCGGGATGTGATTAGGAGGCCACAACAAGCCAATTGAAAAGGACATTCTTGGTGATGGGAATGAACAGTCCGCAACATGATTGGCATGGTTTTGCTTTTGCATTGCAGAGCCAAAGCAGGTAGAGATGAATAGCAAAAGTGCGCAACAGGTAGATGCGAGCCTTCAATATTTTTGAGGCATCGATGAAAAGGCTACCGACTAAAATATGTAGGCATGAAAAGGCTGAAAGATGTGCTCAATTTGATGTCGAAGTCAGAAGCAATTGATTCATGACGTTAGAGATGCATCTGATTGAGTATCTTAACATCGACCTATACGGCTATACCCACTTAACTAATTAAACCAAAGAAAACTACATTAGACAAATAGAAAATGAGACTCTTAACATAAATTAATGACGAATCAATTTCTCTCAAAAACACTCATAATTATCATTTGAAAATGTTCTTCTTTGACACGAGCATGTTGAGAGACCTTCTTAGACGTGTTATGTTTGTTTTACACAATACATACTCTAGATAACTCTTTTATGATTAAATTTTATAAAGTCTATTCTGTCAAATTCAAACTAAAACTTAAAATGCAAATATCTAAAACATTCACAAAAGAGTCTTCATTTGGTTTAAATTTGCTCACATCACCAGATCTTATTAAACGAACGGACAAACCTATCAATACGACCGATTAAACCTTTTACACACCACGAGACCTGAACGATCGAACAAACATACCAATACAACCGACCTATCAAAACTTACACACCACAAACAACCTATTCAGAGATATCTAGTGTAGTGATCCGATCCGTCACTCGCATTTGCCGATCATAATAAAACGCTAGACTATTAGACTATACCTAATAGTCGACCTAAACAAAACCAAACGGTCGAACCACCGCTCCGCCAAACACCCGGTGGACCTTAACCCATTAAGCACCCTAAACCGACGCGACCACACCACGACTAAAATAACAGCCACGACTGCCACCAAAAACACGTGCCTCACCGCCACGTGTCCCCTGCGCCCCACCGCGAAGGAGACACTTTGCTATACCCAAACCACCCGCCACCATATAACGTCCTCCTCCTCTGCCTCTTCTAGCAGAGAGAGAGCCTCCAGAAATGGAAGCAGAGCCGTTCCTCTTCTTCCTCCTCATTCCCATTCCTTCACCCACTCACTTCTTCTTCTTTCTGTGAGCTGTCAACCATTAATTCAACGCCATCCAATCCAGAGCTGCTTTTTCAATCTTAGCATGAATGCGGTGAAGGCAGCTCGGCCGTCGAGTTTTGGCCTGACGCCGTCGGACGCTGAATTTGGATCTCCGCCGCCGCCGGCGAGGTTAGGATTCGTGAAGGTGAACGGAAGCAATGTGAATATGAGGTTGAGTTTGAGCGGCGGAGTTGATGCAGGATCTAAGGGTTTACGGCCGATTAAGGCCACGGAGGACCAAACCGTGTCCGTCAAGTCTGATCGCGCCGCCATTAATGGTAACACTTTCTCTACTTCCAAACTTAATCACTTTTTTGTTTCTTACTGGAATTTGAATAAAGGCGAATTCAAATGTGATTCTTTTCTGGTTAATTTTTTTTTGTTCTAATCAAATTTGTTGTGTGTAGTACATTTTGTGTTTTTGGTAAATTGGCGGGGTTGGTAAAAAAAAAAGATTGATGGGGAATTTGGGAAAATAATTAGTTTAGGCTGAGTCATACTACTCATTGGATGGTTGTTAAGGCTTGTGCTTACTTCATGAATATCATCTACCTTTGCTTTTGTCAACTCCCTCTTTTGCATCTTCTTCTCCTACAAAACAGCATTCATTTCTGCTGTTGTCATCAGTGCCAAGGCTCTGTTCGTTTCGAGCGCAATCGAAGCTTTGGAAGCTGTTCTTCTAAGAGGTTATTGCTGTCCATAGAATATTCGTATTTGTTTCTTGTGATTTGGTTGTCAGATGACGGATCTAGTGGATACTGTTTGCTTAGAGATGTTGTTTTTATTGTTTGTTACAGAAAGTTGTTACGGATTCATGCTTTTGTGTGAAAAGTTCTCACAGTAGAATGATTTTTGTAATTTGAACTGATTTATAGTCTGCAAATAATCTGATTCCTTGTGTGAATTTATTGTTCTAATCTAGACCAACCATCTAACTAGGTAAAAATTCCCACCAGATGTCAACTGCGGGGAACTCAACGAACATCGTGTGGCATAAATGTGCGGTCGAGAAAGTGGATAGGCAGCAGTTACTTAAGCAGAAAGGCTGTGTCATATGGATTACTGGTCTTAGTGGTTCAGGTTTGTTTATCCCTTTAAGTTATGCTATATGAAATGTCAAGCAGTGTTTGTGTTAGCAGCGCTGTAAAGTATTCTTTGTTATGGGGCTAGTGAAATATTTATATGCACATCAACTGCACCAAAAGTTCTTACATGGTAAAATCAATACAAGGTTTTTCCATAGTTATGGGAGACTTTAAGCCACGAGCTGTCGTATTGGGACTTAGAATGAGTAGTCTTACTTACATAGAAATAGTCATGATGATGATTTCTGGCCATATATGTCTCAATAACCAGAACGGGAAGTCGATGATTAGTAGCCTTCTTTTTTAGCAAATATGTCAAAAGAGGATAAAGAATACTGAAACACATGGACTGATTGTGTAGACTTCTCTGTATCTCCATACATGTATGCACATAGAGTGGACTAAAATCCTTTTTTCACATTACGACTACAGATCTCATGTTGTGTGGTTTCCTTTTGTACTGTTCTCCACTGCTTCGTAGCTGTAATATGATATTAACTTATTTTAAATTTGTTTGATTACATTTACATTGGACGACATCAGAGTACCCTGTAATTTTAAACCTCAAACTTGTATTCATTGATAATATTAACCTCAATTAAGGTTTTACCCCTGCTCAAACTCATCTTTTCCAGCATTGAATAAGCACTATTCATATATATATATATATATATATATATCTCAATTTTTGTGTATTTCATTGATACACTGGTACGGAAGAGCTATGAAAGAAGAACTAAACTAAATTACACTTAAAAAATCTGAAAAGTTCCAGACCATAAAATTTCTATATTGTTCAAAACTTTTGGTGGTCCCATTAAGAAATCAATCATTCCAATTTGTTACTCTTTAGTACACACCAAGCTTAATGACACTGTCTCATATATTGGTCTCTATTTTAGGAAAAAGCACTGTGGCATGTGCTTTGAGTCAAGGCTTGCACATAAGAGGAAAACTGACCTACATTCTTGATGGTGACAACGTCAGGCATGGTCTAAATCGTGATCTTGGTTTCAAAGCAGAAGATCGTGCAGAAAACATACGAAGAATTGGTGGGTATTTATGTAGTTAAATGTGCAGATTTTCTCTTTTTTGTTTTAATATTCCTTTTACTGATATTGCTAAAAAAAAGCTGAGGTCGCTAAGCTCTTTGCGGATGCTGGCATCATTTGTATTGCTAGTTTAATATCTCCTTACCGAAAGGACCGAGAGGCCTGCCGTGCACTATTTCCAGAAGGAGATTTTATTGAGGTAAGTATCGCTTTTTATAGAAGGATAGGTTTGGTTTGTTATTACCAGCGTAGTGAAGAAAAGACAAGAGCCTGTAGCCAGTAATGAGCTGACATAACTAACATTTCTCAGGTGTTCATGGACGTGCCACTTAATGTATGTGAGAATAGAGATCCGAAGGGCCTCTACAAGCTTGCACGAGCTGGAAAAATCAAAGGTATGTTGTGCTTCATTCCAATAGGGTTTCTTTTTTCTTTTTTTTTGGTCTGTGATTTCTGTTTATAAAGTAAATGAATTTCAAATAAAGGTGTTCAACAGCTATTAGATAAAGATATACATTTCATTTGGAAATTTGAGGAAGCAACTGTATCTCATCATCTGGTGCTATCTTTTGATCTCACTATCATTTTCTATGTTGGGGCATTGTTCCCGACAATGTGAACTCTTACAATTATTTTTTTGGGGAATGAGGAAATCCAAATTTTTAGTATTGTTTTCTACTTATTTACTCAAGTATTTATTTGATGCTTGATGGGTATGATTAAAACGGTGTGTCTTGCTCTCTGTAATTAATAAGTAGTGAGTTTTGTTTGGAACTCTGCAGGTTTTACTGGGGTTGATGATCCATATGAGCCACCACTAAACTGTGAGGTATGTGTGTAAATGAAGATCATGGCATCATGCTTCAGCGAAACTACTATGTTGGAGTTTTTCTCCGTACTTTGTTTTTATCATAAGAAAAAGATTGTCTTCATTGACTGGCTCATTTGCGTGTGATATGCACATACATGAAGTAAAGATCAACTCACATTACCATCTTAACATAAGTATGAGCCAACATTTGGAGGTCAAATGGGTATTTCATCTCCAGTATAGAGGTGGAAGTGTCATTTTCACTGCCACCCTTTCACCAGACACAGCATGTTGTTAGAATGTTGAAATTTGTACCAGAACTTCCGTGTAATGGACCAATTAGAATGAAATTCCGAGGTGGAAGTTTGTGTATGTGATATTGACTTGTAGCATCTCAGTATAACATATTAGAACACTGCAACATTAGCATGACATCAAGCCTTTAATTTTCTGCTTTACCTTCGCTATTCATGTCCTGTTATCCCTTGCTTTCATTGTCTTCCTTTTTTGGCACTTCTGTTATATGTCAAATCTCATAGTGCTCATTTTGCAGATAGTGTTGCAGCAGAAGGGAAGGGATTGCGTCTCCCCAAGTAGTATGGCTGAAACGGTGATATCTTACTTAGAGGAGAAAGGCTATTTGCAGGCCTGATAGCCAAGAAAAGATTCCACTTGCCGAGTGCCAGAGCTGCTCTTGTAACATACTATGCTGCAAAACATCATTTTTTCTTCCAGCTAAAAAGAAAAAAAGTAATTGCAAAATAGAATTTCTCTCCTTTCCCGACTAGGAAATTGCTCGTTTCCTGCGTATTCCGGTTCCAGCAATTTAGTTAATCAATCGATTAAATGAACCTAATTCATTCAAAAGCCACCATCTGAAGTGTGGCTTTTGATCCAAATTACAATAAGTAGTGGAACCTGGGAAAGGAAGATTCTTATGTTTAGTTTAATTATTATTTTTATTTCTTATTTTTTAAATTTTGTCAACCTGAAATAGGAGGTTCATGTATTGGCTGTGTCAGTTTGTATGGGATCAACTCGTGAGATAAAATATTTTTGTTGTAAAGTTGCTCACTGGGTAGTTAGTTTTTACGTATTTTTGCTCAGGAGGTAAATGTCGTTCCTCATATCTATATGATTAGTCACAAATTAGATGAAGAAATTGAAAGAGAAAACCTACTTCCATCATTAGCTATTGGGTGGATCCGTGGATATTCCAAAATGGACGACAAATATTATAGGTCAGAACAACAAGGCATTCGAACAACATAAGGTCTTGAAACTAAGGAAACTGGCGAGTCATTAAAAGACAGACAAAATACAGAGAGATATCTTAACCATATTGGCATCCATAGTTGATAGTTCCATACAAAAAAGAAGACAATGCGAAATGGTGCCGGTGGACATTCCATACATACACAGCCAGAGCCAGCTTCTAGTAAACAATACACATGACAAATCAAACAAGAATGCATGCACAATGTTGAGAACCAATATCAAATGAAAGCAAAACCCATTTCTGCACCTCTATATCTCTGAAGTGACAAGAAGCAGAAAGCAAGCGACATTGTCAAGAACAAGGCGGTTGAGCTTACAGCATTGAAAGTTATGGAGATCCGTCGCTCCTGCAATCCCCAAAGAGTTCTTACAAACCCTCCCAAGCCTTCCACCACCATTGCCACCACATGCGCCATATTCGAACCCGCCTGAGATGCTGCCAAAAGACCAAATGGTTGACTACCCTTTACAGCTTATATCTCTCTTTGAAGCTGGATCTATCTGAGCAAGAGATCAAAGATGGGGAAAAGATGGGGTTTGATAGAGACATTGAGTCTCTGTTTGCTTTTCATCAAAAGGATTGAGTGATGGGGCAGCTGCTTTGAGATGAAGAGACCCTTGCTTCCAAGTTGCTTCCTAGTTATTTGAAAGGAGTGGTAATGCGTAGGCAGATCAGCAGCATGGGCCTGCCTTAGTACTTGGTACAGGGGAAATTAGTATAAAACGAACCGACCCTTGATACACAGGGGCCTTATTTTTCTGGTTTGAGGTCCATTATTGGCAACAGTTTGGTCTTGTTATACAGGACTGCTTGCTATTATCGCAAGCAGGTATATTGTGAAGTTATATTCAAGTACATAAGGAATGAATATCTTGGAATGGTATTGTTACAACTTACAACAAACAGAGGAAGAGAGCAGTCAAAAGTAATCCTTGTGAAACAAATTAATCCTACCACAGATAAAAGATGTTGACTACATAATTAATCCTTTTCAAACAACAAAGATGACAACCACAGAGTGACTTTTAAGTTATCATAATGATCCTCATTTTCTCATGGATCAACATCGATCCAGACACAAAATTCTGCATAATCAAACTCGCTTGACATACTGATTTGCTGCACTATAGAGAGCGGCACTCTAAGTGAATGAATAGATTACCAGTAACTGAGAAGTAACAATGACTGTAGCAAGAAACATCAATGAAAGGGTCCAACCAAATGGCTGCCAACGAAATATTGCCAATTTGATCTCAATTATCATGCGAGCAAACATCATGGGAAACTGCTGCTGAATATTTGTCTACATTTGTTTGTCTGCGATTCTCTACGCTGCCAACACCACAAAAGAAGAGCGCAGGATTACGATACAAGGAGTATGTGACAAATCAAAACAGGCATATCATTTTTTGTGTCTGCCTTTGAACTGCATTTCTCTGGCAATAGAAGGAACACATCTTTCTCCCTTATTGAGCTGTGCAACTCTTTCCTCTTCTCGTTTGGCAGCTTCTTCACTGCTGCCTCTTTTGGACTGCATTTCTTTGGCAATAGAAGGTAGCCATCTCTCTCCCCTAACTTTCTTGAGATCTACAACTCTTTCCTCTTCTCTTTTGGCTGCTTCTTTCGCTGCTGCCTCTTTAGCTTCTAGCCTAGACAATGCTATCTGACATCTATATTTTGCTTCAGACACTATGTCATTCCCATCAACAGCAACAGATTGGATTCGTTGTTTAAACTGCTATCATTTAGACAGATACCAACCATTAACACCAACAGTGAAACTAGTCTTTGAACAACAAAACGATAGGTGCAAATAGGAGCTTATCAATAAACAAACAGACCTTCTTTGATTTCTCATTAATTTCTTTTCCCGGAAGAATTCTCGGTCTCTTCCTAGGTGCTTGTTCCTCTAGCAACGTTCACACAAAACATCATCAACAGGTGATTCTCCTAATCAAACACCAAGTAACTACTACCTAGTAACTTGGTGATAATAAAGACACTACATTTTTGCCAAGAGTGCTAATTACTGAAATCTAGTTCTTGAAAATCTTCGGATCCATAATATAGTGAATATTTCCGGCATTTTCACTTCCCATTATGAAAATTATAGCAAAGCAGTAACTGACACAGCATTATAATCTTCTAAAAGACCTGAAGGGATTCACTTACCCTTATGATCAAAAACTATTCCACGGGGAGCATTTTTGAACAAGCGAACACCAGCTTCCTCCTCATTACTTACAGCTTCATCATCTAGTTCAGGGATAGAACTATGCACTATCTCCAATGACTTCCCTACAATATCATCCAAAAGCTTTTGTGCCTGCAACAATTTAAATACACATATTCACAAATTGAGACATAAAAACATATGCTTCATACTTCAACTTGAAAGTATGCACCCATTAGTCCCTTCCTACCAGATCAAGTGAAAAGAAAGTGAAAGACCTTGATTTGGTAGTGCTTGGGGAGTTTCGTGGGGTTAGAATCTTGGGCAGGTAGCTGGGTTGGTTTGGCGGAGAGGGAGTTGATATAAGAGGTGGCACCTGCTGCGGCGGAGCTAATGGCGGCTTTCCACGCCGCATCTCCATCTTCCTCGCTGCTGCTGCTCATTTAGTTGGACTACCAATTTGGGGTTTTAGATTACTCTCAAATCTGCAGGGTTTTAGAGATGTTGAGGGCTGCTGTGACTTTCAAAAGGTTATTCTTTCACTGACCGTCTGACCCGCCCGACCCGACCAGTTTTCATTTTTATTCTTCTTACATTTTCTTCGAAAATTTCACATAAGTCTTATTTTCAACATTTTCAACATTTTCTTTGGACAGGTGCTAAAAATTACAACGAAAAGTCTCTACGGTAACCATTAGCCAAATTGAGAAGAATCTAATTGAAAGACATTGAACATTTAGGGAAGGACTATCAATCCAAATCATCGATTCACAATAGCTTGATTAGCATCTGCCATGAAATAAGATATTCTCAGACCACCGAAATAGATGCAAGATATCATGGGAACTTTGCTTCTTATGACAACATTGGTGGCAGTTTATATATTTGTAATCAACAAAAAAAAATCTCAAAGTTTGTATGGTTTTTGTAGTTGAATCTTTTAATGACGAAAAAACCATCTTTAAGAGCGTAACACTCAGCAATTGGAACACTGGATGAGTTAAGACGACGTGCACCAACAACTAAGGGTACCCCCAAAGAATCTCTAATCGTGAACCAAGCAGTAACATAAGAAGAGCTGATAGATTCATCAAAGTTAAAGTTCACCCAGTTCGGGGGAGGTGGGATCCAGCAAATAAAATTAGTAGCATGAGAAGTAGGAGCAACATCATGAATATTAAAGCTGTAGTAGGAAACACCAATAGAGACCGTAGCATGCACAATTGACGTGGGAGTGGACTGAACAGATCGAAAGACGGTGTTGTTTCAAGACTTCTAAATATGTTGAATCTCTCCGTTTTTTATTTATTCTGGCTACGTTTAGGGGTTTTCGTTGTTGTATGTTACTATGTTGAGAAATTTTAAATACACACCCCTAATCTCTTAATACACACCTTTACTATTTTATGTTTCTGTTGAGATTTTATAGGTAAGCTAAATGACCAAAACATACATCTATTATTAAAAAAAAAAAATACACTCTAGAAGTATTCTTTTCAACATCTTCTACCCTAAAATTTTCGAAAACATGTCTTCTCCTCTAACCCTAATTCTTCTCCACAATTCATTTTTGGTTGTCTTTTTTTTTTTTTTTTTGTATCCGTATCAGCTTTAATTTGATCTTACAGATCATATTGTCAAGTACTGCATCTTTATCAGCTTTAGTTTGATCTTGCATATCATATTGTCAAATACTGCATCTTTATCATGACATGTTTTATCGAATAACTAGTTATCTATATTTAATAGCTACTGTACTTCTACAGTTGTGCTCTTGTGAATTTTGAAAACTTGTATTGGTGATTTAGAGTTGAGATATAACAATAATCATTTGATTATAAATTGAACGATGATAACAAAAAATTTATCGCAAAAATTAGACGAAATAATATGTAAAAAGAGGTACCAAATAGTAAATATATATTAATTATATTAAATAACGGAATATTTCATAAATTTAGGGCATTTTAGACAGTTTGGGATGTGTATTAAGTATAATATTGAAATGAAAAACTTGATAGGTAGTGTATTAAGTAAGGGGTGTGTATTAAGATATTATGGGTGTGTATTTAAAATTTCTCTACTATGTTTCTCTTTAGAAAAAAAAAAAAAGTAAAGCATCGGATTCGGACTCGGGTCCGGATCTAGTCCACAAGTCTACACGGACCTTGATAAACCCATCAAGGCGGTGGTCGTCGTCTCTCTAAATCCTCCCCGCCCATATCTAAGCGCTCTCGCCGTCTTACGTCCTCAAGTTCCCGATCCGGTTGCATCAGAAAACAGAGACACCCGATTGGGGAAAGAAGAAGCAACTAAACCCTAACCCGCCGGAAATCCAGAGAAAACACAGCAACAATGGGGAAGAAGCAGCACAGCAAGGACCGAATGTACCTCACCAAAACGGAGTGGGCCACCGAATGGGGCGGCGCCAAGGCCAAGTCCACCACTCCTTTCAAACGCCTCCCCTTCTATTGCTGCTCGTACTCTCTCTCGCTCTCTCCCCAATTTTGCTTTTGTAAAGATTTCAGCTTCGATTTTTAAACCCTAATTGAAATTCCGTGCTTGTTTTCTGACGCAGGCTGACGTTTGTGCCGTTTGAAGACCCGGTTTGCACCGCGGACGGAAGCGTCTTTGAAATATTGTGAGTTTTTTGTTGAGTGTGTAAGATTTTCGAAGCGCATTTGATTTTGTGTGGTTGATTTGGAATTTAATGTGTTGAGTTTTGGATTTGGTGCAGGAGTATAGTTCCGTATATCCGAAAGTTCGGGAAGCATCCGGTGACCGGAGCTCCGTTGAAGCAGGAGGACCTCATTCCACTGAATTTCCACAAGAACAGCGACGGTTTGTGCTTATTAACATTACTCAAGTTTATGAATTTGCATTTGATTGGAGATAGATGGAGTTGGAATTTTTAGCTATTGTGGAAAATGAGGAGTGATGAGCTCTTTTAGGGTTTATGCCTTTAGGATTGTGTGTCGAGGAAGGTTGGCTTTTGTTGATAAAGGAATTAGCTTTAGCTTAAACCTAGGTTTCAACTGAATTAGCTTTAGCTTAAACTTAGGTTTCAACTGTCTGTGATCTAGTAAAGCATAGTTCAGTTGAGTTGTGTAATTTTCACACATATGAATGCATGAGCCTATTAAAAGGAAGATAAATTGTTTAGTTGGAGTGAGTCATTTTTCGTACCATACATAGAGTAGTCAATTGGGAAATGATCATCAAGATATTGATTGAGAAAGTCCTGTCATGCGGTGAAGTACTAATTGTGTTTCCAGGGTTAGAGCCAACATGACTATATCAGTTCTCTTGATGCACCCTTCATGACTTGGTTTTTCATCTCTCTAGGGCAAGACATGTGCTAAGGAGGACAGCTGGAAGTCTTAGAAGTGAACTCTGAAGTTATCGAATATCTAATTAGAACTTATCACCTAGTTTTTTTTTTTTTTTTTTTTTTTGTCAAATCAAGATTGATTGAACTTGGGAAATTGTATTAATTTCTGGATAGTCAATATGTCTTCATCAGTTTTCTTAAAGTGGCCTCGAAGACTTTATTGAAATTTGTCTGTGGCCATTAGAACTTTGAAGTCATAAGTATCACCATGGTTCCCTCAAAACCAATTTAAACTGGACTCGGGGAGTTCTGGAGGCCATACTTGTTAGTTGGGGCTAACCTAGTTGGAAGTTGGAACTAGAATCTACGCACAATATCTTAAGCCAATCAAAGTGTATGAGTATTTCTAACCAAACAATTTTGTTTTCTAATCTTTGGTTGATAACATCAGCATAATTTGCTTACTGTTTTCTTGTGTCTGTATAGAAGTGTGTGTGTCTGTCAGCACTATGATTTTTATTTGGCTTGCTAATTTTTTGATCCTGTTTTGGTAGTTCACTGGTTCAGTCTTTTCATCTGTTATTGTGCTTTTGGTGATTGAAATCTGTCTCTTGCTTTTTGTGTAGGAGAGTTTCAGTGCCCAGTTTTAAACAAAGTCTTCACCGAATATACCCACATAGTTGCTGTGAAGACAACAGGAAATGTCTTTTGCTATGAGGTTGGCTATCCTGCTATTATGTAGAGTTAACTATCTTGAATTTCTCGTGGTGTATATTATGGTTTCTCCTAAAGTAAAACATCTATATTGTATGCGCCTCTTATCTATGCTCCAATTCTTTTGCTTTTTAGGCAATTAAAGAATTGAACATCAAGACCAAGAACTGGAAGGAGCTCCTCACAGATGAACCATTTTCTAGGGAAGACCTGATAACCATTCAGGTAAAACATACTTCATCCAGACAAATCCTATTTTATTGTCTTTGCTCTCTTGGTTGAGTATTCACAATTTCATATGGAAACACCTTGCAGAATCCAAATGCACTTGACAGCAAGGTTCTTGTGGAATTCGACCATGTTAAAAATGGTTTTAAAATTGATGATGAAGGTGAGCTACGGGCTTCTTTATCATCATTTGTCAGCTGTACACTACACTATGCTTAGTTCCTTTCTAATTTTTGTTGCCTGTTATTTATTTACTTATCTATGTTTCAGAATTAGACCGAATGACTTCCGATCCAACCTATAATATAAATGTAACTGGAGATATCAAGCAGATGCTCAAAGAGCTTGGAACTGAGAAAGGAAAGCAAACGGCATTGCATGGAGGTGGTGGCTCAAAAGCCCAAAATGAACGGGCGGCTGCACTGGAAGCCATTTTAGCTACAAGAGCTCGCATTAAAGATGATCCAAAATCAAAATCAAATGGGGAGACCCCTCAGGCGTACAGTATTGTAGATGCTGCTTCTGCTTCAGTACATGGAAGAAGTGCTGCAGCTGCAAGAGCCACATCTAGTGATAAAACTGCTGCTCGAATAGCTATGCACAAGGCCGGTGAAAGGGCGCCAGTGAATGCAAAGATGGTCAGTGAAATTTATTTTCAATTTCTCCGAGTCTCCTTATGATAATTGAACTAACTTGGGTATTCTCGATAAGATTTAATTTAGTACCAAGATTACAATCTTTCCAGCATCATGGTTTTCTGCGGTATGTTGATTAGACACACATATGAAATATAGGTAAAGAGCAAATACACCACTGGTGCTGCTTCGAGATCCTTCACTTCTACCGCCTTTGATCCTGTCACTGAAAATGAATTTGAGTATGTCAAAGTTGAGAAGAATCCAAAAAAGAAAGGATATGTACAGCTTCATACAACACATGGTGATTTGAACATCGAGCTAGACTGTGATATAACCCCCAGGGCTTGTGAGAACTTCATCACTCTCTGTGAGCGTGGATATTATAATGGAGTAGCTTTTCATAGAAGCATCAGGTATGGTGAAGTTTTAGTTCTTAATAACTTTTTAAAACTGCTCTCTTTAGTATAATGTTAGAGATTTATCATTATCTTTTATGTATAGGAATTTTATGATTCAAGGCGGTGATCCTACTGGTACTGGGAAAGGTGGTGAATCTATATGGGGGAAGCCTTTTAACGATGAATTGAACTCCAAGTTAGTTCACTCTGGAAGAGGTGTTGTTAGTATGGCTAACAGTGGGCCTCACACTAATGGTTCCCAGTTTTTTATCCTTTACAAATCTGCACCGCATTTGAACTTTAAGCACACAGTTTTTGGTAGAGTAGTTGGTGGCTTGACCACACTGGCAACACTGGAAAAAGTTCCTGTTGATGATGATGATCGACCTTTGGTATGTTTATTATTTCAGTTCTAGTCTAGCCTTTTAATACAAGCTCATGCATGTGGAATTGGCATGATCTTATATATTAGTTTTGTTGTTTTGGTATAGTTTAAATGTAGAAGAATTAATTTTGATATTATTTGTTATTCAATATTGTTTTTTTCTCTGAGTAATAATTACTTTTCTGGATGAGATCTGAGAAAGAAAGAAACTGATTACACTTTGTTACTTCACTATTTTCAATTTACACTCTTTCTGTATAGATAATTTATTTGAGTAAATGACAACATTTAGGTTTTTAAAATTAACCGTAACCCTTATTTGCTTGATTACTGATGATATAAATATTCTCTTGTTTTTGTTTTCCTGTTTAGTTTTTTTTTTTTGAGCTTGAGTTCTACAAATTCCTTAACTGATGAAAGCATATTATCATGTGTGCATCAGAACCTCTGCATGTATGCATCTTTAATGTTTAGTAATGTCTGACACTGTCAAAGTCTATCTAGATTACGGTGTCTAGTGTGTTTACTGTTGGTTCTGTTGATATTTATGCAAGCATATAGTATAAATCTAGTTCAAGCTTGTTGATATGTTTGCGTATGTGCGTCTATTATTGTGTCTGTGTACTTGTCCATGCACATGGCTGGATAAATGTCTATAGATTTTTTATCCTGTTGCTCACTGCAGCAATAACTTGCTGAATCACAATATTGTTTGAACTTAGATCAAAGCTATGGAGTATCCAATCCTCATTTCTTTTTGTTTCTATGGGACAGGAGGAAATCAAGATAACAAGTGTCACAGTTTTTGTTAATCCATATACGGAGCCTGATGAAGAGGAAGAAGAGACTAAAGTGCAGGAAGTGGAGGATGAAGATAATGTTTGTCCCATGGACCTTGTGCTTTTCATATTCTATTTCTTCTTTTACGATAAATCTAGGACTAATTTTCTGTTACTTTCAGGATAAAGTTGGCTCTTGGTACAGCAATCCTGGTACAGGAACAACAGGATCCGGCAGTGTTGGTGGCGGCGGTGTTGGGAAGTACTTGAAAGCAAGGGCTGCTCTACCTGAATCTGCTATTGTTGATGCTGGTTCGACAGAGTCTGCTGTGCCAAAGAAAAGGAAATTGGCTTCCGCCGGAGAATTCAAAGATTTTTCTGCATGGTAATCGCCAATTTCCCAAATGTTGTACTGTACCAATTGTAGTCTTTGTAGATAACGTTCCAGAGGAGATTAGGCAGCGTTGTGACCTGTTTTTGAGCTAGATAAATTACAAACAAAAAAGAAAAGGAATAGATAGAAACTGCCGAGTTTGTGATATTTTCCATCAACACTTGATGGGCATAGAAGATGGAACCATCTTACTATCGATTAAAGTTTTCTATGAGTGTCAGAGTAAGCACCAGATTGTGTTTAAAGAGTACTCTCTGAGTCTCAGTCTCTCCCTAATATGTGCTGCCCTACGAGGCTATGATTGTCCTCATGTTGCTACCATTGTACCACCATTGATAATGGACTTTCACGATGTTTTAGTACATTTTGATGTCCCATACTTGATATAGGTCCACTGGCAAAGAAAGAGATATGCGACTACTGTGGGAAAAAGAACTACAATTAGAATAGTGCAAGGTTCCACTGGTTCAGTTGGGGAGCGTAGGACTTTCGGGATTTGAACACATTGGAATTGCTATTAGGAATGAAATTTTAGGGAATAAAACGTTGGTCAGAAGGACGGTCTAAGCACATGCATACTGCTTTGCTCTTCTGTACTGATGACAATGTGCAGCAAAGCATGGGCGTACGTAGAACATAGCTCTGAATCCTATATATCTCCTTTTCAGAAATGCAAATCCATTATATTGATGACAAAGTTGCACTTTGAAGATTTATAACCCTAAAAGAATGAAATACAATTCTAACTCGTGTTCATTCTTAGACATTTTAACATATATGATCATTTAACTTGTCACGCGTGAATTTCATTCTTAGACATTTTAACTATGATCATTTGTTCGATTTTTCCTTAGTTCGTTTGATATTGAATAATGTTTTGAACTTGTCATCTCGATAAATTATAAAAACTGATAAATGCATGAGCTTTGTTTGATGCCCTAGAGCAACCGTCCATTGATAACAAGGTAACACCCGATATGTGATTGTTGAGTTAATATAAACAAGATGTCTGTGTGATGTAGACTGCAGAACTCTAATTTTAGATCAGTTTAAATACCTAGTTCCAAAATGACTCCATAACAATAATCGAATAATTTGAGTTATCAACTCTTAGTTAAACCCATAGTAGGGCCTCCCAACATCATCAACTAAGAAAAAATGTAGATTAAGTTGAATGATTAGTTGCTAATGAGGATTAGGGAAAGGACACTAAAGGCAAAAGACATGCAGGACCATGACTGCAACCCAAAGGTTAACTAGATAGTCTTGATTACATGATTGATGTTAAGTATTTGGTCTAAACTCACAATTTAATAAATCATTTCTCACATCTTAATCTAGGTTCCTTTTTAAACTAGAAAAGATAATGGTTCTTTAATTCATGACTAAACTATAACCAACCACACTATTAGCACATAACAACTTGCCTAATCCACCAGAATTTAATTTTGCATTATTGTTGAGGCAGTGACATTTCATCTGTATAATTTATGTTATAATAGTTTCTAGCTAAAAATATAGATGAGGCATGCATCAGAAATTCAAACAAAACCATCCTTCAATTTTAAGTGAACTAATTGAAAAAATTGATATAGAAATAAAGATACTTTTGCAGTTTTGGCAGTGAAGGGGAATATCTCTTCAGTTAATTCTGGGGAATTGAGTTACTTTCCCAATCAAAATGCTCGACTGTTGGCTATACTCGAATATGGGGAAGCTGCCAAGATTCTTATATGTACAATAATAATGCCTCCCAAGGAAACACTTCCTCATTTAACCCAGTACTTCTTTACAGAAAAGGAACAAAGATTCCCAGCATGGAATTTTCCTAATGATTCATTCATGAAAGCAATCAAGAAAAACCAGAAGAACCAATGAAACTACTTCCCAGCTTGGGGCCTTGACAATTGACATGGATAGAACATTAAAACTAAAGAAAAACCTAGATGCACTGTATTATTTTCCTGATCTTAATAATATATATGCAGTTGAAACACTTGAACTTGATGATAGAGAGCTAAGGCCATTCTAGGCCAAGGAGACCAAGATTTTCTCTCTAGAAGGGAAGGAATTAATGTTTGAGCATGAAGACAACAAGGCTAAGACAATGAACAATCAAGATGGGACTTGGGTTGCAATCATATATATAAAGAACCAGATTGGCTATAGCTATGACAATTCATCAAGACTTGGTCTTTAAGTAGTGGGTGATCAGGTCTTAGATTTTTGGGACAGTAACCATAATGATGACCACCATAGAGGCATAGAGTAATCACTATGTGAACCATGTTTAGCTAACTAGGGTTGTGGGTGTTATGGAGTAGTGAGTTTAGAATGCATGTGAAATACATATTTATATGAAGTGGGAATTGGGAAAAGAGTGAAAGGCATGCCCTGGATTTTGGTGAAGAGTGTGCATATACTTTGGTATTATCTATAGGTATATGATGGGGGCTCTATGACATTGGTGTATGGGGGGTTTATAATGTAACAGCTAGAAAGGGAAAAAGTGGTGGAATTTTGGCAGGGTTTGAACGAGAGAGGCTTAGGAGGCAAGAAATGGTGAGTGGGTTAAGTAAGTATACTAGTATTTGTCCTTCGATCAGATATAATGGCCGGTGGTGGCTTTGATGATGATGATGAGGCACGCCGGCAGCAGCTTTACTTGTGTCTCGATCTCTCCTCATCTTCCCCAAACCCAATTGGCACGCCTGCTCCCACTCATCAACAAACAACATATTCCAAACCCTACTCTCTCTCTCTCTCTCTCTCTCTCTCATGTTTCCTCTCACTCACAACACAGCACAACACAACAGAGAAATTGAAAGAGACAGAGAGAGAGAGAGAGAGAGAGAGTGAGAGACTAAGTAAAAAAGCTAACCCACTCACCCATTTGGTGATCTAGACCTTGTTTAACTTTTCCTCAGACCCTAGTTTTTATTTTCTCCATCTTATGTCAGAAGAAAATTCTGGGTTCTATTTCTAAAACATACACCAGCTAGTCTATTCTACATTCTATGTTACAATTTTAACAGAGAAACCTAACTTTTCAGTCGGTCTTGGTCTTACATGAAAGTTTATGAAAGTTTTATGGGTAAAGAATGACAAGCTATATGAGCTAGAGAATCAAAGTAACCAACTCCACTCATATCATATTCCTCATCGATGAATTCGAAAGAATGTAAATGTTAAGCACCTTTAATTAGGTCCCCTACTATCCCTAATCCATTGAATTTATAAGGTTCATGTTAGTTTGATTTCTAAATAATTCAGAATTTTAGGTTTTTTTGGCTCGAGTTAAAATGATTTACTAAATTAACTATCAAGTCTTAGTTTAATCAAACCCTAATATAATAAGTAGTCTATGAACAAAGAAATACTTGTAGACTCTGTCTCTGTATGCATATTAGGTTAGTGTTGAGTTTAGCTTCAATATTCTTTCACTTCTCACCAAAGAAATATTCCTTTACTTACCCAACACAATTCCTCCTCCTGCTTCTATACCTACGTTTTTTGAAATTAACCCAACTAAAATCCAACCCCAAGATCCTCTCTCCCCTTCTAATCATTTTCTATCTCCTATTCCTCGCAGTTAAAAACACAAAGACCCATCTCACCTGTCCAAACAAACAACCAAGCAAAGACTAGACTTCCTCTCTCTCTCTCTCTCTCCTTCTCTCTCTCAAAGCTTATTGATGTGGGTCTTTGTATAGGTTAAATGGATACCTTGTTTAGGCTTGTCACTCTTCAACAACAACAACAGCAGCAACAATCTGATCAATCTTTCAATTCATCCACCAGAACTACCACCACCACTTCCAGCAGCTCCAGATCCTTCACTCACCTCCCTCAACACCACCACCACCATCACTACCCCCAACAAAACGACGTCGAAGAATGCTTCAACTTTTTCATGGATGAAGAAGACTTCTCCTCTTCTTCTTCTAAGGCTCACTACTACCCCACCCCACCAACCCCGACCCCTCCTCCTCCTCCGCTCACCACCACCACCACCACTCCCACTCCCACGGACTTCTCCTTCTCTCCCGCCCACGACCTCCTCAACTTCGAATTCTCCTCCCCCAAGTGGGCCCCTGACCTCCTCTTAGAAGCCGCCCGGGCCATTGCTGACAAGAACAGCGCCAGAGTTCAACAGCTCATGTGGATGCTCAACGAGCTCGGCTCTCCCTACGGCGACACCGATCAGAAGCTCGCCTCCTACTTCCTCCAGGCCCTCTTCAGCCGCATGACCGACTCCGGCGATCGCTGCTACCGCACCTTAGTCTCTGCCTCGGAGAAAACATGTTCATTTGAGTCCACCAGAAAAATGGTCTTGAAATTTCAGGAGGTGAGTCCTTGGACTACATTCGGTCACGTCGCTTGTAATGGTGCAATTATGGAAGCCTTCGACGGTGAGGCCAAGCTTCACATAGTCGACATCAGCAACACTTACTGCACGCAGTGGCCGACTCTACTGGAGGCTCTCGCCACACGAACTGATGAGACGCCGCATCTGCGTCTCACCAGTATCGTCGTCAGCAGAGCTGGAGATGGCTCTGCTGGCGTTGGCTCCACGCAGAAAGTAATGAAGGAAATCGGCGCCAGAATGGAGAAGTTCGCGCGCTTAATGGGCGTGCCGTTCAAATTCAATGCCATCCAGCATTCCGGCGACCTTGCAGAGCTCAACTTAGCTGATTTGGATGTCAAGGACGATGAGGCCTTGGCCATAAACTGTGTCGGATCGTTTCATTCAATCGTGGCCGTCGGAAACCGCCGTGATTATTTGATCTCCGCTTTCCGGAGCTTAAAGCCGAGGATCATAACTGTTGTAGAGGAAGAAGCTGACCTAGACGTCGGAGTTGACGGGTTTGACTTCGTGCAAGGGTTTCAGGAATGCTTGAGATGGTTTAGGGTTTACTTTGAGGCTCTAGACGAGAGCTTCGCCAGGACAAGTAACGAAAGGTTGATGCTCGAGCGGGCGGCCGGCCGAGCCATCGTGGACTTGGTGGCCTGTGCGCCGCCGGACTCCGTCGAGCGGCGCGAGTCGGCGATGCGGTGGTCGAGGCGTATGCATGGGGCCGGGTTCAGTCCCATTTCATTTAGCGATGAGGTGTGCGATGACGTACGGGCCTTGTTGCGGAGGTACAAGGAAGGGTGGTCAATGACGCAGTGTGGTGACTCCGTCGCCGGAATATTCTTGTCGTGGAAGGACCAGCCGGTGGTTTGGGCCAGCGCTTGGAGGCCTTAGACGACGGTGCGATGTATTATCAGATAGGGCAATTCATGCGTGCGATAGGTTTTTGTTGGCACAAGCATAAAACGTGTGGTTGTGGTGGTGGTGTTTGAAAGAGGAAAGGAGGGAGAGTACGGCATAGTTGCTTTGGTTTGGATAGAATTTTTAAGTAAATTAATTTTAATTTTAATTGGGAGTTGTCATCATTACCTTGTCATTTGTTAGTAATTATTTGTGATTGAATTTGCTATTTTTATAAAACTTAAATAGGTTTATTGCATGTTTTCAATCGTATGTTTTTTTCTCTAAAAAGATTCTCATTTTTCTAAATTAGTTAAAACTATGGTTTGGAAAAATTTTAATTTCATGTCATCCATGGTTACCAATCCCGCGTTTCAGGTCAAATGTTGATCGGAGTCGGCTAGCGTCATATAATGTGTGTATGCTTAGCGACAATTAGTCAATTAAGGGGGAAGAACAAGACCTAAAAGCACTTTGCTTATGTAAATTATTAAAATGGGATCAATTTTTTTAAAAATTGAGATGTGGTGGTTTGATATTTTGTGTATTAATTAAAATTCGGGTGATATCAGCTAAAACTACAGGTATTAAGAGCTAATAAAATAAGTAGCATTATTATTGTTAATTTCAAGCGTGTTAAATTAAAGAAATGGCTTGAAGCCTTAAACTAGAGAAAGGTCGTAATCTAAATTTGGTGCCATAGAATCATAGGACGGCAATGGAGTTGCGTTTGCGTTTGGAGAATCTCTGAATAAAAAGGTGTTTGGTCACTAGTGGCATATACACAACTTTGTAAAATAGGGTTTTAGTGGCCAGCATGCTCTGCGTTTTGGATACTTAGTTTGATATGGTCCTATTCAAATTTTCCTTTCTAAAAAGGCTTATCGAACACTTACAATTTCTCCTGTAATGTGCCCCCCACCCACCAAAGCCACCACCACCAGCTCCATCAAAATCAAACACTTTGTGGTAAAAAGGAAAAACAAAAACAAAAATAATTCGAAAATTATTAAAGAAATAAAGTGGGTACTTCTTTTTACGAGCTTTGCCTCCTATCTTAATCCTTTTGATAAGACTTGCCCCCCTTACACTTTTTTCCATTCTGGAAAAAATATAGAAAAAAAAAATTATTGAGAATACGTGTGTTCTTCCTCAGTCGGGGTATTTTTAAAGAGAGGAGCTTTGCCATGGTTGATGGCCCATGCTCTTCTTTTGGTTAAAGGGTTTAAACTATGCGTGTATATACGCATGGTGTCCATCTTCTCTTTGCTTTTTATCACATCACCAATGGCCAGCTAATTGCGCTTTTTCTTCTTCTTCACTTGGACCAGGTTCAACTTGCTGACCATAAACCCTTCAAAGCTCTCTTGGCCAAGAGTTCATGGATAACGATAATGTGTGCCTGTGCGTGTGTGCTTGTGGGAGAAGGAAAACAAAGAAAATAAATAAAATTTTGATGCAAATTAAGCTGGGGAAGATCAGTTTAATCAGTACTGATATGCTTTAGTTATCTAGCTAGGCTGAAACAAGCACTCAGGATAGGAGCCTCTCTTGCATATCAGTTTATTCGATGGAGACCATCTTGCATATCAGCAACTTAACGAAGGGAGTGTACAATTGTATTGAAGACATAGTTTAGTTTATACATGTGGGATTATGTCAATCGAGTTTATGTTAAAGAGGGGTGCTTCGCACATTTGGAGTGAAACTGTGAAAGGTAAATGGTGATCTTGTTAGGGTTTAGTTCATGGTACTTGCGTACTGTGTTTGCTCTATTTCAAATTTAGTTTCTAGTGCTAAAAATTCAATCAGTTTGATTACTGTATTTAGGTTCTCTTGATAGGAAACTGGAGCTCATGACCTCGGCTGTGAGAAGAATTTGCCCAATATTATCCATTGAGGTTGGAAAAATGGCTCTTAAAGAGCTCAATCACTTGAACAAGTGTGATTTGTAACATAAACTCAGCGAAGTTACCAGAACCCAAAATGAGTATCAGTGTCAGAAACACAATATAAACCAGAAATATATACGCGACAACATAGCTTTTCGTCATGAATCCCTCCATATAGGTCGAGTTTTGGGATCCATCATTCATTTTCAGTAGGACTGCATGATCGTCTTTGTTTGTACTACAAGGCAATGGGGACTAAACCCTGAGACATAATACTGTATGGATATGCTGCTCCTTTCTCCTTTCTGACCGGCCTAACCATGCTGGGCTATATTATTAGTAGACGCAAATAATGCGAGTGCTTAATTAGGTTCATAGGCTACAGATGAATCCACAGTTTCATACCGATCGGCGACCAGAGATAGGCCAAGACTTCTGAACTTGGAGATCAGAGAGCTAGCTAGCTAGCTTGAGTGTTTGACCATGGCTGGATATGAATGCAAAGTAAATAGAGGAACCCCGAGTCCCGGACTTGGCACGGAGGTCCGAACGTACAAAGCCTTGGACTAACTGCGGATCTCATATATACTTTCACCAAGTACTTAATACTCGCCTGCAAAAAGAGAGTTCTAAAGTGCTGGGACATTAGGCTAGAGAAGGAGCTAGGATAGTGTTTATCATGCTCAAAGTGCTGGCAAATTAAAACATCGATCAAAGATCTCATACAATTTCAGTTTTAACAAAAAAGGAGCATGCTTCACCCAAATGAAACTTGATTGAATTTTGGCACACAATGTAATAAAAATCTCGTATACCTTTATTTTGAACTAGTTTTGAAGTGTTAAAACTTAAAAACTGGAAAAAGAGAATCTCAACTCTCAGACTATATATTGGACGGGTCGTCGACACCGGTGGATACTGGATACATTAACGCGATCAGTAGACAGTACTGATTAGTGAAGTGCAGTAGATGTCCGGTGTTGTAACAACTCGATCGTGCAGAAGCATATTTAGATGGTCAATGTTGCACCGGCTCTAGGCTTCTAGCAATCAAAGTTGGTATTTGGCAATTGGCATATATAGCTGTAGAATACAGTATGCATGATAATTCCCCTATTTTTTTTTTTCGATTGATTATGATAATTCCCCTATTACATTTGTTAAACTTAATACCATTGAACAGAGCTTGTAGACAATTCCACAGCCCATCTAGAGTAAGGCTAGCATGTTTAGCAAGCTAGCATGTTCGAATGGAATACAAACTATATGCAATTTGCGAATACATGCTATTCTCGAGACTGTACACCCGTTCAAGGTGACCGACTATGCTTTGCATAATATTTCATTAATTCATGACCATGTGAACGCTATTTTTATTTATGTTATATTTGAATTTTTGCTGAGATGAATTTTGCTGAGATGATTTTTATATCGAGGCTGACTTAATGTTCATATGAACGGATAGATCATGAATTTACATTGCCCGAACAAGTTTAGGTACAAACATATTTTTTTCTTTTCACCAATTAACATTGAATATAAGAAAGAAAAAAAAATCCATTGTACTCGAACAATATAAACGATGTTACACTATGTAGTGTGACATTCTCTATACCTAATGTTATTGGGGCAAATGTTACAAGGTTCTGATACTTCCAGCCCACTAAGTTTTAACCCATGCCTACTCAAAACAATATAAACACAAGCCCACCTCATCCCGAAGACCCAAACCGCCTTCTGCCGCTTCTTCTTCTTCTTTAACAAACCTCCACGATTCCCAGTCACTCCCAACCCTCTCTTCTCTCCGTTTTGCTCTTCTATCAGAGCCCGTCCTCCAGGTACTTATATTCTAGGTTCTAATTTTTTTTTTTTCTTAGGGTTCGATTTGGTTTTGAATTACTTTCAGTCTTCAATTTGTTTTTGCTGATGAATTGAACAATTGATAGCTTTCTGTTCCGAGAAATCTGTCTTTCTTCTCAGTTATATATATATATATATATATAGTTATCGATTAGCTGTTTCTGGATTTGATTTCCGCGTTTCTGTACTAAATTTTGTAATTAGGGTTTAACTTTGGGATCAAGTTATTCTTACTCTACGTTTCAATTTGTAGGCACCACTCGCCGGAAGCTTCTTGAGCCTGAAACAACAATGGTGAGTATATTTATGTATTCTCGTACTCATTGCATGTTTTTATTCGTTTCTGAGTTGTACCGAAATTCCATAGGCACTGTAACACATGTTATATGACATTACTGACACCTTGTGTAATTGCAGGCTACTCTTGCCGATTCGTTTCTTGCTGACCTCGATGAGCTGTCTGACAATGAAGCTGATGTTCCTGTGAGTGTTTTTGCTGCCTTTCTGTTGAGAAATTTACAATGCTCTTCTCCTTTGTAAGATAGAGTAGTTTGTATATGTCTAGATTTTTGGATTGAGTTATTGTTTTGTTTTTTTTTCAGGTTGAAGATGATGGTGATGTTGCGAACATGGAGGAAGATGTTGATGGGGACTTGGCAGACTTGGAGACACTTAACTATGATGATCTGGATAGTGTTTCGAAATTGCAGAAATCGCAAAGATTTGCTGATATAATGCAGGTGTGTTTCAAATTGACTCTCTTATTCTCGGCAAATATTTTGATTTCCAAAACTTGTAAGTCTCTATATGCCCCACCTAAACTCTATTGTTTTACTGTTTTATTGATCATCTGTTCCTAGCCTTTGTAGTTTCTTAAGTTGAATTGTTTGATTGTTTCTTAAGTTGAATTGTCTCTTCACAAAATAGGATAATGCTTTTGATTTAATTAATGAAGAAAGAATCAGGAGAGGAATCAAAGATATATTTCATGAGTTGTGGGCAAAAAAGAGCGAGAATAGATTTACTAAGCTAAAAAACCATTTAAACTCTGAATAGATTTAGTTATGTGAATTTGCTTCTCCATATCTCTCATGATGAAAGTAAAACATGAATTAAAATTATAGTGTTTAGTTTGTCATTCATTACCCTTTGCTCTCCCTGTTCGTTCTTCTATTTCTTTTTATTACTGGAATGTGCATATTGCTGTGTAGGTAATGGGCGTATGGTCTGTAAATTGCAGAAAGTGGAAGGTGCGCTTGAAAAAGGTTCCGATATGTCAAATCATGCACTAGTTTTGGAAGATGATCCAGAATACCAGTTGATTGTGGACTGTAATGCTCTGTCAGTTGACATTGAGAATGAACTTGTAATCATCCACAATTTTATTCGGGACAAATACCGGCCAAAATTTCCAGAGCTTGAGTCACTTGTTCATCATCCAATTGATTATGCACGAGTTGTTCAGAAAATTGGGAATGAAATGGATGTAACCCTGGTTGATCTGGAGGGGCTTTTACCTTCAGCAACTATTATGGTTGTGTCAGTTACAGCTTCAACTACAAGTGGAAAGCCACTTCCTGAGGATGTCCTGGAGAAAATAGTTGATGCATGTGATCGAGCCCTTGCGCTTGATTCAGCAAAGAAAAAGGTTCTTGAATTTGTTGAAAGTAGAATGGGTTTTATTGCACCAAATCTTTCTGCTATTGTTGGGAGTGCTGTTGCGGCGAAACTTATGGGGATGGCTGGTGGTCTTGCTGCCTTAGCTAAAATGCCTGCTTGTAATGTTCAGCTTCTTGGTGCTAAGAAAAAGAACCTTGCTGGGTTTTCCACTGCAACATCACAATATCGTGTTGGTTATGTTGAGGAGACTGAGATATTTCAAACTACACCCCCTGCTCTTAGGATGCGTGCTGGTAGGCTCTTGGCTGCAAAATCAACCCTTGCAGCACGGGTGGATTCTACAAGAGGAGATCCATCTGGGAACACCGGGAAGGCCTTCCGAGAGGAGATCCATAAGAAAATTGAGAAATGGCAGGAGCCTCCCCCTGCAAAGCAACCTAAACCACTTCCGGTTCCTGATTCTGAACCTAAAAAGAAGAGAGGTGGACGTCGACTGAGGAAAATGAAAGAAAGGTATGGTGCATTTCTATTGCTCTGTACTTCGCTTTTAGTAATTTATGAGTCCTATACTGATGCCTACTTTTACAGATATGCGATAACAGACATGAGGAAGCTCGCAAACAGGATGCAGTTTGGCATACCTGAAGAGAGTTCTTTAGGTAATCTTCTGTCTTCTGTCTTTCTTAGGTAATTGCATTTGTCTTTTATATATTTGTGCAAGTCACTTTATAAGCGGGGAACAACTTTGGACATGCACAGATACAAAATGGAACTTTTATAATGAATGCCTTGGGGAGGGGGGGGGGTGGCATCCTCTTTTTATTCACTTCTAACACAAATAGTAGGGGAAAGAAGTGATTCGTCACATTTTCACTTAGAGCAAGTTCACCTGTTGGGTTAGATTGAACACAGTGACCCAGGTCACTGTGACTAGGCAGCAGTTTCCACCCGTTTGAAATGTGGGATTGCTGACACGTGGCAGTGACTGTTTATTGAATTAAAAAAAACGTTTTTAAGTGTGAATAATTATTTTAGTTGTAAATTAATGGTAATTACATAAACAATATGACTTATTGAAATTTTTTCATTCCTTGACATTTAATTGACAAGCCAAGCCTAAAAAAGTTTACAATTATTTGAAATTTTGTAAGGATGAAAACGCCAACATAATAAAACAAAACACACAATCTAAATTGGTTAGGGATATAAGAAATTATTTATAAATGCTAGGGAATTTTTCATAACAGTTACATATTTTTCCTATAGTTTACATCTTATAGATTTTTTATTTTTTTTCAATTGATTTACATTTACATAAATGGTAACCCGGTTTTTATGAATGTTCTTACATTTCCTTTTTTTTTTTTTTTTGTAATTAATGGTTGTACATCTACATTTGATATTTCTACATTTTATTGTTTTACATTTTCACATTTAATAATATGGAGTGGGGCCCAGCTACATTGCATGTCTTCTCCATGAGCCTTGCTCCTCATGCGGCATATATATGACTCAGTGCTCTTCATGCGAGCCACTGGCGAGTGAAATAGTAGAGAGAGAAAGAGAATGGCCCTGCCTGACGTCAGCCATGTTGGGCTCCTTTGCTGATGTGGCGGCTGAGGAGTTAATTAGCCTGGGTTAGATTGTTGGGTTACTATACTCACATAAAATCTAACCCAAACTCACCTGGGTTACAATACTCACACCAAAACTTTCATGGGTGGAAGCAAGCATTTTTGGGCTGTGTCACTTTGTCTATGTGGATCCAACCTGGGTTGGATTTTTTTTGTCACCGGTGGACTTGCTCTTAGTTTTGTGCGAACTTTCACAGGAAAAAAAGATACATACTGATAATGCAGATGTCAATTTATAGGTCTATCTGTGTGTGTGTGTGTGTGTGTGTGTGTGTGTGGTTGCATATATGCATATATTATGGATGCACAATCAAGCAATCTTCCCTCTGTATTGTCAGTAAAGTAATTATAAGTTTAGTCTTTGAAGGGTTTATTTATGTTTGATCTGGGCCGTTTATCAGTTGCCCCACTCTCCTCACGTTATGGCATGTGCACATGGGCTCCAGTTTCATGAATGATGGGATCTGCAGGATGCATGGAATGTAACTTTTCTTAATTATGAATCATTCTTATTCAAGTTTTTATTGTGTTCCTTTTTTATAGGGGATGGACTGGGTGAAGGATATGGAATGCTTGGTCAGGCCGGGAGTGGCAAGTTACGCGTGTCAATGGGTCAGAGCAAACTTGCTGCCAAAGTTGCTAAAAAGTAAGCCTTTTCATTCTGCTTTGATATTGTTTATTCGGCGTTTATTGATCAAGTATGAGGTGTTTCTTCTCTTCTGATATCAAGGCTTCATATTCCTTTCAGGTTCAAGGATAAGAATTATGGAAGCGCTGGTGGTGCTACATCTGGACTGACTTCAAGTTTGGCATTTACTCCTGTGCAGGTTCACTTCTCTTTTTCTTACCTTAGACAGTTATATTCATATCACATTGCATTCCTTTACAGTGTGATTACAATTTATTCCTAAACTATTATGAGCTCATTCTCACTACTAATTGCCATTTTCTTACAGGGGATTGAGCTCTCGAATCCTCAGGCTCATGGACAGCAACTTGGCAGTGGAACTCAGAGCACCTACTTCTCTGAAACAGGAACATTTTCAAAAATCAAGAGGATCTGAACGAACTGGAGAAGAATAACCGTGGTCTGAGTGCCTGTAATATGCTTTACCGGATCTGTGAATGGTGATACGACTGCTGTGGCTTCAAAGACCAACTTTTTCTGTAGATGCACTACAAGCTGAGATATGTGATATTGGAATTTGGAAATAACTCTATACTAATGTCTAATGAACTATGTGCTTTTGGTTTTCTGTATGAGCCTTGCATAGTTTTTCACAATATTCTATATATCAGTCAAAAATATGTTAAATTTCATTTTCCTTATTATTTCAATATTTCCTCTCTATCGTTTCTTATGTGCCAAATTACAACATCAAAGTTGATCACTGTTTATTTAACTTGAATTAACAAATGCCTACTGTAGGCACTACAACAGAATGTTTAAACAACTCGTGAATCCGTCCAGTGTTGTATAAATGTTCATGAACTCCATATCCCACTCGGTTAATGTTTCAATAAGATCTTGTTCCAAAACTACTACCATTTCGTTATTCCAAAAAAGAACCAGTGAAAACAAGAGGTCATGAATTATGACACTCTTCTCTAAAGGCACATAGCTAATATGGACATAATCTAAACAAAGATGAGCCAACTCTGACTGGGTATCCTCTACTCTCTGAAGTGAACTATAAGCAAATGCTGTTAATTTACAGTAAGACAACAATCCAGGGCAAAGCCAATGAAAGAATAACCATGCTTCATATATGGTACACATGAAACAAGCAAACCTACATCTTTTTCCACCCACTCCAACCCTGAGGAAGTTTCCACTTCCTATGCCAATATATCGATACTCTAGACCACAACGGGAACCCAAAATTGTAATCCAGGGGCCGATCAACCGGCCCCCCTACTATCAAGGGCAACCATACATATCTCGAGTCTCTCAAGTCTGCAGGGTTCCATCTGTCTGCCATGAAAATAAATGAACCAGGAAATCCCGGTAAAGGTATCACAAATGTGCTCTGTGCAAAAAATGTTGCAAGTCGAGACATTTTGTTCCCTCCTATACAGGGGTTTCCCATAGTCTCCCAAGGCCCCATGATTGACTCTGCTGCATGAGCCATTGCTTCATTTGGTGCCCATCCTGTGCAGCCTGAAGTGATCATGTAATAAGTTCCATCATGCTTGAACAAAGCTGGGGCTTCCCGATGCTGTCCGACAAGAATTCTTCTCACAATGTTTGTCACATCAAGATAATCTTCAGTTAGAGGTCCAATGTGAAGTTCACTATTGTCATCAGAGGAGTATATTAGATATGCAATACCATCATCATCTTTGAAGACTGTCATGTCCCTACTATCAAATCCATGGGGTCGTTTGCTGTAGAGATAATCAAAAGGACCGGTTGGGTAATCACTGATGGCTACACCAACAGAGGCTTTGGTGTAGTTGACATCATCAATATGCATCCACATTACATACTTTGCTGTCTTGTGATTGTAAATCACTTTTGGCCTCTCGAGAACATTCAACTCGTGGAGATCATGTGTTTCGTTTGTTTTTTCTGCTGCCAGTACAATACCTTCATTGTTCCATTTCCATAAGTCCTTGGAAGAATAACAACCGACTCCTAAAATGTCAACCTGCAGAAAAGACAGAAACTTAACATTTGAACTAAAGGAACTCGTAATGAACTATGCAACACATGGGAAACTGGATATATCACACAGCACTTATGTAAAGAAATGAACAATAAAACCAAGAAACCCTTTTTTAAAGATTATTGAACCTTCTAGTTCAAAGATAATTAGTGAGCACAAATTAAGTAAGCATTTTTTTCAACCCCTCAAAATCCCTATTACCAAATAACAATTATTGTTAGTGTTAAAAAACCAGTTGTCATTTCTGTTTCTGACAAACAAATAGTAAATTGTAGTATAAGAGTTCCATTCTTTCCAACGTGAACAAAATGGAGTTTTCAGATCACACTCTATGTGGGATAGTTCTTGTCAGTCTTTAGATACGTTGTTCCACTACTTACCCCACAAGTCTGACCGACAGATCTTTCACTGGGTTCTTATCAGCAATGGCCTCATGAACCAAACAAGCACTTATCCATCCTCAAATGGAGAAGTTTGGATGAAGCTTACTTCTTTGATCAAAGGAACTCATGTCTACAGGCCAAGCAAACAAAAGGCTGATGTTTTCAACTCAACTGCAAACCCTTTTCAGGGTTTGACGTTGCCTAAAAAAATAAAAGAGGAATATAGACACCTCTATTACAGAGCATAACCTTACTGACCAAACATAAATCTGAAATTAGAGCTGTGGTACCATAATTTTTAGATGGCTTTAAAATTCTGCAATTTAGTAAAGGTCTCAGAAGGGCTAAGACTTGGGTAATGGTTAGTAATAGTGTTCGATATACCTACATAAAATTCATATGTGAAATACCAAAACGTAAAGTAATGGCTTTTGTAAAATGTTGGGTCCTGATGTAGTTGGAGTGTTTGGATTCTTACAACCTCTATCGGATTTTTTGAAATTACTTCTAAAATAACCTAACCAAATAGTGCTAACTTCTCCTTTCAGACCTTTCTACTCTAAGAAACAACAGTGCTTCACTGCTATAATCATACTCCAGAACACTGTCTCAGGAACTGTAACTCTTGGTATTGGCATGTCAAGGGTCAAAAGGAAAAATAAATCTGCAACCTAACACTCCAGGTCATACCAATGAGGCATGATATACAATTGTAATTGATGTATTGGTTATAGTTCCCTAATATCCTGCCAGACTAAATTAAACCGACATTTAAAGTTTTTTACTATGAGTTGAATTCTCGATAATCTACTTACTGCATGCAGGGAGGAATCAAATCAGATAAAAGAACAACTAAACTCCATATTGGAGTCAATATCAAGAAATGAAGTAGGTGCATGGGTCAGCCTAGGACAAACTAGTATTCAATGTAAGAATATGCAAAGAGAAACAATCACATATTCAATGATGATCAACAATTAGCAACAGCTGCATAAACTCAATGCATCTAAATCAATGGAAACAGAATATGTGTGGAAACCTTAAGTGGCAGCAAATGCATGCCATAGCTTAGCATAAGACCCTGCACAGGCAAAGTAGAGCACTTACCCGGGCAGCTCCTTTTTTGTGAGCATGGTACGTGGGCCCATCTTTATACTCCCCATACCAATAGTATGTTCCTGATTTTTCATCATATAAAATACCACCTCCATGGGCTTGAATAGGATTTTCTTCAGTGTCCAACCAAATCCTTCCAGGGTAATAGTAATAGCTATCATTCCCAGCATCCTTCAATGGATCTATAGCAAGCTTCTGGTCAGGAAAGAATACGTGCCGAATTTGAGAATTCTCATCAAGAAATTCATCGATTATTGTGGTGGGTCGCTTAGGTTTTCTTTTTGCAGCACGTGGGGATCGCTTTCTTGGTGGAGGCATGCGGATACTTTCCTCTTCCACCTTTTCAAGTTCATGTAACTGTGGGTGGACACTTGCTCGAAACTGAATTTCTCTGCCCATCCCATCCTTGTGGTGAACTAGGGAGTATAAATGAAACATAAGAAGACATCCTACCAAGCTCCACACGACAGCAGATATGGAACATCTGCTCCCTGCATAGCAACGGAAAGTGGTTGGTTTCCTGTATTTGTTCCTCATCCTCAATTTCTCTTCCTTTTTACACTCTCCAAGACAATGCTGCAATTAACAAAATGCAACCTATGGATATCCAATAAAACCCAACCAAACATAAGTAACAGCCAGGCTAACCTAAAATGCACAAACGTATTCGATTTTACAATTGTTTAGAACAAGAAGCACAACTTAGAACCATAGCAGTCTCAGAAGTAGTCAATTTACTGAAACTTAATTGTATAATACTAATCGGCGTGCAAGTGTGTTAAGCACCCAGAAAACTTTTCCTAAATATCCAGAAATGAAGTAAATCAAATTGCATTTCTCGAAACACAAAGTTGCATACACTGCAATGAAATTCAGTGACTAACAGAGCAAAAATGCAAATGAAAATCCAGGAACTCACAAACACACACACACACACACACCTATTTCAGTTACAGATTGAATCAACCTAAAGCTCAAAACTTGAATATCAGAATCCAACCCCCACATGACAAATCCACATAAGCAGTTAAACAATCCAAGTTAAAAGGAATCCAAACACGGGTTTGCCAAAAACAGAACAAAGATCTCAACTTTCATTACCCACAAGCAGAACCTGATCATAGTGAACTAAAAAAGAGACTTACCTGAAAACCTTTTAAGCATTAGTTAATGCTCAAATTTCCAGACTTGGGTTCTGCTACTGATGTTGCTGCTCTAACAAATTGGGAAGACAAAGCAATCAATCCAAAGCACAGAACAGTCCACAGGAGCACAGAGGAAGTTGGGTAGGTTATACTTCAGCTCTAGATGGATCTGGGGTTGAACGGTTGAGGATGTTGACTAGGGACCAAAGGTGTCTTTTGATGTTGAGTCTTGGAGAAACAGAAACTTATATCTGGAAGCTTTTGATATGTCGGATTTTTCTCTCTTTTCTTTCTCTTTTTTTTCTTTGCTGGTTTGGTATTTGCTAGAATTAGTGAATTACTTACTCGATGTGAGAATAATGAATAACCCAGTTAGATTCTGACCAAAGGGGTCGCCATTAACAGTGGGATTCACTCCATCAAATCCGCAGGGCAGGTTCCGTGAAACGAAGGTCACGCGTGGTTCATAGAGTCTTGAAGATAATGAAAATACTTAATACTGTGGCAGCTGGCCAAGGGCGATAAAAACAATTGAAGAGTGTTGGTAGAGATACTCAGCCCAAAATCGTTAAAGAGTTATCAACTACTACACCATGATGTGTCGATCAAATTTTTTGTTTTGTTTTATCGGTTTTGTTACTGTAATTGTTGGTGTTTCAGGTTATCATGTAAGTAGAGAGATGAGTGAAAAATTTATCTTCATCATCAATCCTTTATGATTGTAATATTTTATTTCCGTTTAATGAAATTTTTGATATTTTTCTTAAATAAAAAAAAAGGACAAAGGATGAGAGGATCAATTTCTTTTTCTTAGAAGAAAAAAAAAGTTGAGGTTGTAGAAAGAAATATGGTTGAATTAATTGATATTTGGTCAATGTGGAGTGGTACTATGTGAATGATGAAATGAGTATTCATGATCAGAGATAGCACATCAGTACTCACAAGTCACAATCTCTCTAAGCTTATCAAGATTTCATTGACCCTCAATGAGATAATCAGCCACTAACTCATCTATATTGAAAAAATCAGTGGGAATAGTATTCAACTCCAAAAGAAGGCTGCTGCCAACCCAGAAAATATGCACCTTCGTCAAAGACTTATAACATGCAAAAATTAGTTCTTTTATGGAGACTGTCAAAACTATACTTGAACGTTACTAATCTAAGATCTATCAAATTAACATGTACGTATGAATCTCTATGTAAAACTATTAGAACTTTGACTCGATTGACCTATATAGGTTTTCCTCCGCTACACAAAAAATGAACAAAGAGTGTGAAAGCTATTTTAGATTCAGAACTATAGTCATAGTGGCATTGGAGTCGAACTCTAGCACATGATAATGAGATGCTCTTAGGTATAGCTTTGACTATAAGGAGCAACATTTCTGTGGGTTTCCAATATAGCTGCTTAAGGAGATGCTCTATGAATATTGGCTATGTTTTTAACACATGTAACAGAAATTTAAGGAGCCTCAATGTCTCAGCTTCTAAACTTAAACAAAATCCTAGTTAACAACAATTCTGCAAGAACTCTGATAAAAAAAAAAACAATTCTGCAAGAACTGCAATCATCTCTTATTTTGCCTTAACAGGGTGGCCAGCACATTATAATTATTGCAAATTTGCTTTTGTTGAATTAGGCCACAATAATTTCCTCCCTTTTGACTTTTGGGAGTAACACATCGATTAGGAGGAAGCATATATGAGGAACACATTAGAACACTCTACCTACTGAAAGAAAGAATAAAAATGTATCATATGAACAACTAAGCATAGTTGGCATTAGATTAGTTGTTTGGTTGAAGTTTGTCCTACATATTAGATCAATGATCAATTCTGTATTGCATGTCATTAGGTGTATTCTCTTTCTCAACCAAACAATTTCAGTTTGAAAATCATAGTTTAGAGGGAAAGTGGTATTTTAATGGCTGTTTTTTCATCAATACTGCTATGATTTGGCAAGTGTGACCAAGTTTGTATGGTGTTTAGGATATAGCACAACTAAAATAACTAAATTTTGAGTGGTAATACAATGTGACGAAGATACATCAGAATTATCTACAATTGATGGAAAAAGAAAGGAAAAGAAAAACCTATTCTAAGAACTATGTGCAACTTAATCGATTAACCAATGCCTTGTGACCCTCATGAAGTGCATTTTTCAAAGTGATCGACTTGTAATCTTTCCTTTTTCCTATTGTGTGTTATGGGGGAATGGTGATGGTAAATATAGTGATGTCTCTACCACCCTTCTCTTGTAAAGCTCTTGCCACCAGAAGTAACTCTAAAAACACCGTGAAAATGACAAGGGAGAGGATGGACGCCCATAGCAGTCGAAATGCAAGCTTGATTGGCCTGCAGTGATATCTGACGACCTCAGAAATCCCATCCTTGACAAATGTGCAGTACGCTAAGCTCTGCAGAGTTGGATATAGATTCAGAAATTCTTGGATGGATTGGCTGTAAGCACTGGCCATATTGTAATAGGTATGGGGAAGGAATCTTTCACTTCTCATGCATGCCTCCTTGTCCTAGCTTGTAGAGGCTTGTAGCTTGTAGTTAAAAATTTGTAGAGGCTTGTAGCTAGCTTTCTGATCGATACATTACATACTTAAAACCATTTTTGCTTGAGCTTGAGTTTTGTGTTCTGGTGTTGCATTCTAGTTTACTCTCACTTTGATTTTCTCATTTTTCATCTCTCTGATTACCCGCCCTTTCATTTCATGATCAGTCAGCTTTGACAGTTTATTTTATTTGCAGAATTAGGGGGTTTCACAGTGATTGATGTCATTTTTTTTGTGTGTATCTTGGTGACATCTTACTCCTATGCTAATGCTAGACCTAAGGTTGTATCTTTAAGATTTACCAATTGTGAAAACCAAACAGTTGGGAAAGGCTTGGTCTTGGTGTTGAAGACTGAGATGGACTTGGTGGTGGTCCGGTTGAAATCTCCAGACAAAGAATGAAAGAGATAATGAAGCAGAGAAGAGAATAGGGAGAGCACAACGCTGAAATATGAAGACGAATGGGTCTCTCTTTTTTTTCCCGACCCGATCTGTTGACGGAGGAAGAGACGAGATAACGGAGCCGTTTGTATCGGAAATTGTCGTTTAAATTTAATGAATAAAAGCTGAGGTGGTTAAATTGTAACCTTTGATATCTAATTAATGGACAAGATTAAAACTCAAAGAGGAATTGAGCTTGGGGTTTGGACGGGGTTCGAGGTTTTATTAATGTTCAGATTTGGGGTTTTCCTGGGTTTTCATCGGAGACTGATGCATCTGTTCCTATTCCTTCAACAGCTGAACCATCATCATCAATGGCCTCATCATCAACTGGTGGCTGGAAGTATGATGTTTTTCTGAGTTTCAGGGGCCCCGACACTCGCAAAGGGATCACGGTCGAGATACACGATCGGCTTAACAGGAGCGGCATTATCACTTTCATGGACAATCCAGATCTTCAAGTAGGGGATGTTATTTCCCCCACTCTCATAAAGGCAATCAAAGAGTCAAGGTTTGCAATTGTAATTCTCTCGCAAAATTATGCTTCTTCTACTTGGTGTTTGGAGGAGCTTAGAGAGATTTGTGTATCCATGGAAGACAACAGGATTTTGCCTCTTTTTTATCAAGTCGATCCTACTGATGTTCGATATCAGAAGAAGAGTTTCGAACAAGCTTTCTCCAAGCATGAAACCTCTGGCCGACATGAACTAGAGATGGTGAAGCAATGGAGAGCTGATTTACAAAAAGTGGCCAATATCTCTGGGTGGAACACAAACGATTTCAAGTAAGCATTGTGCGGTTTGGTTTCGATTAATTCTACGTATTTTACCTTGATCCTTAAAAATTCTTGAATTCTTGGTTGTAGGACTCACAAAGAACTTGTTGACGTCATTGTGGAATCTCTCCGCAGTAAAGTACCACCTGATGCGATTGAATCCACAGGTGATTTTCAAGCATATGAAGCAACTAAACAAGCCATGGATGATGTTGTGAAGGCGCTGACAGATGACAAGATCACTGCGGTTGGTGTTTTCGGCATGGGCGGCGTTGGAAAGACAAGCATGGTGAGACATGTAGCTGCACAAGCCTGCAAAAATGGTACTTTTAATCATTGGATTATGGCTGTCGTGTCCCAAAACCGTGACTTGAAAAGAATTCAAGACACATTTGCAGACCTGTTGGGATTTGAATTAAAAGAGAAGACAGAAGATGGAAGAGCCGCTAGGTTGTATAAGGAGATAATGAGAAAAGAAAAACTCCTGATAATAGTGGACGATGTTTGGGAGAGAACAGCATTGTCAAGCATAGGGATTCCCAGCTATAAGGAACTTCAAAAGTGCATGTCCAAAGTGCTACTCACCACAAGGAGATTCAATGTATGTCATGCCATGAAATGCGAAGAAAAGATCGCCCTTAAGGTTCTCTCAGAAAAAGATTCTTGGAACTTGTTTCTGAGAAATGCAGGAACAATTTCTTTTGAGTCCACCGCATTTGAGAAAATAGCAAGGATGGTAGCTGGAGAATGTAAGGGTCTACCTATTGCTTTGATAGCAGTTGCAAGGGCACTCGGAGATAAGGATCTGGCGGAATGGAAAAAAGCAGCTGTACGACTAGAGAATTCGCAATATGTCAATCCCAACCATGAGGAAGATGAGGAAAATGCATTCAAATGTATAAGATTAAGCTATGATTACTTGAAAAATGAAGACCACAAGTCATGCTTCTTGCTCTGTTGCCTGTTCCCAGAAGACCATGACATCCAACTAGAAAACTTATTCAAGTATGCATTTGGGATAGGATTGTTTCAAGTTGCGGAAACAACAATTGAAGAAGCCAGAGAAGCAGCAGATTCAGTGATCAAGTACCTGAAAGGTTCTAGCTTGCTCTTGGATAGCGATAACAAAGGATGTGTAAAGATGCATGATGTCATCCGGGATACAGCCCTGAATATTGCACAATCTGAAGATGGGCATTGGTTTTTGGTGAAAGCTGGTTGTGGTTTAAAGGATTGGCCGCCACGCGGATTACATGAAGGCTGCACTGCTATTTCACTGATGAGGAACAAAATTCGCAAGCTACCCGAAAAAGAGTTGGTATGTCCAAATCTCCAGATTCTATTGCTAAACGGGAATGCTGATTTAAGTGAGATCCCAAGAAAGTTGATCCAGAATCTGAGAGAGTTAAGGGTCTTGGATCTTAGCAACACTAGTATTTCTGTATTACCCCAACCATTTAGCCTCCTCACCAACCTCCAAGCTTTGTATTTAGACTTTTGTAAGAAATTGATTGAAATTTCCATAGTGGGATCACTGAAAAAGCTTGAAATTCTTAGCATGAGAGAATGTTCTTTCAAGGAATTGTCGAGAGAAATAGGACATTTGACCAATCTAAGGATTTTGGATGTCAATCGTGATTGGGAACGGTTCACAATTCCATCTGAAGTGATATCAAAGTTGCATAAATTAGAAGAATTGTACATGGTGTACAGTGGAACTAAGGGACGAGGAGAAGAAACCAATATTGGGTTTGGTGAGTTAGCTGGTTTATCAAACTTGAAAATATTGCAGGTTGGCATATCTGATGAAAAATACATCCCTAAAAATGTTGAGGCCGCACCAGATTGGGATTACTTTTGTATAAGTATCATAAGCAGATGCACCAACTCTGAATACATGTCCGCTGAATACATGCCTGCATACAGAACAGGAGATCATAATTCAAGATCCTTGTTTCTTAGTGGAGTAACCATAAGTACCTTACCTGATTGGTTTATCAACGTGACAGAGAAAACAGAGAAGCTAGAGTATGATCGTTGCAATGGGATGCGTGACATTCTTATGGAATATGACCATGGGAGGTTACATGAACTCAAGCATCTCATAGTTGGTGGGTCTGTTAGTGATTCCGATGTGTGCTTGAAAGAGTTGATGAACACAACAAGGCGAGTTCAAACAGGACCAGTGTTTGAGAATTTGGAAGAGTTGCATCTGCTACAACTGATCCACCTTGAGGAGTTGTGTGTTGGTGAGCTACCACCTGAGTCTCTGTCAAATCTGAAGGTATTGCATCTGAATGATTGTTTTATCTTGAAGAGTATATCAAAATTTGTACAGAGACTACCAAATCTGGAGAACCTATATTTAAATAGGATGAAGGAATTGGAATATGTGTTTGGGTGTGAGGAGTTTGAGCCAGAACAATCAAAACTGAGGGAGATGCATTTGTTGTATCTAAAAGCACTAAGAAGCGTATGTAATGGTCCCGCTCCCCGTGCAATGTTCCAGAGTCTTAAAACCTTGACTGTTTACTATTGCAACTTGATGGAAAGTCTGTTCAGATATGATGTAGCTCAGTGTCTCTTTCAATTGGAAGACCTTTATGTAGACGGTTGCCCTTTGTTGGAAAGAGTAATGGAAGCAGTGAACAACGAGAAGACGGTTCTACCAAAATTGAAGAACTTGGTTTTGAAGAATCTTCCTATGTTGTATGGTCCAAGTGCTACTGTTGATATTAAGTGTCCTTCATTGGAACGCTTGGTGGTGGTGGATTGCCCCAAGCTTTCATTTTCAGCCTCTTCTGATCCCTTCGGCTCCTTCAAAAGCACAAACCAGTTTTCATTTTCAACCTCGGCTTCTGACTATTTTGGCAGCTTGAACCCAGTCCAACTCAATGATCTGGAACTGTACCAGCATCTACGTGACAGGTATTGAAATATCTACTTGGTTTGTTCTTTCCTTTTGTATTTTGTAGGGTAGCAATTGGGCAAAATATGGTTTGATAAATTAATATCTGTGATTCATTTTTTGTTCTTCCCAATCTTTTAATACAATTGAGCTCCCACAACAAAGCAATTTAAGATAGCATTTTTATCTTCATTCTTATTTTCTTTGTTATCCTCATAATGTGCACACAAAAAAAGGCAAAATTATACATAATACATCACGTTGATGATGATTGTTTGTTTTCTTTACTCTAGTAATGCAAATTACATACAATATTATAGAAACCCTTAGAATGTTGTTTTTATGTTAAAATTTATAAAATATTTTGTTTTTCCCCAATGATGCAACAGACTGAGAATCTAGTTTCCAAGCGTGAAGTCTCTCAAATGGTCCGGCTCACTTGCAATGAGCAGGAAGTATCCAATCTTTGTCCAGGTATGCTATGCTGTGTGGTCACTGATCAGATTTTCTTTTCTTATTTCTTTTCATTGAATGGTAGATTTCTTGCAATGCCATAAAAAAAGTTATTTTTCCTAACATATATGGATATGGAGTTCTCATAATTCATTTGCTTTCCCAATCTACTATCCGTGCAACAAGCAAATTTTAGCCACAATTTTCTTTTTTTTCTCTTATATTCTTTGTTTTTATTTATTATTATTATTTTTTTATCATTTGTCATTATCAATCAATTCTTTTTTAATTTTGATAATTAATTTGTGAAACAAAAACAGTATCACACATGATGTTATTACTGATTTACTGGTATATGAAAACGTCTAGTTTGAAACAAATATAAATCTAGAAGATTGCATACATGATGTTTTAGTCAATTCATTCAGTCTTGATTTATATATGAAAATGTCTAGTTTGATACAAATTTCAATCTAGATAACTGCATACATGATGTTTTAGTCAATTCATTCAGTCTTGATTTATATAAGAATTAACGATTTATTTGACTTGAAGGTTGTAAGTGGAAAAATATACTCTGCATATGAAGCAGAAATTTGTAACCTATGAATGGGTACTATTAGTATTAATACACACACAAACCTAATATGAAATATATAATCTCTGTAGAAATTAGTCTTTGTGCGGCAAGTGTTAGTCATCAATGCTATTGCAGCTAGACATGGGATGAAGAGAAATTGTGTTAGAATTTTGAAACTAGTCATTTGAGTGATGATTCTGTAGTCATTGTTATGTGTTTACAGCTAGCATGGGGATGGTTGAAGAGAAGTAGTCTCAGCATTGTGAATTGAATTCTTAACTTCTGTCATCCACATCAAGATCTTTATCCAAAGTTTGGAGTCATAGTCATACTACCACAATGCATAAGCGTTAACTGAGTCTCATCCCTGTAAACCAAATTAATTATTAATTGAAAACAGAATTAATATTAATTAAAAGCTCTTTTTTTAAATATTTATTATGTTGGAATGTGGGGGGCAGACTGATAAACTTACAGGGAAAATTCTCAGTTAATACACTAGAAGAATTGGTTGATTTTCACTTAAAAACAGAATATACAGAGCTTTCTTACAGTCATTAACTCATTCAAGAGAAGCTTCAATCGACATTTAGGAGAATCAACTCATATGATAATTGTAACTGCAAGAAGTAGTGTTTTGCTACTTAAAAGAAAGAATTTTCTTGAAGTAGTTCACTCATTCACTCCTTTTTCATTGTGTTCAGGGTTGGTCATTTAGCTGAGGCTGCAAATCCAATTGAGAAGTTTTGCCAAAGAGATTTTAACAGCCATTCTAGAAACCTTGGAGAGTACTCAAGGTACTTTGACTCGCTCACTTCACTTCACTATTAAGATTATTGATGCTTCTTCACTATGATTGAACTACTTGGGTCCTCTTTGTCTTTATAATCATTGGAAACATAGATTTGCCAGATATTTCTGCATATAGATTGTGGGATTGGAAATTTGGATTTGCCAAATATTCTTTTTGCTTATAGATTGTGAGAGAGTTAAAATCCTTAGTGTACGGATTTGTGGGATTTGGTTTGATGATTAGAGGTTTGATTTAAGTCTATATAGTTTGTGCTTTGTTGGCTTCTGGGTCCTATATCGGCAGCTCCACTTTCTAACTTGGAGATTGGTGTTATAAGTTGTAACAATTCCAAGGTTGTATCTTTTGCGAGTCCAAGTAAAAGAGGTTGTGTTTGAGTTTCACTGTAAGACGTTTGGAGTCACTAGTCACATAGGAGAAACCTGGAATTTGTAATCCAGGGGATAACGCATTGCTGAGGAGTGCAAAATATATCATTCCTATATGCTCAAAAATGCAACTTGGTTCATGCTGTAATCATGCCATTTTTTTTTCCTTATGATTTTATTCAATTTATACTAAAAATTTAAGTAAAACTCCTTGTCTTAGATTCTGAAATCTGTATGTGTCTACCTCCAAATTGGAAGACATTCCATGTTCTCATCATTGTTTTGCCTGTTTTGTATTAGCTCAAGGTTTTAACTTTCGGACATTTGCTTCTCCAATATGCTTGCTAGAGTGTGATCACAGTCATCAACATACTTGCTGTTCATTTTCAGGGGGTAACTTCATCATATATCCTAAGAAGGTTTTTGCTCATTATCATGCATGGGCTAGGAGGTCTGGTGTCCAGGTTTACTTTCTATGAAGGTACAACTGTTAAGGAACCAAAACAAATGGTAATGTCGTAGTAGTCCAAGTACTCCATTATTGGCACTTTGGCACCTAAGTGTGTGATGTGCTGTTATATAAGTTAATAACATTATTGCTCCGAGCATTTTGATTCCAATTTCTTGTTTCCTTGTTGCATACATTGTCCTATATTATGTCATTAAAATGTAATCTAGTTTGCTTAATTAGCAAATTATGTCATTAAAGTTTGGAAGATGAAAGATGCATTTAGTTTCACAGAAATAAAAGCAAGAACTGATGTGTGTAAGCATCGAGCTGAATTCATTTTAATTTAGACAAAAACATGAATGCTGTTCAATGAAAGATTAGAGAGCAATAGAGGTATGTTGTGAAGTATGGAAAGATGATGAATGGTGTTATACAATTTGATTGTACACCTCTGTGCTGAAATTGTAGCAACATGGTAAATTGATGCTCCTGAAGTTAGCCAGCACCTGATTACCCTCCCTTGTACAATCCTAGCGATATGGTTTCACCATTATTGTTGCACTTCCTTTTAAATACCTATGTATATTAATCATGCAAGTACAAATCAAAATAGGTCTTTAACTTGGTCTGTGATATTCTGTTTGTAAAGCTATGACATGGTTTCCTGTTTTATATTAGCTTAAGCTTTAGTTTGGGATACTTGGTTCTCCAACATATATACTTGCTGAATGTGATTAACGTGCTTGGCAGGGGGAACTTCCTCATAGCTCCTGTTCTGCGACTTAAAGCAGGTCTTTTCTCCTTATCATTGATGGGCTATCGGCATTAGGGTCGACCATGTTGCCATGGTTTCTAGTGTGACCCTGTTTGCATGGTGGTTAGGATATCACAACTTATAACTAAATTGATTTTTGAGCGGTAATATAATGTGACGAAAATACTCATGTCAGAGTTATATACAATTGATGGAAAAAAGAAAATAAAAGGAAAAGGTTATCCTAAGAACTTAAAACTATCATGTAGTGTATTTTCAAAATGACTTGTAATGTCTATTTTTTCCTGTTGTACATTATGGGGGAATGGTGTTGGTTAATATAGTGAAGTCTTTACCCTTCTCTTGTAAAGCTCTTGCCACCAGAAGTAACACTAAGAACACCATGAAAATGGCAAGGGAGAGGGTGGACGCCCATAGCAGTCGAAACGCAAGCTTAATTGGCCTGCATTGATATCTGACGACCTCAGAAATCCCATCCTTGACAAATGTGCAGTAGGCTAGGCTCTGCAGAGCTGGATATAGATTCAGAAATTCTTGGATGGATCGGCTGTAAGCACTGGCCATATTGTAATAGGTATGGGGAAGGAATCTTCCACTTCTCATGCATGCCTCCTTGTCCTGGTCATCGTAACAGGTTACCCCTGCAATAGCCTGCTCATGAATTTTCATCAATAGTAGTAATCAAGCTTCTGCATTTTCTTCGGATTAATTCGACAATCCAATCAAATAAGCATAAGTTGATTAGAAAAATACTTATGTTTTCCTACACAAATAATTAGTTTCGAATAAGTTATTCAAATAAACCCGTAATTAACTTACATCAGGTAGTTTTTCGATTGTCATGTGACTATTTTGGCAACTGTTTGGTTCATAGCTGAATTTAGGTCCTCCGGAGAAAGGATTGCATACACGGAGAAGTTCAAAATCATGAGCATTTTGTTCTTCCATTCCAAGCAACCTAGAAAATTCTACTACTTTAGAATTCAACTGCAACACAAAGCAAAATTACACTGCTCATATATATGTTATGAAAATAAGAACTAAAACTTGGTTGCTTAGTTGATTAGTAATACATTATTATTACCATATCTATGAAATTATATATAGTGGAGCCAGTTTCAGCCAACAGAGCATCTGAGTTTTTTGGATCCAAGCATGGCAGGATTGAGCTTACAGTATTGTTGTTATCATTTCGTTCGAACTCCATTAGGGCTGAACATGAATCATCTGCAAAGCTGGTGCCATAAGACGTTTAAAATAACATTGAATTTTGTAAGTTCAGTTTTGCAGCAAGGAAATTAATTAGCTATTCGTCATGCTAATTATGAATTGGCCGGCCTTTTCTTTTGTTTTTCTGTCACACAGAGTAGATTAGTTACTCACTTGTGAAGGAAGAAATCTAAACCAGCCAATATCCAAACTAGACTTGTTAATATCCAGCACAGAATGATTACACTGAAAAGAAAAGAAAAGAGCCCTTAATTATAGTAGCATAATCCAAGAACTGCAGGAAGAAGAAGAAGAGAGTGAAGAAGGTGGAAAATAACTTACGTGACGAATCCTGGGTGCCAATGCAGCAAGAGAAGGACTGACCAAATTATGCAGCAATTCAAAGAACAGACTTTTTGTTACATTTTTGTATGTAAGCATTATGCTAATCCTTAAACGGTTAAACCCTAATATGACATGTTTTGTAATTATTCTTCTTTTTGGCTGAAGGCCGTGGCTCTTTCAAGCCTAAGTGAGTAAATAGGGTTGGTCCTCAAATTAACAAAAGAACAAAAATAGGCAACAAATGAGTAAATATCATCCTAGAAATGGAGGAAGTTTACCTAATGCCACAACGAGTAGCACCAAGTTGATCGTTACAATCACAAGATGAGCTATGTATCTGCAACCCATGAAAACAGCCATGTTTTAATCTTGTATAAAATGCAACTCAGCTTGAAAACACTAACCAAGTTCTCAATATTGGATCTAATTCAAATGTCAAAATAGAAAATGAAAAGTGATAAGAACTGCATGCAATGCTGTGATGAGATTGAAAGAATAAAATTTACTTACGGGGCTTGAATTGCCTGGTTAAGTGTATGGCTGTTGTTGTCAGCCAATTTTTGAATCGAACGCAATCCTTTCCCTAGTTGATGTGATGTTTTGTTCAAGCTCAAAGACATGCCTTTGTCATAAGGGAGTAATATGTATTCCAATTTTTTCATTGCTTTTGTTACTTTGCTGATGGTTTGGCGAGCATTTTCAGCTAGGTTGAATATGGTTCTCTTCAAATTTTCAGCTCTTTTCATAGAGCTGCGATTTACTGCCAGCGCCAAACTTGATGCAACTCTGAATATCAAATCACGTACAAGAGGATTAGAAGTTTAGAACCAAATAGAACCTACATAGAATAACCAAGTATATGAACTAAAATTGATACAGACGCGCGTACATGGCTAGCAGGGCAAAGAGGAGAACCAACAAGAACATTAGGATAGAGTGACGATCAAGAAAGTGTTTAATGCGCCAATTCCCAACGTTTGGATGCTTGAAGGTTAGGAAAATTGCAAATCCCATTCCGCATAGCAACCAAACTCCTGCGATAATGCATCCATAGAGTCCTGTAAATGCCGCAGACTGGAAAATATGAGAACAAAACACACGGTATATCAAAATCACATACACATACATGCATGATGAATATTTTTATCGCACAGTCTGACATGTTATATATATATTATATGTACTTCAATGTACGATGATGGATGCTCATCATGTACCGTGAAGACATACACACAATGTATCTTGACTAGATTGAATTAGGAATGCTGGATTGGAACTTACAGCCCGGTAATCCTTGCTTTGAATATTGAAAGCTCCATCGTAGTTCTTTAGGTGCCGCAAAGGATCCGGTCTCGTCGTGATGCTCTCCCCATGCACAACCAATCTCGGCGAAAGCAAAGATGCCAAGAACAAGAAGAAAACGAAGTGTAGAAGAACCCCATTTGGGAAAGACATGACAGAACTCACTGGATCAAATGTATGTCGCATTTGCTGCAAATATGGAAGTAATGAAAGAAACTCAACCTTCTCTTTTGGCTAGCCTTTCAGAGGAAGGAGAAGAGGATATATTCTTGGTCTGACTTGGTGACTAAGGTAGGAATAGCTTGTGGCCATGAATTGGATTAAGAAGGGAAGTAACGAATCAGGGGGCGATATTTATGGTTACCTAAAGTGGAGACTGGAGAGATTGCTCATCTTTCTACACAAGCCCTATCTTTCCGCAAGGCACTGTCTTGAACTTGGGATTTGGCTTTTATCTCTCTCGCTACTCTTTGGTTTTTCATTTTCTACTTTGAATGCATGACCCAAATAATTATTCTGTATGCCGTTGACTGTATATGATGTAGAATGTTGCAGAATGGTTTAGTTGTTTTTCAGAGAATTTGGTAAGTGTGTGAGTTGAGTGACTGCATTAGTTTTTAAAGAAAAATATATCGCTGATCAGTGATCAAATACAGATGGTACAACCATATTAGGTCATGCTAGATAATTAGACGCTTCATAATTAAAGATAATTTATCATAATATACACAAGCCTGCCAGACCATAAGTTAACCATCCTAACATGCGACATGTGCTCAATACAATGTGAAAACCTCACTCATGCAAAGTACTAAACTAGTATTATTACATTAGTGTTCATCACCTGGTTACAAAACTGATCATGAAATCAAACGGTTGAAAACAATATAACTTTACTTGAAAAAAAATTCTCCCCTATTATCATATTCAAATCCAAAAATGGTTGAGCATGAGTTTCTTGATCAATTAGTGATCGGGTGAACATGGTTGAGTGTTATTATTACTGAAGTTAGTTAAGTTATTGTGCACTCTTTGAGATTGTTTGAATGCTGCATATTTTTACAACTTCTGAAGTGAGACGTAGAGGGAGATTCTTAACTCACTATTGATTGCATTTTGGGCAAAACTGCTACTCCTTCGCGTATGAAGACTCTGGTGTAAGACATCAAAAAGCTTGCATTTTCTGCTATTTTGTAGCTGACAGATTTGCTTCTTTTGATCTTAGAGATAGAGATTCTGTTGTATGACATATTTGCCTTCCCCTTTCTTTGTCACCCGCGTTTCATCTGAATCAGTTGAGACATGATGTGTATCGAGGATTTTTGTTGTAATAAGTCTCAAACCACAAGTCATTAACTCTCAAGTGTTTGGGCTCAACTTTACAGCAATAAATTTCGCAAAAGAAGAGGCCCATCGGACTCGTCCGACCCGAAGTTGGTCACATGGACCAATAGCACCTCTCACTTCGCCGCGGCCACGTTGAACGAGGCCACCCAATCATAAGATCATCAACAGTGACCTCCGACAGAGTGGAATCTTCGTCCCTGCGGTCAGCGATAGGCCAGTTAACTAACCCTTTCCAACCGTCGATCCAAACTGGGCCCCACTCCGACTCCAACGGTCAAGATCTGGTACCCGAGATTAAAGACAAAAAAGGAAAATGCGAAATGGGGGATGTGAATCATATTTATAGTGGATTCATTATTGGTAGGAAGGAAGAAGAACAGAGTAGGGAGGGAAAGGAAGAAGCTTTTTTCTTCTCCAAATCCAAAAAAGAGAGCTCTCTCGATTTGGAGGAGAGATCTTTCTCTCTCTCTATACACACATCACTGTATCGCCTCTCTCTGCAGATTCCTATAATGGGTTTGTGGGAGGCCTTTCTCAATTGGCTCCGTAGGTATGTATATGCTCCTATTGCTCTTTTCTTTGTTAGTTTCAGTTTTGAACTTTGGGATTTTGGGGTTTCCGGGATTGGATTGTAATCAGTATTGGCACATTTGTGTTGGGATTTTATGTTTTGTTTTTTTTCTGATCTTCTTTGATTTTGTTTGCTACAGTATTGAGTGGAATTTTGGGTTGTTTTTGCTGCTCTTGAGTCATTGATCAATTGTATTTCGGTTTCAGTTGACATTGGTTGATGAGAAAATCGATATTTGTGGAGTTATTGTTTTTGGGTTAGCTGCTTTGGTTTTGGTATTTCTGTCCGGAATTTAGCATTGTTGGGTGGAGTAGAGATAGTGCAGATAGTCCCGTCTGGTTGGGAATGGTGGGGATTGTCTTAGTTGGTTTGGATTTGTGAGCTGAAATAGGTATCGAGTTTTGTAGAACTTTGCTTGAACCATTGAGAGGGCTGTCCTATGATGTTAGTTGGTTGTCAAATCTGATTAGAAGATTCATTTCAGCTGCCAAATGATTGGTGTAAGGCAACGACGCATGGATTTCTTACCTTGCAAAATGATGTTAGTTTAGTGCTTTTAGATTTAACTAACTTTCCGAAATGCTTTAAGTAGGTCTATAGCTGCAAACAACCAATGAAGTTGTAGAAAAGAAGTAATTGTGCAAATATGAAGTTAGGGATAAATCTTCAGTCTTCAGCATGTATTCTACATTGGGAATAGCCATATGGAAGACCTTCTTCCTACTATCCGCAAACAATATTGCATCTCTACAATTTACTCATTCTTTCGCCTGTGAGATCATTAGGGCATGCTTAACATGCAATTTTGTTTTCCTTTTTACTTTTGAATCCAATCAGAATTTCTTCCCTTACTGTTGGGGTGTTCTTTCTGATGTGTATCGTGATGCATTTTGCGTTAGTAAGTATGAGGATCACAATGCATGGGACTGATGGGAGTATTGATTTTGATAAAATGATAGCTGGTAACTTTTTAGTCTAGCATCAATTGTGGAAATTTTGAACTTCTATTTGTTGAGCTTTAAATCTATCAAGTGAAAGACTTGTGTCTCAGTGATTGAGGCATTGAATGAAATGTACGACATGAACCAATGAACCAATGAACTTATGAACTTGTGATTGCAAATATAAATAACTTTCCTTGAGATTAACTTTTCTTTTCTTTGTTGTACAAAGTTATTTGGCAATGTCTGTTTATATTTTGTTTTTGTTTGATATGATCTCAATGTAATAGCTATTCAGATTGCCTGCACTTACTTTATTGTACATGTGATTGCAGCCTCTTTTTCAAGCAGGAAATGGAGCTATCTTTGATAGGACTTCAGAATGCTGGAAAGACTTCTCTTGTAAATGTTGTTGCAGTAAGTAAATTGGACAATGACTATGAATTAGTGTGTTGTTCCTTTTGTTTACTTGTGGCTGATGCATTCAAAACTTTATTTTTGTTTTAGACTGGCGGATACAGTGAGGACATGATCCCCACGGTGAGTTAAATGGCTGTAATTGATGTTGCTTTTCTTGTAAACAATTATTCTTTGACCAAATTCTTGTACCTCTCTTATCAATGTTTGTGTCTTATTATCTTTCATATGATTATTTGAACTACTTAATGACAATGTGGGCATATGATTCAATTTTCAGGTAGGATTCAATATGAAGAAGGTAACCAAAGGGAATGTTACAATAAAGTTGTGGGATCTTGGAGGTCAACCCAGGTTTCGTAGCATGTGGGAGCGATACTGTCGTGCAGTTTCTGCTATAGTGTACGTCCTATCTTAATCAGCTCTACTTTAGGAGGACTTTAACTTTGAAAATCTTCTAGATGGCCACGAATTATTACATTTTCAACTAAAAAAACATTTTCCACATGCTCATTTTTTTAAAGGAACTGCCAAATATAAGAGACGGTGGTCAAATCATGTGTTAAATGTATACCTTGTTAAATATCTAGGATTCGTTTGGTTGTAGTATGGTAAATTCTTAGCAAAACTTGACCACAAATACCCCAGAAAAACCTTACCACCTTGTGGGCATACTTCAGATGCGTTCAATCGATTCATGTATTGTAAATACTTACATAGTTGTTTAACTTGTTCTGTGCTGTAGCTATGTTGTTGATGCTGCTGATCCTGATAACTTGAGCACCTCAAGAGGGGAGCTTCATGATTTGCTTAGCAAATCTTCACTTAATGGTATCCCATTGCTGATCCTGGGTAACAAGATTGATAAACCAGGAGCTCTGAGTAAACAAGCTTTGACTGATGAAATGTAAGACACATCATGGTTTTAGTAGTATTCTGATTTATTATATTACAGTTTTTTTTTTTTTTGTCAACATTTATATTACAGTTCAAAACCACTTATATCTGCCTATCCCTTTTTTTTATTATTAAAAAAAAAATCTGCCACCCAGAAAGAAAACTAGCCCTCTTGTTATGGAATTGAAAATTTTATTGTGTTCTGCAGGGGACTCAAGTCAATTACTGATAGAGAAGTATGTTGCTTCATGATCTCATGCAAGAACTCCACCAACATAGACTCGGTTATTGATTGGCTTGTAAAGCATTCCAAATCAAAAAGCTGAGTGTCTTCTTCTCTTTGGTTTTGATATCTGTGTGCTATAATGTTACAAATTTTTCATGTAAGGGTTGTTGGTGGTGGGATTGACTGGTCTAACTTGATTGCTGATTGGTTTGTGTGTGTAATTTTCCCTGTATCATTTCTGATTGCAGACTCTGGGGTTGTTCTTTTGATCGTAATCTGCCTGCTTCCCCAGTTGTTTGCCTAAATTCATAATGTCATAGTATTGGAATTCATAATCCATGGAAATTTGAAAACAAACATTTTAGCTTTCCCTATGATAAGCAGACGAGGGATCAATAAGAGAAAATTTTGTAATTTTGGTTTCGGCTTGGAGATTGATTATATGAACTTTATGCCAACACCTGCAATGTGAATCTGTTGGAATTGAGTCTTGAGTTGGATCAACGTTTCTTTTCACTTAATTGCAATTTCTTTTCATTTATACCCACCAGTATTTACAAAGCATCATAATGACTGAAAAGAACTGCTGCAACGACCCCAATGAACAAGACTGCCCCTCTTCTTTTTCTTGCTCTCATTGGAGTTCAAATCTGAAGTTCTGAACTACTGAAGTCCTGTGAGCTTATAACATGCCCCGCAAAGAGAAGAATCCAATTGTAACCCACTCAGGGAGAGACTTTCTGAGGTCAATAGTAAGGGAAAAGGGAATAATAGCTTGCTGCTAAACAAAACGAGGTTGTTGGTGGTAGCGTGTATGTTCCTTGCACGGCATTCTTTCCACCGGAGGGAGGACAGGATTGCAAAGGGACCAAGATTGAAAACGTTGAAAGCACATTGACTGAAAAAGAATGGTAAACTAATAGGGATCGGAAATGATTTAACCAGATGATTTAGACCACAGCAGTAGGTACAAAACAAGATTACAAGAAGCAAAAGAGAAAAAAAAAAAAATTCGTCTAAATGGTATACGAACTTCTGCTCCCTATAAACTTTGGTATATCAAGTTTTAAAAATATCAGATTGATATCTCATGTTTCCCTCCCGACCTAAGATTGGTATATATAGCTATTAAAATGCCATTAAAATTACTAATTTACCCTCAGACTAAAAAAAAGATGACTAATTTACTCTTAAATTATCCTTTTTTTTTCTTAGTTTTTCTTCTTTGTTTTCATATTTCAATTTTCTTTTTTTGGTTTTTTATATTTTTAAGAATGTAGAGAAAAAATTCATCATCACTTTCTCTTTGTTAATAATCAATTTTTCATCTCAATCATCCTTAAATGTCAGCGGCAACAACAAGATCCTTGAGTATCAGCGGAAACAATAAGGATTAAACTTCTGTATGTTTCCCTTCTTCAATCTCTTTTGAGTTTATAAAGGCCAACCCAAATCATCAAATTTCAAAACCTCTTCTAATATTTCTTGAATATGAAAACAAATAAAAAAAACTAAAGAAAAAAAAAGAAAAAACTTAAGGGTAAATTGGTCATCTTAATGACTATATATATGAATCTTAGGTCGGGATGAAAACATAAGATACCGTTCTGATATTTTCAAAACTTGATATACCAAAGTTTATAAGAATTAAAAGTTCGTATACCATTCAGACAAATTTCTCAAAAAGAAAAGAAAAAGGAACAGTAGAAGAAAGTAACAACATACATCTAAATGCAAAGCAGACTTTGTAGCACCATCTAAGGCAGTACTACAAAGGCTGCTTAATGCCAGTTGAACATGTTTAACGACCCATAGTACTGAAACTAGAAGTTAGAATAACTGAGACTGAGAGGAACCAGATTGATCTTGTTGCTGAGGTTGAGGCGTTGGGTATGCAGGCATGATATGTGGAAGTTTTGGCAATGGCGCTTCAAGCCGGAGAACCTTAATTACTTGTCCTGCTTTCGGTCTTTCTTTGTTGTTGGGGTGAGTGCACCATAATCCAACAATTAACAAGCATTCCGTTTCATTTTGATCAAAATCCATACCCAATCTCTCATCAGCTGCATCCAGCAAGTTTCCTGCAAGGTACAAATGCCAAACCCACCTATAAAGCGGTAAGTGGAATTCTCCATCATGGTAAGTCCTTCTCCCACAAGCAATTTCCAAGGCCACAACTCCAAAGCTAAACATGTCTGATTCTTTGCTTGCCCTCCCCTCAATAACATATTCTGGAGCCATGTATCCAAAAGTCCCTACTACTCCGGTAGTCTGAGACCTTAACCGTGGATCCACAAGCTTAGCAATCCCAAAATCATCAAGTTTAGTGCTAAAATCGTTGTCCAACAGAATGTTAGCTGATTTGATGTCCCTATGAAGGACACACCGCTCTGCTTCCTCATGTAGATAATGAAGCGCCGAGGCCAAGCCTAGAGCTATTCTATACCTAAACTCCCATTGCAAAGTTGCTCTAGGGCCAAATAGATACGTGTCAAGGCTACTGTTAGGCATGTATGCATAAACAAGTAAGCATTCGCCTTGCTCATGACACCATCCAATAAACTGCACCAAGTGTTTTATGTATTATTATTATGCGGCTTATGATCTCGACTTCGTTGATGAAGATTTTCTCATAGTGCTTGTCGGATTGCGCAAATATCCTCTTCACAGCAACTTCACAGCCTAGATCTTGTATGATCCCTTTATAAACTTGTCATGATCCTCTTTGTTCTAGCCAAATTTCAAATTCAACCATTTCTTTAATTAAAAGCCAAAGATTTTCAATATACGGTGTTGATCTACATCTTTTAGATGTTATTAATACAGACATATGATAATTTCTACATATAAAATGACTAACATTTTTCCCGATCAAATAATGAAATAAATGAATAACATTGCACCGCTTAATTTTCCAAAAATTTTCAACTAAAATTTTAGAACACCAAAATGTCACATAAGTCTCTTGTGGACTTTTGAAACAACACACCAACACCAACCGTTCATTTCCGTTGCCGCGCTAGATAAACCCCAGCAAAATCCCCACTTCAAACTCTCGACACTCTTCAAAGCTCAAAGCTTTCATCCATGGAAGCTCTGCAAGGAGCCCACCCTCAAATCCCAAACCCCAAATTCGAACCCAACACTGACCAAATCAAAAGCAGCCTCACCAACAAAGGCTTCCACCCAACTCCCAAAATCGTCCACACTCTCCGCAAGAAGCAACTCCAGAAACACAACCGCAAACTCAACCGCCTCAACCAACAAGACCCACCTCTCTCCGAGTCTCAAAGCCAAGCCCTTTTGGAAGAAACCCACTTCCAAACCCTCAAAGCAGAGTACAGGGGATTCACCAGAGCCGTCAGATCAAAGAATGAATTGACGGTTGGGATGCCTTGGGAGGGTGTGGAGAGAATTGGGTTCAGGGAGCTGGCGAGTGGTGCTGGGGAGTATGGTGGGGAGAAGCTGAAGAGGGAGGAGCTGAACAAGTTGAGGGAAATGTTCGAAACCCGAAAAAGGGAGGAGATGAAATGGGTGTTGGAGGATGATGTGGAGATGAATGAGGAGTGGTTTGATGAGGGGAGTAAGGTTTGGGACCCGCCTAAGAGGCGGCGCAGCGAGAGGGAAGTGGTTGAGTTTCTTGTTGAGAGGTTTGTGTTGGGGTTTTGGTAGGGTTTTAGGAGGGGTTAGTTGGTTTTAGGGTTCTAATGTATGTTTGTTTGTGTGGTGCAGGCTTAGTGGGACAGAGTTTACAATGAGGGACTGGAAGCTTTCGAGGATGATGAAGCAGTCGGGTTTGGAGTTCAGTGAGGGTCAGGTTCTGAAGGTTCTGAATGGGCTTGCTGCTAAGAAATGTTGGAAGCAGGCATTGGCTGTGGTGGAATGGGTTTATAAGGACAGGGGTAATAAACACTGCAAAAGCAGGTATTTGTGAAGACTTTGATATATGTTCCTTGAATTATATGCATCGATAAGCTAGGCAAATCCGATCAAAATGGAATTCTAAAGGGTCTTGTCGTTTTAATAGTCTAATAACAAAGAAGAGGTTAGATTGCCATACTAAAGAATGAATCATTTCAGGAGTATTTCCATAGATTTTGAGACTAATTTCCCAACTCATTCATTCTCGTATTGCTTTGATGGAAAAGCAATGATTTTTTTGTTTTGGTCAGGAGCCATACCTAGTAACAAGGTCCTAATGAATAAAGTCTGGCAGTGGGATTGAACCTGTCAATCCACCTATTTGAACCTGTCAATCCACCTATTAAGTGGAACGGTAGTTTTCTGTGAATTTTAGATTTAGACACAAACTCTAGTGGACTATTCATGATTTGGTAGAACTGTGAAATCATGTATGAAAATGATGAGACATAATTCTGTATTTATTCTGGTACAGAAAGCAGGTTTTTTTTTTTTTTTCCCCTTTTGTAATTGGTTAATTGACAGTGAGAAGTGTTTAATCTACTCTTCTTAATCGTGCTGGAAATTTATGCATATTGTAGGTTTGTATACACAAAGCTTTTGGCAATTCTTGGGAAGGCAGGAAGGCCCCAGGAAGCTCTTAACATTTTCAACATGATGCGTGTAATGTCTTGTTCTTTTGCACTTTATTTTTCATATTGATATTTTGACTGCCTTTTTTGTTGAAATCTCACATTTAAGTTGTGCAGGGAGATTGTCATATATATCCAGATATTGCTGCCTATCATAGCATTGCTGTTACACTCGGTCAAACAGGTCGTCTGAAGGAATTACTAAAAGTTATTGAATGCATGAGGCAGAAACCTGTCAAAATAAATAGAAATATGTTTCGCAACTGGGACCCTATCCTTGAACCCGATGTAGTAGTGTATAATGCTGTAAGAGAGCATTTTTCACTTGTCATTCCTTATTTCTTTATTCTGCATCTTCATGTAATCATATCTTTGTTTACATTATTTGCAGATACTGAATGCTTGTGTTCAATCTCATCAGTGGAAGAGTGTATATTGGGTGTTTAACCAGTTGAGAAAGAGTGGTCTGAAACCTAATGGAGCAACTTATGGGCTTGCTATGGAGGTAGTAACTGGATTGTGAGACATATTTGCAAATAATACTTCAAAAGCAGAGATCTTTGTCATTACGACCAAAATGAATATATAGAAATGTAATTCAACTCAAGAGGCTGGAAACATGAAAGTACATTCAGCAATGAGTAAAATGCTATTTATCTGAAATTACAATTGTATTTGAGCCTTATAGGATCTGCTTGTTATTGTAAGGTAATGCTGCAATCTGGAAAGTATGACCTCGTGCATGAGTTATTTAGAAAAATGAAAAAAAGCGGAGAAGCTCCGAAAGCTCTTACCTATAAAGGTAGTTTGTTTGCAGTTGCATGTGATATTGAGATGGATATATGTTTTAGTCCATGATACATATTAATATGTTGCAGTTATTGTTAGAGCTTTATGGTGTGAAGGAAAAGTGAATGAAGCTATTGAAGCAGTCAGGGACATGGAACGAAGGGGAGTGGTTGGGACTAGTGGCGTATATTACGAGTTAGCTTGTTGCCTTTGCAAGAGTGGTAGGTGGCAGGATGCTCTGTTACAGGTAATTTTTTGTCTGGAGTTGAGAGGCTTAGTGATGGGATTTAGTTTTAAAGTTTTAAACCAAGTTGATATTTATGGATAAGATTACTCATCTGATTCAGTATGAAAGAAGTTTGGTTGCACTTCCTGACATCATTTAAACAATTATCATTTTTGATGCAGTTTGATCATTTTCTTAACATGAAGGTTACTAGAAAAAAAAAAAAAAAAAAAAAACAATGAATCTATGGTTGTCGCAAAGAGAATTCAGTATTTTCTTGCAGTACACGTTTTTTACGATAGGCCTGGATAATAATGGATATAGCATGTGATGATTGTAACAAGTCACGCTTGGACATTTCCATTTGGATCAAATGGTTTTTCTTTTCTCTGTTAAGCCTAGACGTATCTAGATTATTTTTAAAGTTTACCTTGAAACTTGAAGTTTCTTAAACTATGCCTGCAGGTTGAGAAGATGAAAAATGTAACTAATACTAAACCTTTGGAGGTCACCTTCACAGGCATGATAAAATCTTCCATGGAGGGTGGACATATTGATGACTGTGTATCCATATTTGAACACATGAAGAACCATTGCAGCCCTAACATAGGGACAATAAATACAATGTTGAAAGTCTTTGGACACACTGATATGTTTTCCAAAGCTAAAGAATTGTTTGAAGAAACTAAGGCTGCTAAATCTGATTCTGACCCTTCGCTGGAAGGTGGTGGTAGTTCTCTTGTGCCCGATGAGTACACATATACCTCAATGCTCAAGGCATCTGCCAGTGCTCTGCAATGGGAATACTTTGAATATGTGTACAAGGAGATGGCTCTCTCAGGATATCAAATAGATCAAAGTAAAAATGCATCAATACTCATGGAAGCATCCAGAGCTGGGAAGGTAAAAGTTAATAAATGAAAGATCAATTCTATTTTCTTGCATTGATGGGACTCTTTATTGTTGTTATAGAACTCTTTTTTTTCTTTTAGGATCAAGGGAAAAAAACAGTCTGTTCAAGTTTTAGCTATATCTATTGATAGTTCATCACTTCATCTTTATACTGGACATGACTTCATCTATTGTTATCTCTTCCGTTTATTCTCTGATTGGATCTATCAAAGTGCGTGTTTGTACTATTATGTCTGAAGTCTAGTTCTGTTTTTCTTTCTCCCTTTCACATGTCATCATTATATTTTTTTTCACTGATGAGTCCAGTCATCAACATTGGAACTTATGCAGCATATTTTGTTGATGTAGGGGTACCTACTAGAGCATGCATTTGACAGAACATTGGAAGCCGGTGAAATCCCCCATCTATTGTTCTTTATTGAAATGGTATATCAAGCAACAGCTCGGCATGATTACAAGAGAGCGGCAACTCTGGTTAATACAATGGCTTATGCCCCATTTCAAGTCAGTGAAAGGCAGTGGACAGATGTTTTTAAGAAAAATGAAGACGGGATCAGTCAGGATGGTTTAAAGAAACTGCTGGATGCTCTAGAGCATTGTGATGTAACATCGGAAGCCACACTCTTAAACTTGAAAAGGTCTTTGCAAAGTCTCTGTTGGTCTTATACATCAAGAGACTTCTCAGATTCTGTATCAGTATCATCTTTAAATGATAATGATGAGGGATCTGACGATAATGAAGGGCTCATTACGCCAAATCATTATTTAGGATATATTAATGGTAAGATGAGTCCTGGCACTGACCCTCCTGATGACAGTAGTGATGCTCCTGTCAATGAATTTCCTCACCGCAGTAGTACCAGGAGAGATGTTGCGGCTGATATAGAGATAGTTTCCAGGCCATTGGATTATATTTCTGATGGAGGACTAGAATCGACAGAAATTGATGAGGAAATCGAAGCACTGATATATAAAGATGATTCTCACAAATCTCATCTGCCCTCAGCAAAGGAAATAATGAAAGATTGGAAGGAACGAAGGAAAAAGGGTGGGATACTCGTTCCCTTTCAACTCGGCATGTAAATAAGAAAAGTATCGACGGGTATGCATCAGCTCCCCCAATATATGTAAAAATGCAAATAATTTTGAGGAAATCATTAATCATGTATTCTTTCTTCCAGAAACTCTTGTATATTATTTCTATATATGAATAGCAAGAAAAAAAAAAATTCCCCAACGAATTGAGTGCTTGTTTTATGACCAAGGATACGTCTGCAAGACAGAATGACCAAAAAATCATTGCACTGTAATAACCCTCAGCACTGCAATAACAAAATGTTTGATTTTAATTTCCATTTTTTTTTTGGAGAAAACATGACTAGCACTCAAAATTTATCTTAATTTACTAGACATATTCACCAAAAAAAAAAAAAAACACAGAAACCCATCTCTTAGTTCCACTAGTTTTGTACTTTTGTTGATACACTCCATTGTTATATCCGAAAATCAGGGCATCTCTAAGCTCCCTTACAAATGATACCTGGAACTAAAAAGAAAAAAAGAAAATCACAGACATTTTCCATGCTCCAGATATAGAAGCTCAGTCTATTTACATTAGCAGACATAGCTGCACCAGCATAAGCCATCCCAGGCATGGTTCTTGCTGAACAACTGAGTTACCCGTGTGCGAGTTTCATATCAAGATCTGTGAACATTTGCAACGACATAACCATAAGCAGCTTGATAGGAGCATTAGATAAGTTTTACTAAACTTCAATAAGATGGATCACTGACATAAATCTTTGCAGGATCATAAAACACCTCGAACCCAATACATAATGGAGTGTTTTAGCATAAAAAGAAGAATAACATTTCAATTTTCACTGTGATGTGAGACGTGCAAGAGAACTTTACCAAGTCTTCTACATTTCAATGCTTTTACTGCTGCCTTTGCAAAAACTTGTGCTGCTTCTGCTTCAGCTTCTGCTGCCTCTGCCTCCCGTGCTGCCTCTTCAGCAGCTGCAATGGCAGCTTCTGCTTCGGCAACTGCTTGCGCAGCAGCAGCAGCAGCCTCTTGAGCAGTCATGCTCCTGATCATGGTTAGCTCTGCATCAACTTGTGATTTAGTAAGAATGCTGAGCACAGTTTTATCTCCTCTAGTAGAATTCTTCTGCTTTCCTTCTGAGAGCAATGTTGAAGAGCTTCTTCTTTTTTCTGAAGTTGCTGAACTTGGTGGAATTCTGAATCTATGCTTTACCTGTAAATACAGGAACCAAAAAAAAATAAAAATGTAATCGAATCCTGAATTATCATTATATATCATTCTCTTTTCCTTGAAATGTTTCTCATATTATAAACTTCTCTCCGCAGCAACATACCTAAATTACACATTCCACACATGCCAATTTATCAATCTTAATTCAATTTGGTATTATTGGGGATCAAACCCCTGACGTAGCCCAATCCCAATTGTGAAAGTTTTACCAGCTAAATATATCTCCCATAATTAATAGATCTCAGTGTGACCACAAGATCTGCAAATATTTCAGTGGGCACTTTCTGCAAGTTTAGACACAACTAGACGATGCTGAACCACATGAAATTGATTACCTTAACTAGTTTTCCATTGGCTGTCATGTGCTTTAACTTTGTGGACAGTAGCTTACTAAGGTTTGATGGTGCCCAATACTGATCCTGCAAAATGGAAAATGGCAATGTCAAAATTAACAATAGTGCAACATAACAAATACAGTATGATAAATTGGACCACCAGAGTTCTTCACATAATTCTTAGCCATTCACTGTTTTGAAAAGACTCGCATAATATTGAGTGTGATTTAATGAGGGATTCACATATAGCTTTTTAAGCTTTTAACTTGTAAAGGTGTTCAAACTGACAAAAATATGATAAGAACAATAGCAGTTATGAGCTAAGCATGATTCTGTTTCTCCCCCATCACCCTTCCATCTTCTTTAACCTCATTTTCATCCAAGAACAGAAACTTGTGCTTCAATATAAAATTAGTATTTGTTATAAGCATCATTTGTTTTCCAAATTTTGTATCGTGACCAGACATCGTAACTAACAAAATTCATAGTATTACCTCTATGTACTTAGTGATTGTGTTTTTGTCAGAACCCCTTGGCTCCTTCAAATTTGTAAGAGCCTCATATATAAGATGATCCAACCTACAGCCAAGAAGAGGAGTTCCCATTGAATTAGTCAACAACCATGTCCAGAAAAGATGACAGTCACCTAACAAAATGTTATTTGGTTATTTTTAATGAATGATGAGATGCAGATTTTAGCAAAATAATTTTGTGGATGGAGGAGGAAATAACTTGATCATAAAATTGGATCATATACAAACCACATGAAAGGGCCTTACTTAAGTGACTTTTAGCAAAGACCATGCTCAAACAAAGACTAAACAGCAAAAGGAAAGGAATAGATATGGTAACCACTTATCACAAAGAACTACTTAACGCGAACAGTACAATGATTATGTTCATCACTGCAAGAAAATCTTCCTATGTCATTGGGTTTCGACACCATATACACTGCCAATACCATTTGGTTAAGATATTAAGCATGCCTTGCAACTTGTGAGCTAGGGAATGCATTTAGTCAACTAGAGATAGGATATCATGTCATACAAACTCACATCTACGAGGGTCCTGTTAACATTAGGGTTTTACCCAGAGATCTGTGATTTATGCAAAAAGTATCATACAAAAACTGCTCCAAAATAAATATGAAGAATCACCCCCAGGCCCAAACAACTCCATACAACAGTATCTAAACCATTTAGCTACAGCTAGGGAGGTACCTTCAATTAAATAACAGACTATTATATCTCTTCTTCTATGGTATTTCACTGCAATCCCATCACATGACTGCTCCAAAATATATATGAAGAATCACCCCCAGGCCCAAACAACTCCAGACAACAGTATCTGAACCATTTAGCTACAACTAGGGATGTACCTTCAATTAAATAACAGACTATTATGTCTCTTCTTCTATGGTATTTCACTGAAATCCCATCACATGTTTGCAATGTTGGCAACCAAAAACAACCCTATGCAAGATGAGGATCTAACAAACCCTAACTGAAGATCCTAACCGAACCTTAGATATATATTTCCTAAAAGAAGAAAAAGTGTCTGGTATGGAATTCGAGAGGTAAAATCCAGTGAACTTCAGAAAGTTACTACAAAATACAGTATTATATTTAATTGATGTATGAATAGTATTCTCCCAAATAAAATAATCCAGCACTGTCCAACTTTAATTCAAGAACTACTAAGAAATAGAACCAGCATAAATTCTCCTGTAATTGTAAATCATAGAATGATGAAAACTTTATTCCTAATCGTTTTATTAAAAAAAGAATAAGATCTAACCTTGCAATTGGCGGCTTTGACTCTGTCTGCACCTTTCCACCCGAACTGGCATCTGGCTTCGTGTCAACAGTTTCTTCATTACTTTTGACTGCAGTTGTCACTGCCACTGGGCTATTGTCACGTTTAGGAGTTGGAGTGGTCCTTTTGAGTGCAAGCTTAGCCTTCTGCCTAGATCCCCATATTGCAGTCACATTTATGTTTCTCCATTTGTCCTATCCAATGTAACAACTACAAACATGAATATACCAAAACACAAGATGTAAATTCACAACCAACCTAAGGATGGAACTCTAAAGTGGGGTGCAAGACACAGAGCTACTACCCATCCAAATCATATTATAGTTTACAAGCTCAAGAGATCAAAAGGCCCTTTCTTCCTATAGCTTGAAAGTACCCAATATACTAAAGCTTTGAAAGTGGATACCTTGAGATCAACATTGGAACGCAGATGCAAGATAGTACCAAACTCTTTGTCCGAGAGTATCGTGCGCCATTTTCCTGCCCCATGTTTAAGTACTCCAGCTTTAAGGGCCGCTTCTTCTTCTGGAGTCCACTTCTGCTTAGGAGCACCCATTAACAGAAGTCCAGAACTCTTCCGCACAAAATCTGCACACTTGCATTCCACACCATATCAGCACTCTAATAACAATTAAGCTTTATCCTTGAGTACAGTAAAGGACCATTCAGCCGCTGAATTATATTGCATACTTCAAGAACGTCATGTATTCAGCTTCAAAGTACAATCTAAACGAAAAAATCAAAACAAAAAACACAATGCTTCATCTTCTGAAGCCGGTTTTAACTCCGACAAAATGCACAACATACAAAGCTTCAAATATGCACACACACACATGAAGAACCTCCAACTGGGTCTCTTACATTTCTCAATTCCATGCTCTCAACACTCTAATCACATCAAATTCTTCCCATTTCTCTATCTACCACTCCAAAATTCACACAAGAACCAAACAAGAATCTGAAGTCCTCACCTTTATAAGTCACATCAAATCACATCAGCAGCAGCACAATACAACCAGGCATATCTCCAATTCCTGCACCCAAAAAAACCAGAACATCGCATCGGAATACAGAACGCAATTGTCATCAATGTGAATTTTGACATTGAATTTAACAGAGCGGTTTTGCAAGTCGCCGGTAAAGGAAGAAAGAGATTGGAAGACGGAGATTGGGAGTAGAGGAAGTACCGGATCGGAGAAAAGAGTGTGAGAAGCCGTCGGAGAATGTGGGAAGTGAGATTGATGGGAAAATCGGAAAGTCGGAGAATTGAGAATTTAACCGGATTTTGGTGGTTATCAGTGATTTTTTTATTTTTTTGGGATTTCAGGTTTTTTGGTGTCTGAAATGGGAAGGAAATTCCATTTTTATTTGTGTCCTCCGGTCTAGTTTTGAGAGATGGACAGACTGACCCCGGGGGTGGGGGATGGGACCATCATATAGTAAATGTAAAAGGGTCTTTACTTTCTACGAATCACGATTTGACCCCTACATTTTACGTGACATTGTTATGAGGTGGTTCGGATCAATAAAATCGTGACGTATTGGCATACGCATATAGGTTTATAAGCGAGTTTAAAAAAGAAAGAGTTCAAATAAGATGGACCGATTAAGAAACCATTGTTTGTCATATAACTCATATAAAGTTATGAACCAATCAGGTTAGAGAGTTACACAACCTCAAATGATATTTTGAGAATTAAAGAGATGTTTAGGTTTATTAGAATGTGAAAAGTTGGTGAAGAAAGTAAGAAGTAACCTTTTTCTTTCATTGTAAATAAACATGAATGGATTCTAACAATTAAAGCATGCGATGTGATTTACAATGAAACGAAGAATCCAAATTGCGATCTCAGTTCATGATGTTGTTGTAGTTATGGCCACTATGTCGATCCACACTCATTTCTAGAAGACTGCTTGTACAATGCTAACAGAACTTAGGTGATAAGACGATCATATGATGTTTGGTGATCTTAACAGTTCTGCATTGACTTAACAATTACACACATTAAAAAATATGTGTGGCCTTGTCTTAATTCTTATCTAGCGTACACTAATCTCATAGTTATTTAAGACACCGGTTCGAGATTTGCTTTCTTATCTATTTTGTGAACATTTGCTTCGACATAACTCAAATGCGAGGTTCACAGTTCACACAGCCCTAAAATCATGTTGGGTTAAAAAGATCAAACTCAACAAAACCCATGGGGAGTTTCTATATACAAAAATCTAAAGGGGTGAAGCAGCAATTTCATGAAATTAAACTACGTCAAACAAAGTAAAGTAACTCGTCCTTCTCGTTTTCTGGTAAACAGAACTCCCGTACTTTCACTTTCACTTCACACTTTTTCACAGAGCGCGCGAGTTGGGTATCTTCCTCTGACTCGTCAAATCGGCGATGGCGAACTCACTGCAACGCATCTCGAGCCACGCTCGTCTTCTCCGGACCACTATCGCTTCTGGGTCGAGACCATTCTCCGCCGACGCTTTGGTCGAGTACCGCCCCGGCGAGATCGGAAGAGTCTCCGGCATCCCCGATGAACATCTCGCCAGAAAGGTTCCATCTTTTTTGACTTTAAGCTCTACCCATTTGCTAATTTGGTGTTAATTCTTAGTTGAGTGAATACCCATTTCGAGTTTTGGGGTTTGGGATTGTCTGGAATTGGTTATATTGGGGCTGAGCTTGTTGGGTTCTAATGGAAGGAATGAGCTTTTGGTTTTTGTTTTAATGAAAGGAATGAGCTTTTTTGTTTTAATGGGGTTTCTGTTTTGGGCAGGTTGTGATATACTCACCGGCAAGAACTGCGAGTCAACAAGGATCAGGGAAAGTTGGCAAGTGGAAGATTAACTTTGTGTCCACACAGAAGTATGTTTTCGTGTTTCGAATTCAAGTTTAGAAACTGAAATTTGGTTTTGGATTCTCATGTGGTTATGGGATGTGAGTAGAGAAGTTGTGTAGTTTTTGCTCCTTATGCTTCTGTTGAACAATGCAGTGATCTGTTTAAACTTTAAATTGATAGTTATGTATAGTAAGTTTTTTTGATAAAATTTTACAGGGGTGACAAGTTTGGCTGCTCTTTTTGGACTCGATGTTAAACCAAACTACTTAGCTCTTAGAATGGATACATGACTAGAAACCTGCTAGGTATCTGTTCTCAGATTATCAGTGAATCTCCATTTGTTGATACAGTATCTTGAATTTATAAACAGTTTATGTGCAGCTGAGTAGTTTTAAATGACAACAGAAACTGAAAAATGTGATATTGTCAAGTAGATGGTTTTTCTCGGATTTGTATCGAAATATTTCAAGTAATCTAAAATAGGCCTTGAGTTTAGCTAATTAGTCTCAGTAAAATCGGTATTGTTACTGTAATTAGATAATCAATCAATAGCTTCTGTTCATAATATGTCTAGGTGGGAGAATCCATTGATGGGCTGGACCTCAACTGGGGACCCTTATGCGAACGTTGGTGATGCCGGACTAGGTTTTGACAGCGAAGAAGCTGCAAAGTACTTTGCCCAGAACCATGGTTGGGATTATGTGGTATGTTTTCTATTGCTTTCTCTGTGCAGCTCCAAATACATTTCCTTTCGACTGTCTTAAAGATACTTTGTCGACCATTACAAATTTCATTTGAAAGACAATGTTTTAAATGTTGAAATGTTTTCTATTGGTATGTTTTCATTTGAAAATTGAAATGTTTGAGATCATCACTTTAAAATACATTCTCTATGATGGAAAACTCCTAGTTTGAAATGTTTTTGGCGTCTTGTTGACCTATGAAGTATTAACTAGGTTCTTCAACTTGTCTTCCAGGTTAAAAGGCGGCACACGCCATTGTTGAAGGTAAGAGGCTCTTCATATATTGTTAAAACTTTTCCACTGTCATCTGATAACACCTTTCTGTACATGTATATGAGGTTGGGTTAGGACACACATTTGTATTTAATATGAGATTAAGACATTGATTTCATGTGGGGGAAAACATTATTTTATTAACTTGAAGAACTGCAACTGATTTGGTGTCCTGCTAACTGTGCTAATAAAACTTCGACTTACTTTTAGCCACCCTAAGCAGTCATCTATTGCAAACAAAATGTTCCTTTGAAGTTAATATCATGCCAAGGTGCATGAGTGAAAATTTCTTATGTGGAACAATAGAGATTGCTTAGTGGCATCAAGCTGAAATGGCATACTCGGTTCATGTTTAGTAGGTTGGAATTTGGCTGCCTCCCTTTTTCCAGGGTTTAGGGAAGAATTGGTATGATTTTCAAAAGTAAAGTTGCCAACTTTGAGATAGAAGTGGGTTTATTATTGTAACTTTGTTTCTTTGGTGGATGTTGTCTTGTTTACTATTAGATCTTTATCTTGCTAATTCTACTTGCACTTTTCACTTTTTTTCCTCCGAGGTTTAGACAATCTCTTTCTTGAACCATGTCTGTGGTTTCTTCTCTAACCTTGAATATGATTTCAGGTGAAGTTATATGCAGACAACTTCAAGTGGAAGGGCCTCCCTAAATCTGAGGCATGATTTGTTTCCATGCTTTTATTTTTCAGTTCCATCTTAGCAGGGTGATTGTGCAACAGAGCCTGCAGTTTCCTTTGTCATATTTCATTGTAATAGTCACTTGATCGAAACAAAAAATTCCTTGATCATCATATAATAAACGGAATTCATGTTGTTAAGCTTCTTGATCAATGAAAATCTCTTGATCCTCAATGATCTTATATACATTTGGTTTCCCTGTATGGTAAATTGAATGTTTACAATGATCTTAGATTCTTGGCAACCGTAAAACTTGTGATTCCAGGTTTGACTCCACACAGATGAAAATTGTTTTTATTTTGGTTATCTTGGTAGGATGAAGTTACAAATTTTGTGTTACAGGTTATATAATTTGTACTTCTTTTGAATACAATCAGCCACTATAACGCAACATAAATCAAAATCTGATTAGATTTCATTGTACCAATTTATCATTTTACTATTCTCACTTCACTTTCCAGCCTTGAAGGAAGTAAGAGCAGGAATACCTCAAGTATGAGTTTCTGTACATTCTACAAGCATCAAATATACAATTAATTGAGGACAAGTACCGTTTACAACATGAATCTTTCACAGATCTCACTCAAGAGCAGTAGCATAGATCTGGTATCTTCTACCGTCTCGGAAACTGCTTGTGGAGGAGCAGGAGCAGGAGCAGGGACTTGATTGGTGTCTTCTTTCATTCTTGAAGTCACCTCAGTCTCTTTCTCTGCTTGTGGGGGAGAAGTAGTAGAAAAACGATCAATGCCTTCTGCCATCTCCGAAGCCCTTTTGCTCTCCTTCACTGCTTGTGAAAAAGCAGTAGCAACACTATCAGAGACTTGATTGGTGTTTTGTGGCGAGAATCTTTCCATAAACAAGTTCGCTAACGATAGCATAGACTTGACATCTTCGAATTCTTTCATCTTCATAATCCTTTCGGTCTCCCTAACTGCTTCAGATGGATCAGCAGAACTTTGAGCATCCATCATTGATGTCTCTTCTTTTTCTGCCATAATCGAAACCCTTTCCGTCTCCTTCACCTCTTCTTCTTCAGCATTAGCAGAATTCTGAACATCATCCACATCATTCTTTACCTTAGTTGACATGGTGCTGTCTTCTTCCATCTCCAAAATCCTTTCAACCTTCTCCTCCTGATCATGATCATCAAAAGCTGAGCTTTGGCGATCATTGATGCCCTCCAGCTCGAGGTTGGCCGCCACAATCTTCTTTACCTTGGGAGACAAAGGCTTCAGCTTCTCATCGGAAACCCTAAATGTCATTGTCTCCCATTTCTTCCACAGGTCACTAGATGACTTCTGAGCAAGATAACTGGCAAACTTGGAATATTTGAGGATGGTTTTCCAGTTGCCGGCGCTGTGCTTTTGAACTCCGGCTGCTAGGGCTTCTTCCTCCTTCGACGTCCAGCTCTTGTGTTGCTTTCGAATCAACTCCCGCATGATTTCTCACAACCCTAATCTCGATCTCTGTCTTTCTCTCTCTCTCTCTGAGTTTTTTATGGCATTGGTTTTCATTTCGGTGGTATATATCGATGGTTGTATTTATTGTCATGGATCCGAATTCCTTTAGAAGGAAGGAAACTTGGTCCGCAAGGGATTTGATTCCGCCACAAAGTTAGGGAACTGTGGAGAGTTGGCCTACTCAATCCTAATTACACCTGGATTAGTACAGACTGAGTCTAAGATATCTTGCGGAAGGAAATCAGCTGTACCCAGAAAACACTGTGCCAAACCTGTGGTGACATCTGTCCCGAACTTAACTGAGGTTAACACTTAACACTGTTCACCTAATTACTTTCAGATTTTCTTTTTAAAAAAAAAACATGGTTTCACTCCAACTCTTTCTCTTCCCCGTGGATTTGTATTCTTCTTCTCTTCTTCTTTCTTTACACTTCTGCAACAAACCCAACCGAGCACCCTTTGTTCCTTCACTGTTCACTCCAACACATAATGATGAGGACTTTAAACTTTAACCCCGTTAGAAACTGATCCCAACTTGTGTTCGTTGTCTATTATAATGCAAACTGAAAGTTGTTTGCGAGATGGGAGGAATCTGGAAGAGTGCTATAGAGATGTGATGTGGCAAGTCTAATCGATCAATTTCTGTTATTGATCAACGACACCGTTTCGAGACGCAATCAAATCCAAAAGCCTAGTTACCAATTCCAGAACCTCAATTTCGACGCCTTCTCTTCTCAAAAATCCGACGATTGCGGAAACGAAACCGTTGAAATTCGCCAGAAATCTGCGATTGTTATAGTTGGACTTGGCGAAATCAACCATCTTGGACAAGGAATTGAAGAGATTTTGTTTGAATTTCTTGTTCTCGTTGACAAGATTTTGGACAAGAGAGTAGGAGAAGAGGAAGGGGAGATCAGACGCCGGAGGTTGAGGTTGAACAAACCAACTTTCTGGGCTTGAATCGCTAGAAATAAAGAGATAAAAGAATGAAAAATATTTTTTCAGAATTTTATTACTTAATTTTGTGAGAGTTAACAGAGTTAGTGGGGTGTAAGGTTTGTGATGATGTGTCGATTTTTCATTCGTGGCATAGTTTTGGCACAGGTGATAGTGCTTCCATATCTTGCACCGTCGATCACAGTTTTAGCCCTAAATTATGCTATTATGCGACAAAATTACCATATTGCGGTACAAGCTGAACATATCACAACAGAAAAACAAAACTATCCGAATTCCAATAAATATGATAAGTGAGTAAATCGAGAGATTGAAAGTTTGAAACCATTCCTAGTGTTGGAATTGGAATGCCTTGTTGGGATCGTACGAGGTTGGATTGTTGGTAGACGAACATTGATTTTTAAGCTTGTCGAAGTTTATGTGTGCTTCTTAATTCTTATAAACTTTTTTCTAAATAATAGTTTATAAACTTTTACAAGTGAAGATTTAATTATTTTCATATTAATAGGTATTGATGAGTTTCAATTTTAGCTTTTCCAGATTTTATCTCACGATTTGTTACTGAATAAATCTGTCGACCTAAAACAAAAGAGAAATGTCAATCTATTTTTAGTTATTCAGAATATAACTTTATTTTTTCATGTTTCTTCTTTAATCGATCGAAAAATTTAAGGCCTATACTCTTCACACTGAATCAGCATTTGGTAGAAAGATTACCCTGAGCAAAAAAGAACCGTCTCATACCAACTACCAAAGAAAAAGCTTGAGTAAATGAATATATGGAAACGGGGGAAAATAATGCACTAGTCCATTAAAGTAAAGAGACATGCGGGAAGCTACCAGTCGCTTCTGGTGAAGCTTATAGAAGGCCGGAAGGGAAAGTGTTAGGGAATCTTGCAAAGAATTCAGGTAGTTGCTGATCTTATTGGGACTCACGGGAGAAAGAATACCGGGGTGGGTGGGGTAGAAAGGTCGATGATAATATAATTTTTTTTATCATATTCATCAACTAATTCTCTTTTACAAAACTGACTTCATATCCTTTCACACAAAAAATTGACTTCATATAAACGAACACAACACGATGTTTTGTTAAGTGTGTGGTTGCCTCATGAACAATTCCATGACCCTCTGACAAATGATTCGTGGGGAAACGCCTATCCATATTATGTTTTATCAAAAAATTATTTGAGTAAATAAAGAAAAAAATTGATAACTACAACGATTCTTGATGATATAGCTTTCCTTCACTCTGGCTTCCAAGCACAGGCCGTTGTAACACGTACAGCACAAACTGGATTATTGGTGCCAGAAACAACCAATCCCTATAACACGATTTGAGCAGTTGAAGATCATTATGCAACCAAACCAACGATAGTTGTGTTAAGAAGTTCTCTTCGGCCCAGTTTGGTATTAAGTTTTGGGAATTAAACTTACTTATAATCATTATTTTAAATAGATTTTCTGTTTGGTAAAATCTTAGAACGTGTTTATTTAAAAAAATTTAGTTCAAATAACTATAATTTTAAAAAACAGGTTGATGGTTGCTTATTTAAAACTGAGTTTTTTAAAAATTGAGTTTTTAAACCATAATACCAAACTAAACCGTATTGTATGTGCTCACTATATATAGTCCATTTCAATTTCAAGTCTTACAAGAACAAATCCAATTATCAAAGTGGCAAACACTATAAATTAGTAGTTGTACTTGAAACGTAGGTACTATAACTTGTTTGTTTCAATCTACAAAGAAGCTAATCACAGTTATTGTCAAATGGGCACAAGTGTAATCACATTCATTCCCTATGATGAGTAACTATCTTTTATTTAGAAATCACAAAAAAAATAACGAAAGCTAAAACTAAAAGAGGCTAGGGTTTTTCAAATTAAAGTGATCGATAGTCTCCTTCAGTCCTTCACCCTCATGAAAATCGTTCATAAATCTCACCAGCTAGCTGTAACATGGACTCTAGCTCTAGCATGTACTCGGTTCGGTGTCTTCTGCCGGCATTCTCTTCCTCTTCTTCGTCTCCGAATCTCTATCTTCCTCTTTCGTGTCTGAAACACTCTCTGCCTCCTCTAGTGCTTCATCAGCCATAGAAGGTGAGTTTACAGAAGGTCTACGACTCCAGTGCCTCCACTTATACTTGAGTTTCATGTTGGAGCGGCGAGTGAGGATAGAGCCAAACTCGGAATCTTCGAGAATGGTCTTCCAATTGTCAACTCCGTGCGTTGCTACTCCGGCTAATAGGGCTTCTTCCTCCGCTGTCCATTTTTGCGGTTTTTGGCTCTCCCTCCATTAGTTCTCAAAGAGATTGGACTCCCCCAAAAAACAAAGTGGCTGGGCTAGTAAACCCTAATCCAACTCTGATTCAGATTTTTCGATCTAAAATTTATTATTCCAGACTCTAAAACAACAATTTTGGCCCTAATGGTCTGATCCAAATATGTATAGGATAGAGTTTTGAGGGCAGCCGTACTAGTCCTGTTTCGAAAAAAAGAAAAAAGATAAGAGTTTATGTCAAACCTATGTAAACCCTATTTTATAGTAGTAAACTAATCCCGGCTATTCAGGACATATAACATTCCTATCCTATCTAGAAAAAAAGTGAAAACGCCTTTCATAGGCTAATTTTCTCGACTCGACAACCTATTTTGCCTACCAAATAAGGCTTCAGATCAGAGTTTGGAAATCCAAGTTTAGAGATATTTAAGTTTAATTATGAGTTCAAAAGTAAGAGTAATGTTATGTGAACAACTTTTTTGAAAACGGGGTTGTGGGAGAGCAATAAAAGCAAGCGTCGTGCTACTGGGCGAAACGGTGGAGTGTTACACCCTAGATGGCGAGAGTCTAGTAGCTGAAAACATCACTAGCTTAAGCTCTGACCTAAGTAGCATGGTACACGTGGAATCCCGTGTGAATCAGCAAGGACCACCGTGCAAGGTTAAATACTCCTCGGTGACCGATAGTGAAGTAGTACTGTGAGGGAAGGGTGAAAAGAACCCTCATCAGGGAATGAAATAGAACATGAAACCGTAAGCTCCCAAGAAGTGGGAGGAGCCTTTTGAGCAGTTGAACTGAATCACATAGATATACTACATCAACTGTCAAGTAAGACACATATCGAAAGAAATGGTTCACCTAACTTTATTCAAGAAAGTAAAACGTTATTTTAAGTTGGTTTATTTGTTTTTGATTGTCACTGAGAAGGCGAAGCAGGAGTATCTCAAAAGGTTTTGAACGTCCAACTCTCGGCTCCTAAATCCCAGTTTTCCTTGGTTCAGGAAAAAACACTTTCCGGGAGATCCATTGGTTGATAATCGGGTGTGCCCTTGGGTCTCAAAGAAGAATTTAAAACTTAAACTTCGAAAATTCTTCAATGCACCATGGTGGAAGTGAATCAGTAATTAAAATGAAATCTCAGCCGTTCATTTCATCAGCCCACTACACGGCACTAACTTCAATATTAACGTTGTTAACAATTGAAACCATGGTTAATGTTAAGAACTGAAACCAAAGTAAATATTTGATCGAGGAAGTGTTCAGACTAGCTCAATCTCATGATTCTCATCAGATGGAAAAGTGAAAAAAGGGTGTGAATTTTTCGAAGAGGAGGAGAATTTCGAGCTCGTATTAAATCACTTGTGTCCTATGCTCGTCAAGATGACGTCGCTTTTGTCCGATTAGATTATTCGACAAGATGGAATCGCCGATCCAATATATTTGCAGAGCTCGGCGGCGATGGAGATGAGCCTTGGTTGCCATGGTCCGATCTGAATCTAGTGGTGGACTGGTGGGTTTAGAGAAGAAATGGAAGCGAGGTTTGTGAGATCCAGGAGAACTAGTTTCATGGTTGATAGTGAAGATTCAATCATCAAAGTGGAAACTGGTAACAGTTACAAAAATGTGAAGAAGAAAATTGAAAAAGGCCGTATTGTTTTCCCAGAACCAATTCATGTGAAATTTGAAATGGGCATAGTTGATTGATGACATTGTAACGGATGTGAGTGATTCTGGTGTTGCTGGAAGCATATATGCTTTCTTGTTTTGCATCAAGGGGTTATTTGAGAAGGTGGAACAACGTAAAACAGCCATGGGCATATAGATATGAAAGTTTATGGTTGTGGACTTGTGGTTGTGGTCTGGTGGAGAGCAATAATGTCGAAGAGGAAGAAGAAAGTAGCAGATCTGGATTTCTAGATAATTAACTATAGTTCGCTAACTCTGTTAACGCACGTGACTCGGTTCAAGTGCACCAAGGTGCACTGAATCCGCTCCGCTTAAACTTGGATCACAAGCTGTTATTTCCCAAGCATTTTTTTAGAAAACTTGATTGATTTTCAGCGGACCTACAACATAGCGGCCCACCCTCATAGGTTGTTAGATAGAACCAATACCTAAGTAGTTCAACGTTTTTGAAAGACAAATTACGCACATCCAGAAACTTAACGTACTGCTGTGAAGATATGAAAATAAAAACATCCAGAAACTTAACGTACGCTGCGAAGATATGAAAATAAAAAGATGTTATCGTATGAAACTTAACAATGTAGGACAAATTGTCTCCACTTTTAGACATATGGCCCAAATGGGAAGTTCTTCAATTCTTTGGGTTTATAGGTTCCATATCGATAATCTTCAAGACTTAACCTCGAGATTAAGACAGCCAAGTTCAGCCAAGATTTGTATGTGGAAATGCATCACATCCTACTTTCTCTTTTCATAACTTTTTCAGAATAATCCATTACTTTTTACTCGAGGAAACTCCTCGAATTACTTGTCATCAGAAACGTAATTCATTATACTAGCAGTTTTTCTGAAAGTACCTAAAGGAAGACAGTGGATTGGGACTCAAAAGCAAAAAACCCAAACATGTCGCAGGGATATGACTCATATGAGAGCCTTAAGAGTCCACCACCCTATCAACAGTAATTCCACTAGTATCAGGTATCAGCTGCTTCATATAGTACTTGGATCTACGGGACAAATTAATTTTTTCTCTCCGCTTCTCTGGTATTGATTCTATTGAACATTCAGAAAATCCACGTCTCTTAAACCTGTAAAGCAAACAACACAAGCGAATCTTCAAGAGTGAGCATTAAAATTCTTAGAGAAATGGTGGGAACAAAACAATCAATGTATTGCAACAAGGATATTGTTATGTTATTGCGTGACAATCAGATGGGACAGGAAAGGGTAAAGAAAAAAAAAATTATGTATGCCTTCCCACATACTGATGACATTCTGGCTACAATCTTGAGTGTGTATAAGAATCAATGATTCCATATAATAACAACAATCAAATTAGTGAACCATCCATGTCAAATTAACAATTCTGGATTGGTAGCCCAACTAAATACCTGAACTACATTATAGTGCAGTAGTACAACACAAAGATAGAAACTGAAGCATTCCTCTTCCTCCATTAAATGTTAGTAGTCAGCCATATTCAAGCATATAAATAAGGTGCAAGTATTTCAAGTAGCAGAAACTAACCAATCTGCAGTTCGGGTTGTTAGTAAGAAAAGCTTTTCCAATCCAAGAGAAGATGCCTTCTTCTCCATGTAATCTGCAATTCAAAATCCATGAAATTATGACAAAATCCAAGAATCACAAAAGAAAAAATGAATGGTAGATATACTATAATGACAGAGCCAATTATGAATCAGACCAAAAAAAAAGCCTATTATCAAGGATTAGAGCTCATCTCCATTTGGCGCTATCTTAGATTAAGAAATCTACTTATTGTAGTTTCCTCTGCCCATAACACCACTTGCTATGCTGAGTAAGTGAGGCTTGAACATATTCAACCCATATGCAGTACCAAATAGGTTTGTTAAAAAGGAATTATCCATTCTAGAAGCCCAAGACTAAACACATTGCACAAGTCTTTTACCTTTGGAGTTTAGAGAGAAGAAATAGAGTAGCAGTAAAACTCAACCTAGAAAGACATGAGATTTTTTTTCAATAGTTCCCATCTTTTGGTACCTAGTTTGAATCCTTCACTCCAAAGGAACTTGGACCAATAAGCAAATAGAGTTTGGATGTGTGAAATTAGTGTACTTGAAATACTTGGTCGCTTTTCAACTTTACTTCCTACTCACATATTCGGCAGCTACTGTTATTATACCATGTTTGCAATAATATGTCCTATTGACCATTATAATT
>NC_020491.1:14461801-14483935 GCF_000184155.1 Fragaria vesca subsp. vesca
ACATTGCACAAGTCTTTTACCTTTGGAGTTTAGAGAGAAGAAATAGAGTAGCAGTAAAACTCAACCTAGAAAGACATGAGATTTTTTTCAATAGTTCCCATCTTTTGGTACCTAGTTTGAATCCTTCACTCCAAAGGAACTTGGACCAATAAGCAAATAGAGTTTGGATGTGTGAAATTAGTGTACTTGAAATACTTGGTCGCTTTTCAACTTTACTTCCTACTCACATATTCGGCAGCTACTGTTATTATACCATGTTTGCAATAATATGTCCTATTGACCATTATAATTCCAGAAAAAAAAAAGAAAAAAAAAAGAGCAAAGTAACAAGCGCAAATTATAGCTTACCAAGTAATTTATCTCCTTGTCCTTGTCCACGGCAATCGGGAGAAACTGCAATAGCAGCCACCTCTGCACATTTCTCCTCTCGGAAAGAGAATAAAGCACCACATGCAATAATTTGACCTTCTCTTTCGACAACAACATAGCAATCCAATGCTTTAAGTAGCTATTAAAACAAGACAACACGAATATGAGAATGCCTATATTCAGTTTAGTTAAGGAAAAAATGAAAGAGACATCCGTTTTTAACTATGAAGTACAATGAATCTAATATATACTACAAATGAAAATCCAACATAGAAGGAGCATGAACCTCTTCATCAGTTCTCGTAACCAATGTGCCAGCTGCTTCTAAAGGTCGTATGATTTGTCTTATTCCAGATAGGTCTGACACCCTCGCCATCCGAGTTCCTTCATAAACATCACTGTGAATGTGAATGGACAACTAAGACACATTAGTGGACGGATCGAGAAAGCCTTAGCTAGTCCCTAATGTATCAAAAAAAAAGTTGAAGATTTTTCTTTGAAAAAATAGCATACCTGGCCACCATAGTCCCCATTCCATCTCGTTTAAATAATTCCAATAACAATACTCCCCCTTTAGTGCCGTCTAACAGATGAACTCTTTGAACACCTCCCTGGCATAAATCAAAAACTACTATAGGTTAGATTCTTAAACTGAAACTTTGAGCTATATGCAAGCACAAATTATGCATAGACCCTTATAGATTAATCTGAAAACCATGCCAGATACAAAAGTTCTCATAGTATTCAACTATTCAAGCTGAGATCTGGTATGAGACTCAAGGATATAGTCATTTCACTCATTTAATAAACAAAATGGTGGTAGTTCGAATATCCACCATGATAAGGTGAAATGAAAGTGTAGCACTTTTAAAAGTTATTATGCAAAAGCAATCCATGTGAAAGACTTCAATTAAAGCAGGACTCAACCACAGTCAACAGACAATCTCAGATTGAGTTTGTTTTGAAATAAAGTCTACACTAAAGCCTTGGGTAGTGGGTGTGCATGCAGATACACGTATAGTCGAAAACAAGATCTCAGTAGTTCCAAATATCGTACTTACATTTGCATGCACATAAATAAATTGATGATTTTGTGACTTCATCATTATTAATGGTATAGCATTGTTACGAACAGTTCTTTGTTGAGGACAATTCCCTTGCAGAGAATAGAATTTCCTTGCAGAAGAAAGAATTGAATATACATCAAAAGCAAGCTCAAAAGTATTGGTCTTACCCTGCAAACAAATGCTGCAGCAGCCAATTCCGAGAGATAACCACTTAATCGACTTTGCCGCTCATGACCTCCTATTGCAAAACCTTGTTCACCAGACCATAATCCATTGCCATTCTCAAAACCAACACCATTGTTAAACCTTGGAATATGTTTTTCCTTTAGAAAATGTCCATTATCACGTCCAAGATAATGGAGATTTTCTTCGTCAACAGCTTTCACATAGTTGGCGGCTATTTCACTTTGCATAGCCCGCTGACGAATCAACATGTCTGCTTCTTCAAGAGTCAAGAAACGAATCAGACGTCCACTCTCATCAAGAATGGGACCGTCTATTATGCAGATAAGCTTATCTGCTTCAATAGCCAAGGAACAGGCTGTTGCAACTTCATACGTGCTGAAATTTATAAAAAGCATATCATTGACCAGGCACTACTACTATATAAGAAGAGTTGGAACTTGGAAGCAAGAAATCATGAACCAAATAAACATTAAGCATCATGTGACTTAAACTTTAATAGATCGATAACTATCAGAAGTTATGTCAAAAGAGCTTACTTGCAATTTAAAACTTCTCCAGAGCTCGAATAGCCAAGGTTGCTCAGTAGCACAATACAACCGCCATCAAGCCTCTCACGCATCCGAACCATGTCTACCTTCTTAACCTCTCCTGTTGCCCCATAATCAACACCAGCAACAACTCCTCTCCTCTGAAAATATCACATGAACTCGTTAAAACTTGGCCACACTACCAAAAGTTTCACAAATCAAGCAAACAACATTGAATACTACATTCAAACTTTTAAGAATCCCACCTTAGCTGCAAGAAAGTTACCACTTGCTACGCTGACACCAACTTCATGCCAGCGACTACTATCACCATGCCGACGAACATTACATATGGAGGGCCCCGGCGAGAGCTTTGCCTCTATATCCATGGTAATCTTCCCAGCAGCTTCCTTTGCAGCTGTTAGAGAATCTGCATCCGTCACTCTATACTGACCAGCAAACTTCGGACTCTTGCCTGCAACAAGTAACGACCAACACTCTAAGCATCAATAATCCAACTAGTCCAATTCAAATACATAAAAAATCACCACCCCAGCTAAACTAAACAACATTCCACCTCCCAAAAACTTCAATACTCAATTCCTCCACATAACAAATAGTAAGAAACATACAATACAATGCGACGATACTCACCTCTCTGAGCCAAAAGTGTATCGATTTCGACATGGGTGCCTGGAACAAGAACAAACTTGATCCCCAGGTGATGAAGAAAAGCAATATCCTGTATCAACATAATGGCAACTATAAATAACAATGCACTGTATTAAACAAACTCCAATTCAGAAACAAAAAAACAAAGCTTTCTCAATTTTCTGAGCTTCAGTAGAATAAAGGACTGGCCTTTAGAATAGGGTCAAGATGGTGAGGGCTGTTGACGATTTCGCCGGAGATGATGACGACAAAAGTAGCGCCGCGGTGAGCCCAGAGGTAAGGCCAAGCCTCCCGGAACCACCGCACGAACTGCTCGTCCTCCATCGAGTTATAGTGCTCGCCGTCGCTCTCGCTCTCCTCCATCACCGGCCCGAACCCAGCGGCATTGGCCCTGTGCGACATTCTGATTCTGCCCTTCGCCGGCCGGCTATTTACCATCGCCAGCCGGGAGGGCTTGACGGCTGCGGCGAGAGAAAATCGGCGGAGGGAGGGAGAGTGGGCGGCGGTGGAGGTGACGTGGCAGTGGGTGGCGAGGAAGGTGGCGGCCATGGCGGGAAGCAGAGGAGGGAAGGACCTAATTATTGGGTTGGAAAGAGAAGAGAAGAAGCGGTTGAATTGGGTGAAGCAGGGAAGCCGCCACGGCGGCGGTGGGCCCGGAACATGTGACTACCTGCGCGCGCAGCTACTTCAGAATATTGGATTCGTTCGTGTTTTGGACTTTGTACTTTATAGGCGAATCTAGATTCTAGACTCTCCGCGTTCCTAATAAATAGAGAATTAGACAAACAATTTCTGTTCAAAAAAGAAAAGACTAAAACCATTTAGCTTTAGGGTTGAAGTGGTTGAACACATATTTAGCTTTAAAGTTAAATAATTTTAAGAATAATTGGATCACTTTGATGATTAGTACAGACTAACGATAACACCTGATTTTAGTATACACCCGATTTAACTTCAAATTATATATCATTTTGGTAACTTTCCTGAGGAGTTTCCTCGTATAAAAAAGAGAAATTTTAAATACACACTCTTAATATCTTAATACACATTCCTTACTTGTTACACCACATATCAAGTTTTTCATTTCAGTATTATACTTAATACACATCCCAAACTGCCTAAAATACCCTTAATTTATGAAATATTTCATTATTTAATATAATTAATCTATATTTATTATTTGGTACCTCTTTTTACATATTATTTCGTCTAATTTTTGTTAGAAATTTTTGATTATCATTGTTCAATTTATAATCAAATGATTATTATTATATCCCAACTCCAAATCATCAATACAAGTTTTCAAAATTCACAAGATAATAGAAGTGTAGAAGTACAATAGTTATTAAACATAAATATCTAGTTATTCAATAAAACATGTCATGATAAAGATGCAGTATTTGAGAATATGATATACAAGATCAAACTAAAGCTGATACAGAATAAAAAAAATAAAAATAAAAAAGAAGAAGAAAAAAGACAACCCAAATGAATTGTGGAGAAGAGTTGGGGTTATGGGAGAAGACGTACTTTCAACGATTTTAGGGTAGAAGATGTTGAAAAAAATACTTCTAACGCGTATTTTTTTTTTTTAATTAAGAGATGTTTGTTTTGGTCATTTAACTTACCTACAAAATCTTAATAGAAACATAAAATAATAGAGGTGTGTATTAAGAGATTAAGGGTGTGTATTTAAAATTTCTCTATAAAGCATACAAGAACTATTTTAAAAAGATATATCATCATATATTTCTAATATGAATCACCAGGTGTGGTTAAATTAGTCGAGCCGCCCTAGTATGGAACTTTGGTGTCTACACATCATCTGTAGCTCAAGTGATGATTGCTTTACAAAAAATGGGGCAATGAAATAAACAATTGTGGTGGCTGAAAACGGCGGATTCTCCAACTACATTACAGTACCTTGTTTCTTATACATGAGCAGTTGGACGAATTGGTGAATGCACTAGCCCTTTCTTGCCAAAAGGAAACTCGGGTGAGGGATAGGGGGGAAGTCTCCTTCTTATGGGTATGCTGGATTGGACTTGATTGGGGTGAAGAGGAACGGTGGAGTTGATGGGCTGCCTTTACTAAAAAATCAGAAGTCTAGCTTCCAGCCAAGTGAGCTCGTTGAGGTTCCTGTGCTCTTGGGAAAGATTCCCTGGAGAAAGTCTCCTAAGAAGAGGGGTCGACCATGAGGGAGTCGCAACAAGAAGAGGACAGTGGGTGCATCGCCGGAGATGTGGGATTCCATGGCGCCTAGCTCAAACGGGGCCAGTGCGAATATAGGCCTCGAGTCCAAGGCTGAGGCAAAGTAGGTACCTAGTGCTACTAGGAAAGATCCCTCTCGATCCCCTTTATACTTCTTCTCTTCCTCTTAATTCGATGACAGGTACACCATTGGGTCTTAGGCCTTAATCGATTGGATTTTGAGCTGTTGTAAGGGGGTGGGTAGGTTAATTTGCTTTCTAGTTTATCACATCCACCTTTTTGGATGTATCTTTGTGGTTGTTTTTCCTTTACTAGATGTAGGTTTATTTTCCGTAGCTATCTGCTTGTATGGTTTTCGGACTATTCATGCTTGACCTTTTGGTCGTCATGATTTTTGATCAATGAATTTTTCTATTTTTCTCAACAAAAAAAAAATTTCAAATTTTTGTTACTAAGTTGGAGCAATCTAGAATGATGAAGCTTAAAGAGGGATGATGGTTACCAATTAACGACTCTTTGTTTTTTGTTTTTGGTTAATGATGATTCATTAAAAGGCAGAAGCCCAAACAAAGCCCAGTACAGACCACCAAGGCACAAAGCAGAGAAAACAGAGAGTTAAAAGCTTCATCTAATCTCAAAGACAAGAAATAGAAACTAGAAACTCAACAAAACAGTGAACACCATCAGCCAATCCCCGTCGCTGTCAATCCATCCGAAATCAAAGCGGCAAGAAGAGGCAGTGGTGGCTGAGCCGCCCACCGGAGAAGGTCCACCGCCTCAGTGGCCAGCAAAGCAGCCATGTGTGCTGCGATGTTAGCGTTACGTGGGATCCATCGTCATCGACAATCAAGAAAGCATCTGCCCAGATTCCGAATCCTCTCTATGATTAAGTAAGTAGTCCAGCAGCTCGACTTGAAACCCATAAGATCCCCCATAAGTGTCTTGTTGTCAGATTCAACAATAACATGTTGTTGCCCCAATTCTTTGGCAAGGTCAAGACCAAGAAGGACAGCTTCAGCTTCGGCTTGATCGGAAGATAAGCAGGTGATGGCTTTAGCTGCTCCACCCACAAAATTACATCTATGATCCCTGATAACAGTACCAAGTCTTGCATGCAGGTTTGGAGTCCATCCAGCATCACAATTGATTGTGAGAAATCCCGTCTCCAGTGGCTTCTAGTGAACCAGAGAGGGCAGATTAGAGCCAGGATCTGGAGGCTCTATCGGAGGCCTTCTGTTAGCAGCCAATATCTCCGAGTGCATCCCGCATGCAGCTGCTATAGTGCTCACCGGAGACAGAGAGACACCATTATAAAGAAAGCGACATCGAGAATTCCAAATATGCCAGCACAGAACACTACCGAGGGAAAGAAACTTTTCTCTAATACTCGCACAACTGATGGAATGAAATGTGTTCAAAAACCAATCGCCAAAATGGATTATGCTTGTTTGTTGATCCTAAGCCCCAAAGGAGATCCGAACCACACAGATGTCGCCCAAGGGCATAGCAAAAGAATATGTTCAAAAGTTTCATCGCCTTGGCCGCATAATTGGCATGTAGAATTGGTAGCTAGTTTCCTTCGGTACATATTATATTGTGAAGCACCAATACCAGACATAGCTTGCCAAAGAAAAAGGCATACCTTAGGAATAGTTTTAATCTTCCAAAGCAGTGGCCAGATAACCTTATTAATCTGGTATGAGGAACTAGCTGCTGTGATAGGCTTAGATGTGGATACCTCATGGTGATGAATCCATATATAACCTAATCGCACAGTATAATTCCCTAACTTATCATGGGGCCAAATGAGTCGATCCTGACCATCTATCTCACCAATTGGCATTGCTTGAATTTGCTCAGCCACCTCTCTACCAATAGATCCCAAAATACCAGACAAATTCCATACCTTTCTCTTCCAATCAATTAGCTGATTAACCAACACAGGAGTAGTTGGTCGAGGCATAGTAGAGGAAGGCAAAAGTCTAGGAGAAGGATTAGGTAACCATTTATCCTGCCATACTCTAACAGAGGACCCATTAACTACTTGCCAGCAACAAGCTGCTAGAATAATATCTCTGGCCTCTAATAAACTAGACCAACTCCATGAAGCATGATAACCTTTCACTGCAGTAAAAAAGTCGCAATCCGGGAAGTACCGAGACTTTAGGACCTCTGCCCATAAAGAGGTAGGGTTCTCCACAAGTCTCCACACCTGTTTTGCCAAGAGTGCCATATTGAAATGCTGAAGATTCCGAAATCCTAAACCCCCATCAGCCTTAGGTTGACTTAGAAAATCCTAACTTCGCCAATGAATTTTGTTCCCTCTAGGAGTCATCCCCCACCAAAAGTTCCCAAAGAGGGAATCGAAACTCTCACACACATTTTTAGGGAATTTAAAGCATGCCATTGGCTAGGCTAGAATAGCCATAGCTACCGACTTAATAAGAGTCTCCTTTCCTACCCAAGAAAGAGAATTTTGTTTCCACCCACTCATCTTCCTCTTGATCCGGTCGCTGATATACCAAGTGCCTTCTTTTTTGATCTGCCCCACAAAGTAGAAAGACCTAAGTACTTACCCGGATCATCAACACAATCGAAACCAAGTAATTCACACAGGAGAAAAACCATCTGCTCAGGGGAATTAGGAGAGAAAAAGATACTAGACTTATCCTGACTAATAGCTTGTCCCGAAGCAGTACAGTAATCCTTGAAAATTATGGAAAGACGCGAGGCATTTCCAAGGGTAGCCCGGATAAAAAAGAGAGCATCATCCGCAAAGAAGAGATGGGACATGATAAGGTCCCCTCTACTCAACCGAATCCCAATCAAGCTACCATCCCCAACACACTTAGTCAAGCGGAGTGAGAGAACCTCACTTACCAATAGAAACAAATAAGGGGATATGGGATCACCCTGCCGAAGACCCTGGGATGAGAAAAAAATCCGTCCTGGCTTCCCATTGAGAACAATAGCAAAAGAGACAGTAGTGACATATGTCACAATTAAGCGAATCCAATCCCTCGAGAAGCCAAATCGGACAAGTGCCGCTTCCAAAAAGTCCCACTCAACACGATCATAGGCCTTTACCATATCCAGTTTGAGTGCCAACTCATGTTTTCCACCCTCCCGCTTCAACTTGAGATAGTGATAAGTCTCATGGGCAAGCAAAATATTATCCTGAATGAGTCTTCCCGGGACAAAGGCATTTTGATTAACCGAAATAATCCCTGGAAGACAAGTTTTCAACCGGTTAGCTATAAACTTCGAAAGAATCTTATAGGAGTTGTTACACAAGCTAATCGGTCGAAACTGAGTAGTTAACTCCGGCACCTCTACTTTAGGAATAAGAACAATATGTGTCTTGTTAATCTTCCTCAAACAAACACTGCCTTCAAGGAAATCAGAAGTAGTCCTAGTGATAATATCTTTAACCATACACTAGTACTTATGATAGAATAAACCTGGAAAACCATCCGGACCGGGAGCCTTGAGGGCACCCAATTGGAAGATAGCAACTCTGACTTCCTCTTCCAATACCGGAGCCATAAGATCCTGATTAATCTCCTCGGAAATCACACTCCTAACCCCCTCCATCACAATACCTCAATACCTTGGGCCATCCGATGTGAAAATAGCCATAAATTGCTTCTCAAAGGCCTTTCTGATCTTGTACTCTCCAGAAACCCAAACACCGTCACCATCCTAGATGCGAAGAATCCAGTTTCGACATCTTCTCTCTAGTGTATAGAGATGGAAGAATCAGGTATTGGAATCCCCGGCCTTCAACCAAGCAACTCGTGATCTTTGATGCCAATATTTTTCTTCTCGCTCCTAGAGATCCCCTAATATGGCATTCAATTCATCTTGTCGCACACAATTAGCGAGAGGGTCGGAACACTGAATTTCCTCGAGTTCGTGCAAAACATCTTTGATTTCCTCCTTGACCTATACCGGAAACCTTGTACAATGCCACTGCCTTAGTTTAGCAGTGCACAAAGTCAGATTGGAATTTCAGTTATCAATATAGGATTTAGAAGAATTAAAGCCCCAACAGGCCCTCACGATAGGCACAATCTCCACCTCATCAACCCAATAGGACTCAAACTTAAAACCAGGCCCAATTCTATTCTCCTTAAGGCCCAACGAGAAAAGTATAGGACAATGGTCATATCCTACTCTGACCAAGTGAGTAATTGAAGAATTTGGCCATGAAACCAGCCACTCAGCTGAAACAAGCACTCTATCCAAACGCTCTTGAAGTATAATCCTTCCAAATGCCTTCCTGGTCCATGTAAACACAGGTCCAGAAAAGCCTACATCCAAAAGGTTGTTCGAGTTTATCAAACTGCCCAGAAAGCGACGTATGTGGTAGTCCCAATCTGCATCTCCAATACATTCTTACTGAGAGAGTAATTCATTCAGATCCCCTATCACCAACTATGGAATCGAGTCCCCTTTGTCCCTAAAAGACCATTCATTCCAAAAATCCTCCTTGTCCTCTTGATAAGGGGGACCATAAATAAAAGTAGCCCGGACCACCTCTCCAGTTTCAACAAAAGTAATCATCGTATCCAAGAAATTTTTAGAGAAATCGACGATATTAATCAGCAGTGAATCATCCCACCAAAGGCAAAGACCTCCAGCAATCCCAATAGGGTCAACACAGAAGCCCTGGCTGAATCTCATTTTCCTACGGATCTTCTCCACACAACCAGTAGTTTTATGCATTTCAGACAAAAATAAAATGTTGGGTCTTTGACGAGAGATAATCTCACCCAATGCTTTGATTGTCGCGGTGCGGCCTAGACCACGACAGTTCCAAGAAATTGTCCTCATTGATTGCTTGCAACTGTTCCCGGCCAGCCGCCACAGCTGCGGAGGGTGGTAGAATCTTCCGTTACCTTTGAAGTGCTCAAACACCAAGACTTTTCATGTGTCGAGTGATTCAAGTCGATACCCACAAAATCCTCTTGTATGCAATCCCGAAAACCAGTGATACTAGATTCCTTCTGAAAATTTTGTTTACCTCTTCCCCCTCTAGTAGTACAACCCCGCCCACGACCTCTCCTTATGCCTTGTGAAAGTCGAAGAGATGGACTGGGCGAGACTTTAGGCTTCTTGTTCAGTGTCTCGACATTACTCCGATCCCTCTTCTTTTTCTTAGTTTCAGTTGACTTTTCAATAATAGGTTGTTGATCCAATAAAAGCTGAGAAGTAGTATGGGTCGAGGGCCCAACAACCAGCTCAGAATCACCCAATTGTATAACCCCCGCCACATTACCTTTAGTAGGAGTTTCCAAAGCAATACAAGAGGGGATAGAATTACTAATAATAGTACTCTGTATCTGATCTGGTTGGTGAAAGGCCCATCTCATTGTCTGTTCCCTTCGAAGCCCAAGATGAGACTGCCCAAGAGAGGAAAGGCCCAAATTCAAAGTCCTGGAAAGCCCAATATCCAGCTCATCCCTAAAAGTATCTGCTTGGTACAAACACGTCTCAGCACGTGAACTAGATTTGCTGTTGGAAGCATTGGGATGAGTTTGGGCGAGGGTTCCCAGCCCCGTTGACATGCCAAGTCCCTCTGCCAGCCCCCTACCTTCCCATTGTACATCCCAAGAATTCAAAATTCTCCCATCACTCACTGTATTTCCCCTCATCTCCCTTCTTTCCACTGCCGGATTCCGGGTGAAAACAAGTCACTGAGGAGCCACCGCCACTAAATCGTTGTTATACACAATACCCCTCCTGATCCTCTCAGGATTGACAGGTCTGTTACAAGCCATGGCCAAATGGCCTAGACGACCACACTTGAAACAAAAGATTTTGAGCTTTTCATACTTGAGCTTGATTTTAGTAGGAGCTCCACCGGATCTAGGGAGCATAAGACTAGTGGTAAGAGGGCGTTTGGTGTTGATCAGAACCTTTACCCTTAAGTAGCCTCGGTTGCCAACAATTGCAGGGTCTTCAATCTCTTCAATGACACCCAAAAGCTTGGCCATTTTCACTCCATTTTCTGCTGTAATTTGTTCCTTAGGCACTGCATGACCCTGAACCCAGTAAGTCGCTCGGTTGATACAAATCTCATCTAAGGCCGTGTTGCTTGGCCACACCCGGACAGAGAAACAATAACCCTTGACATCCCAAGGGCCTCCTTCAAACAAACGCCTAGCCAATTGCTCAGTACCCATCGAAATCACATAGGTATTTGGCTTGGCTCTAGCTATTCGGATATGTCCAAAGGTCTTCCATTGGGATTGAAGAACAGCCTTGACATTAATATTGGGCTCTATATCAGCGATAAGCACACCCAATAAGTCAATCCCCAGATCCGAAACTTGAGAAGTCGACCCACTGTCGAAATCGACATATATGTCTTCAATAATAATGTCCTCCTCGTCCAGATCGAAATCCATGAGGGGAAAGGACATCAATAGGAGTCAGGATAAATTCAACTAATAAATGAGACCTCTGCTCAACAAGTGAGACCTCTGCTCAACAAGTCAGAACCAGACAAACTGGTCTGATAGAATATAGAGAAACTCTTGATAACAACATGATCACAACCGAGTTATGACACTACCACATGAGATGGAGTAATCAATTCCGGTTGGTGGGCTAACAAGGAAAGTCAGAGAGAAAAGAGGAATAAACAAACCAATCTGGGAGATCAGAGTATGAGAAAAAGTGAAGGAAGGAGAAGAAGACAGCGCGGATTCATGGAAAGTAATAAGAATGACTAATTTCAGTTTACCCCCATCGACTTTAAGTCGATCATCATGTTAGTCATTCTTCTTTCAATTTCATCAAAAACACCCCTCAACTCCCAATTTTTATCAGCTGCGCATGTCCAAACCTCTAATCTTCATCCAATTCCTCTGTCAAGTGATGACTTGATATCAAAAAGAAAGTCAAATTCTGAAAGTTACTTTTCGGACCATTTTTCCCCCCATATCGATACACATCTTCGTTCTCATCACAACCCCCTAACCTTAGTGATTTTGGTGGGATTGAATGCAATTTGTCTATTTTTCCTTTTTTCTTTCTTCTTGATATCAAGTCATCACTTGACAAAGGAATTGGATGGAGATTGGAGGTTTAGACATGCGCGGTTGATGAAAATTGAGAGTTAAATGGTGTTTTTGATAAAATTGAAAGGAGAATGACTAACATGATGATCGACCTAAAGTTGATGGGGTAAACTGAAATTAATCCTAATAAGAAGGACGAGAATGGCTAAGGTGAACCGGAAATAACTTCGAAAAAAGGTGGGTGAGAAAAGTCAGGGAGGGAAGGAAAGAGGAGAGAGGGAACCATCTTTTCTTTTCCTGGTTAATGGGGCCTTAGCTTCTTAAATCTGAGGTGCATGTGAGTAACGACTCTTTGTTAGCACAAAAGGAAACTAGTGTTAAGCGACCTTCCCCCTGTTTTACCTTACTGAGACATACAAGTCTAACTCACCAGTTACGAACAAGCCAATTTTCATCACTTCTTATAACTGCACTTCTGATATCTAGCAAGTTGTTTAGTGTTGTTCATTACACTTTTGATATCTAGCAAGTTGTTAAAATATGTTTTTATAAGATAGATGGTATGTGAATAAAATATGTTTGATAAAATATCTAGCATGCATGTATTATATATATATATATATATATGCTACAGTACAATGTATCAAATACGTGAATAAATCTGCAATTGACTCGTAGTGTCACTCTACTTTTCTCTTGTTGGGAGTATTTTGGAAATGAAAAGCTCTGATCGGAGAATCGATATAGCACCAAAGAAAGAATATCTCGACCAAAAAAAAAAAAAAGAAAGAAAGAATATCTCACTAAAATTTTTATCTCCCATCTTTTCATTCTTTTCGTCAATGAGCTTCTCCATTCCATTCAAGTAAAGTCCTAAAATGTACAAGCAAGAGATTGGCCCAGTAAGCTAAAATAATGTGGATGTGACGAAGGGAGTGTACTGAAAGGTTTGGTAGCTTAGCTAGACGTACTGCTTGAGCGAGCTAGTCTCACTGTGTTGGGATTCTTTTTCTGCGACATCAATTCACGAGCCATCATTTCATAGGGACACTCATCATGATCAAGCTCATAAACTTGTTCCCTAAACTAAAACTACTCGTCTTAATTAGTAAGAGTGTAAGACAAATTGTGTAATGAGGATAGGAATGTTCACCTGGAGTATGGAATCGAAGTAAGGACAAGCAACAATCTCGCCGGCGACCACCACGACGAATGTCCGGCCTCTGTTGAGGAATATATACGGCTGAACTTCCCGGAGAGCGTTCACGAATTTCTTGTCTTGGTCGGAAATAACATAAGCTTCACGACTTTCTGAACTGTACCCTTGAGCTACCAAGTACCTTTTCCTTGACCTCTGAGCTAACCAAGCTGTCCCAAATCTCTGATTCTTCATCACGTTCAATTTGTAACTGGGTTTGCAGGCGCAAGAAGAAGACCGAGCTTCGTGGCCATGGCCCGTGTTGAAATCACTCCACGGCCTTGATCTTAGAGTAGCCATTGTTGTGCTAAACCCCAGGAAAAAAGTAAAAGAATTTGAAGAAGAAAATCTATCTGTTAAGAGGTTTATGAGTCAGCAGAAACGCGGCAAAACGATACAGTAGGGAGAGGCGGTTGAGTTGGGGACTTGGGAATGTGAAGGACACTCGTCCGTTTAATACAAAGCTAGCAGAGAGGCTTTGCTGGTGAATAAGTGAACAACATAGTCATACAGTATGGCTTTGAGAAAGGGACTCGACCGTTCTCTATTTTATGTTTATGAGCCATTTTCTTTTGCTTGTCAGCCTCTATCGATGTCAATCCTTATTCACAGGTTATAGATATTAAATATTTGAAGTAATTAAATTGGTCACCTAGGTAGCTAGAGATAATCAATAATTCAGATGTATAGAACATCATCTTGTACCGTACGTGGTGATATATGGTTTCTAGCGTACGGGGACGAGACATATTACCTCAGTTTTGGAGATAGAGAAATTGATGACAGAATATATGACAAAGAGCACACTACGCAATTATAGATGAAAGAGATGAAGCAAGTGTTCCAATGGCACATAAGAATCTATTTCCTTCAATATTCTCTGAAAGTGATATAGTAATCTGGGTCAATTGCAAGTCCTTTTGGAGTAATCAAGTTTCATAGTTCAGGTGTCAGTTGTTCCGATCAATTTCCTGGACCTAACACCTCACCGTGCACACTTTTTAGAGCTGTAGACGTCTTCTTCAGACAAAGACTGCTCCATATACGATATTGGAGTAGCTATTTAGACGGAATCATTTGGTTTGTGAAAAGACGTAAGAGTGAGTCCACCACTTACATCGTTACATTTTGGAGCTTTACACAAGACTATAGTCAACTCTACATGTTTTACTGCATTTGCCGGCTTACTGGTTAAGTCTAGACACACAAATATTAGAAGCATTCAATTTGTCACCTACAAAGTAATAAATCCCTGCATCAGAGAAAGTGGCCATGAAATATACCATTCATAGAGGAAAAGGCTGGCAATACAAAGAGAAACAATTTCGGTGGCTAGCTTAGAACACTATATAGGTCTCCGTTTCCTGCTTCTAGGAGGATGAAGACTTCAGCTATATTATTAACCGAACAAATGGATGGTTGGTAGGACTTGTAAATCCAAATTAGGGTAAGAATATCAAACATATCATTCATGGATTGGATTGAAAAGATCTTGACAATGATAGCTCCTAAAAGAAGAGAGATAATCTTCTGATAAAAGCCACTAGGAGTTTTTTTTTCCATGTCTTCCAAGATTGTGAATTCTTTTTCCTAGTCTGATGGTAACAACCTGAGATCCATGAAGGCCATTCTCAAAATATCATCCCATTGATTTAATGAAAATACGTTGCAGTTTTAAACTCTTTCAGGAAGACAGTTTTGATCTGAAGAACATGAGGAGATTGTCGTAGTAAACCAATGGAAGAGAAGGAAGGAATACAAGCAAGAATAATCTGCTGCCAGCTGATTACTGCACCTGTGTTGGCAAGAATATAAGGGCTTGGACAAGTTATAGCATGGTTGATGCAATGACCAACTGCCCTGTATCAACGGTCACACTCGAGTATCCAAACCGACTCAAAAAATAAGCCCCTGTTCTCATTCCTATTCTGTTTTACGCCCACTACCAAAGCCCACATAGAAAACTTGGTCGCCAACAATTTTTGAACTAAAAATCAGGAATAGACTAACATAGCTTGCTGAGTAAGTCACTATCAAATTATCAATGGATGCATGAATCAACTTAGGGGACATTGCTGACCAAGTCACTATCTTAAATAACATCACAAAAGATTAGCAATAGGAAAGCAATATACTTGTCTACTGTGAGCTGTAAGCCACTGGCACTAGTGTTGGGCACATCTAAAAGAGAGTTGAACCTCTATTGAGTGGAAAGGACTTAAAGAGGAACGAACAAAATGACACCCCATCTTGCACAGCTAATGATCAAATCCAACAAAAGAATACAACACAAGAAAGCTGTAAGGGAAAACAAGTGATTTTCAATTAAAATTTACCCATAAGAAAAAGACATCACAATATAATCCAGAGACATCATGCATATACCCTCCCAAGTACGAAAACTGAAGGACAATGTAATTAGATTCAACCATCTGATAGAACAATATCCGCAATATCCAAAATAAACATGCCTACTATTATTCAATCGAAAGAGAAAATTTGTTCACCTAATGAGTCTGCATTACATAATTCCAAACTAAACACTGCCAAACATCAGACAGTATTACTTGATCCTACATGTAAACTTCAATGACATGTTACCCCGCAGCGAAGCAATGTAGCATCGAATCTCCTCAGAAGCAAGCATCCAACAAGCAACAACAGCAAAGCGCCGCTAGACTGCAAAGCCAACAACCAAAAAATCACATAAATAAAATACTCTAATCATCGCAATTCTCAAATTTGATACAAAATTGCACACAAAAAATCACCACCCTCTGAAGTTATTAACCTACTAACCAATCATTACTCATGAATTCTCAAATAAAAAATAAAAAAATTGAACCACCAAAATCTTGCAATCTAACAAATCATGATCTAAATTGGCTTACCATCCTTCAAGGCAACTAGAGCTCTTCTGTTGAGGAGGAGGCTGAGCATATCCCTGTTGTGGTGGGTAGCCCTGTTGTGGGTATCCCTGCTGTGGGTATCCCTGCTGTGGGTAGCCCTGTTGAGGTGCATACCCTTGTGGAGGGTACCCTGGAGGAGGGTATGCATCCTTGGGAGGGTAACCTACATCATCAAAACAACAACAACAATATCAACAACCACCACCGTATCAAAATCAAACCAAAACCAACATGCAACACCAAAATCAATCACATACCCTGAGGAGGAGGGACACCAACCGGAGCCTGGTGCTGATTGTAGTGACTCATCTTTGCTGAAAATCAAAGAGTTGGGTGGAATAGTAGGGAAAGAGTGTGATGGGTGTTTCTTATAGAGTTTTTGGAGAGTCGGCGAGAGTCGGGGAAATCCGGGATTGTGGATTTGTGAGGAAGCAAAAGCTGAAAAACCGAATATTTAGGGGTGGTGAAGACGCGGTTTTGACACGGAGTATGGTATTATCTACACTAAATACTCGAAAAGAGAGAGAAGAAAAGGGTAGGGTGGTTGAGACTGGCCAGGTGCCCCTGGAACACATGATGGGCATGATGACGTGAATTCCAATTACCTACTCTGGCGGAGTTTCTACTAATACTCTCTCTACGTACGTACATGTGAAAGGTAGGGGATGGAATTTTTTCCGTAGACAAATGGGTAATGTTATTCCTTTTTCAAATCATAGAATGAGAAAAAGTTGGCAATATTGATTTTATATGGAAGAGATATTTCGTACCCTTTTTCCTTTCATTCGATTGATTCGAATGTGGTTCAACTACTAAAAAATTTACAAGAATATTTTTGTTGTGTTTTGGTATTTTGTAACCAAAAGAGCGTGTTTTAATAAGATAGAATTTACACATAATATTATAAACACAATGCATGGTTTTAGTTAGATTTTTTTTTGAGTAAAGAATTCTTTTGTTTTTTTTTTCGATGGCTAAAGAAAGTCAACAACAAACAAATTACAAAACAAAGCCTCTAGGAAGACCCTCCTTCTTGTTGATCCAAATGGAACGATGAGAACACAAAAATGGGTTAGCAGTAAAACCAAACTAGAGGAGAAGACGTTGTAATTCCCAGGGAGGTTAGACGATCTGCCACAAAATGAACATGTCGAAAGTATACAGCTTGAAAATGAAATGTTATCCATTAAATGTCCTGTATTAAAGACTGAATACACCAAGGCGTTATAGATTTCCCAATCGTTAAGCAGCTTAGATATACCTTCCAGTCTTTCCACCATTACATGAGAGGACTGTTGTAAAGACTCCTCAAATACAAAGAGAAATTCCTACTCTACTGTTTGATAGCTTTCAAGTTGGTTGTCTAATCAATCTTTGGTTAGCAGAGCCAAATCCAGTAGACATCCACCCCGTTTGAGGATCATATTCGCAGTCCACCGCTATCTTTGCCTGCCTTGGGCAAAAAGTGTCCCCAAACCTAGGGCGTGGTGGAATTCGCAAACCTGAGTAGTTTGAACTCGCAACTATGACATTGACGAAGAGAAAACACCAATTAGAATTTTCTTAGTACTAATTCGTCTTAGGAATATAAGTGAATACTAATGTGATGATTTGGTTACATCGCCGGGAGACCCCAAAACCCAAGCAAACACCTAAACAAAGCTTCAAACACAGGAACTTCAATATTGTTACGAATCTAGTAGTCCACATCAAATAGATTGCACTATATTCCAATTAATGTGGTCCAAGTAGTATCAAAATGTGGTGTACAATACCAAAATGGCGCCCTAAACTGATGGGCCTGTTTACAAATTACATTGATGAGTTACATAAAAAATCATCTAGGTCTGCTCAGATTGATCATACATGTTACCGTTGCACAACAAAAACTATCTACGAATTTACAGCAAGTGCCAAGGCTTGACACTAGAACCACCACCTGTGGCGCTGCTCATCAGTCTTTCTGCTGCTGAGTGGGGTGATGCTGATTCTATCAGCATTTGCAACTACCCACTTGCCGAAATCAGGAGAAGAAGCAAGTTCTTCCAAGGCTTTCTCCGTTGTCTGTCTGGTGAAACTTTCCCACTCATGTCTTGACACTGCTCTCCTCTTGGGTGTAGTGTGGATATAAGAAGGGTATAACCTTTCTGATGGTGATGCACTTCTAGAACCTGTGACAAACATTAGTATATAGTGGTTCACTCATCTAGCAGAAAGAATATATGTAAAGAGATAATATAATTTACAGGAAACAAGCAAACCTAGGCCAGATGAAATACATGAAGCCAGCGTAGAATTTCTCGATCCAGGCCTCGGGAACTTATAGTCTTCATCGCTTTGAAACTCGTTGATGATCTCATCAGGTGCATATTCAGAAGATGGAGAATCAGGAATCTCTGATCTTCTGCTCTTCTTTTTGGGTGATTTCAACAATTTCCTGCCAAAAGAAAAATCCTAAATTTCATGAACCGCCCAAAACCATCAAAAGTCAAAAGAAACATGGATATAATTCTGCAGATCATTTGAGACATGATACCAGATACCTGTACATGCGACGGTGACGAATCCATCTGAAGATTTCCCGCACTGAAGAGAATACGCCTCCAACTATTATAGCAATGGTCCTTGCTATAAAAGAGACTATTGTTCCAAATGCTATAGTTATTTCCCTCATAAAAGAGAGTACAACTCCAAACACCATAGCAACTTTCATCACTATAAAAGGGACTAAAGGGACTGTTATGGCTCCTGCTGCCAGTAGCTGATCACTAGAACTCTGAAATCAAAACAATGAATAATCTCAATTGACAAATAGGAAATTAGACATTTACAACCAAACAGTTAAATATAGATCTAATATAACTTACCTGTGAAAGCATAAGAACGGCTACGAACCGGATTGTCCACAAAACAAACAGAGATGTGCTAGAATCAATTGATCCATCTTCTCTCAGGGCCATTTTACGAACTGTCCAGAATCCCAACCATGCTCCAGCCAGAAAAATAAAAGCCAGAAGAAATATAACCAACTGCAAATCATTTAAAGCAGTTTCCAGTTAGTACAAATAATTATCATATAATCTTCAGTCTATTGTAGACTCCACCGAGTCAAGTGATCAGGATAAGCAAAACATATAGTTCAAGGTCTAGTGAAGGAAGAAAGTAATATTGATGATTAGTTCAAGAAGAAAAAGAGAACCAGAAAATAAAAAACAAAAAACAAAAATCCCAAAAGCAAAGCCAAGCACCTAAATTTGAAATGACCCATGCAAGGTTTGCAGTAATATTCTAAGCTTCTAAGTTCTAAGTTATAATGATATCATGCATCAATTATTAAACACCTGAAATAGAATACATTACAAATTAACACCCAGAGGCAAGAAGTTAACAGTGTTTATATTTTATGAGAAAAAGATATTAAAAAAGAAAATCATATTTCATTAGAAGAAGGTTCTCAGTACTCTAATTGGTTAATATTTTATTAAAACAAACAACCTGTTCCAAAATTTTGATGCAGATGAACCTCCTTCCCCTAAAAGCTGTCTGTCCCTAATAGACCTACGGATATCGTTTAAGACCACTACAGTGATTTATCAAAACTAAATCTAATGATGGCTTCAGTTTGCTCAAGTTAAGTTGGCTCGCTCAGCAAACCAGAAGATGAAAATATAAAATGACCAATATGATTGCTTCCTACAACTAGCAGCACAGAGGAAGATAAGTCATTTTACAGGTCATTTCCAAACAATCATGATCATGAAATCCAATGGGACTATAGGGACGAAAAACCAATGTAATGTGCTTTATAGTAGAGATAGTAGGGCAGTTACATACAGGATTATACATCTCTTCGCTGATTCCAAGCTCTGTGAGTACTGATCGGATTAGCCCCGGGATGTAGCTGAGGAGAAAAGATCCTAAACCAATCTGATAGATAAGAAATTTGAATGCATCAGTATTATGAAGAGCAGGTAAAAAGGTCAATTAACTTAAGCGTGACACATACCACAGATGAAAACAAAAAAATTCCGAGCGAATTCTTCCGACCTGTTGGGAGAAGCTTCATCCCCTGTAAACAACCAGAAGACCAAAATGTGATTATAATCAATTTTATTCTGTAACTTCTTGACTTTTGACTAATTTAAACATGTAAAAATGATACATAAAGTAAATTAGTACAGGGAACGAAAATTCTATTACCTGAAAAAGGACAATCAATATTACAAGGACCACCCCTATTGCCATTCCACTGCCGTAATAGAATACCAGTGAATTGCTCAGAGAAGGTGCCAAACTCATCAAGATTACACCAGATACAAAAAATACCAGGCGAGATATAGAAAATTCTGCAAAGCAAAAGCACAGATTAGTGAACCAGGAACTAAAAGTAAGGGTTACAGTATATGCATGTGAGACCAAGAAGCAACCTTCTTCAAGGGACACCTCAAAAATATCCAAGGATGAAGCAGCTGTTCGTATATCAACGATCTTGTGCTCATAAGGTGACATGGATCCAGACCAGGACCCCTTGGAAACTTTTTCCCACTGACTGTGAGGGCACATTCCTATCCCGCGAGATGTATTTCTGCAAGAGTAGTAACACGCTCAAGTCATGCATTGGTTCCATAAGCTTCATCACTTCTGTCTTCTTACAAAACTAAATCTTCACTCCAAGCACTAAGGATTATATTTAGGTAAGCAAATCATATAGCACAGTACTGCACAAAGAACTCTTCAAAGCAACAGCAAATACACTATCAAACACAATGGATTACTTCAAATTCAGTATATCAAAGCCTTGCATACAAACAATAACTATAACCATACAATAGAAACTCACCTATGGAAGCAAACCTCAAAAGGCCGCACACGATAGCTCGAATTTATCTCTATCTTCACCCTCACCGTGTCGGCAAACCTCTCCAAATTCTTAAGCCTTGACAATCCAAAGACATGTACTCTTCCACACATCACTAAATTGCCAGGCTTAGCACCGGGAGAATTCCGCACCGCCACACCATTCGAGACTTGCAAAGTAGCATTCTCTCCAACAACTGCAGAACCAAAACCACAAAGCCATTAGAACCCCAAAAATGCAAAGCTCTCACCATCCCTACCAATCAAGTCACCCATAAACAAACACTTCATCACAATAAAAGTTCGAATTCTTCAATCTAATCGATGCATAACAAGTAAAAACCCTAATTTGAGTTCTAAAATTTTCCAAAATCCCGTAGCAAACGACACGAAGTTTCAATCTTTCTTTGTTCCTAACAATATTCACCAAAGAAGAGAACCAAAAACCAACACATGATTCAAATTACAGTCCGCAACATCAGAAACCCTAAGATTTTAAATTTCACGGCGCGAAGAAATTGAGAGAGTAAATGTAAACAGAAAGTTACCTAGAGAATGGTCAATCAGCGATTCAGAGGAAGAAGAAGAGGGGAGAGTGAGGAAGAGAAGGCATAGAATGCAAGCAGCGAACCGAACCGGCTTAGAAGAAGCCATGGTTTTCTGGGTTTGGAGTCACACAGAGAGAGACCCTCTCACTCTTTTAAGCTTAAGAAGAAAGGAGCGCGTCGAAAATACGCAACGTAGGTAAGGGTAGTTTCGGTAATTTTCCGGATACGAAGCCGCGGCTTGGACGTGTATAGAAATTTGGGCCAATAGTAATAATTTTCGGAAACCCGGCCCAATGAAAAATTCTATTAAACAAGAGTCAAGAGACCCAAGTCTTCACCCTGCTGGTGTTCGATCTGTGTTTCTCTGCAACTTGGTTGGAGAGTCTTAATGGAGCAAGGTATGTTTTCTCTTCATGTTTTTTTTAAGGATGAAAGATATGTGTTGCATATATAGTTTATGATTAAAGTTTCCGAGAAGATTAAGTTTGTTTAATTATTTTCAGATTGGGAGAATTTGCCAAAGCATCTTTTAGATTCAGTTGCGGAAAAATTATTGAAACCA
>NC_020491.1:14484879-14491829 GCF_000184155.1 Fragaria vesca subsp. vesca
CCGTCTTCATCCTTCTTCCTCTCACCCTTTGCTCAACCATCTTAATTATCTGATTTTCCATGATCAACTCATATCGAATTAGAGTATCACATGATGCTTATTAGAATTTCATGGGTCATATATTGTTGAGTTGGATGGGTTTTCTTTGATATCTATGTGACTACGATTCCTCGTATACGAACTCCTTCTGTGAATTGGTTTTCGATCACCATGACCGGGTAGAAGATTAATATTCAGTGAGGTTGGGTTGATAACGAACACTGATCTTTTCCTAGTTAGACCATGGTACATCATCATTATCGTTGGGGGATGGGGACTCTTGAAGGCCTTCAATTGCAATTTGACATCCTTGGCAATTATGCATATATACTGCCCAGTAACAAGAGTGGTACGTAAGAGGCAAAGATGAACATAGGAAATAATGGATGGGAACTGGTTGGAACAAAATGCTTGCTATATTTTACATATATATCTTTCTTAATTTGCTGGAAGGTGCCAGTTACTTATAACAATTGGTGAAACCGAGTTTGAAAGATATGAATCAAGCAAGTATTATCTTGTCTACGGGTGTATGATAAATACTAGCTAAAGCTATGATCGATGTAAGAATTTGAATACAAGTTCAGGTTCTATTTTCTTTTTGCAAAACTGATGAAATAACAATCAGTGCTGGAGAATATATACCAACCAGAGGAAGAAAGAACATACATGGATACAGGGTTGCGATGCAAAAAGGACTGCAATTGGTGCATGCGTTACAGCTCCAGTCAATCACTATTGAGAGTGACTGCTTGATGGCTGTTCAGGCTGTCAATGCTTTAGTTTGTGACCTATCTCCTCTAGCTGCTTTAGTTCATGATATTAGAAGTCTAGTGAGTAGTATTCAAGATTGTAAAGTGGTCTATGCTCCGAGACAAGCCAATAGAGTTGCTCATAGACTTGCCAGTTTCAGTTATGAAGACAATATAACTAGAGATTGGTATGTTCATGCTCCTGATTTCATCTAGGATGCCCTCATGTACGACATTCGTACTCATTAATAAAAGTATTTTTTTCTTCAAAAAAAAACATACATGAATACAGGCGTGTTATTCTTGTACCTAATTTATAGACGAAGATTACTTATTGAAAGTGAAAAAAGGAAAAATAAATTTTTGTAATTTCGAAGAAATGAAAATATAAAAGACACAGATAATACTTTGATGATGTGGCTATGCCACATATGATGCCACCTAAGGTAGGCTCTAAGGTGGTTCCTCAAAAGGTGGTTCACCTAGCATTACTCTGTAATTAATCAGATTGTTATTCCTGGTTTTTCCTAGCTGCAAATTCATCTGCAATTAGATTGGCTTTTGCATAGGGAATGGCACGGCACTTAAGGCCGTCACTCCGAACTACTGTATTGTTTGCTCCGAAAATTATACAGCGCACCCGGGTGCGCCGCACACCCGTCCATCTCCGCCATCTATTTTGAAAAAGTCAAAAGGCTCTGCCAAGGCCGCGTCAAATGGACGGCGGAGATGGACGGGTGCGCTGAATACGCTCTCTTGTTTGCTCATCACAATTACATATTGAGAAGTGTAAGTCCTTCAGAACTGAAACAATTTCATATTTTGAGAGACTATAATTTTAAATCAAACCAGATCACAATTGTAGCAGTAAATGACCTTTACTTCATTAGTAAATTCACTAAATTGGTTTCCTGGGTTAGAACCTTTACTCCAATAGATAATTAGTTTCCTACTTAATTCTCTTAAGAAATGACAGTTAATGGTAAGAGACACCAGGATAAGTAACCTCTTCTTGCATACGCCATAGAGGGTTGTAATGTCATTGGACATATAAATGGATCAATGCAGATCCCTTGATGCATGAAAGAGCTTCATATCGAGCTAGATTCATATTGGCAAGAAGAGGAAGGTCATACTAACAAGATCTTTTCATTGATCAGTTACACTAAGAAGATCTTTTCATTCGCAATGATCATTGAAACGATAGATTATATAAAGTTCATCTGACTTGCAATTATCAATGATGTGTTTTCGCCTCATAAAGTCTACATAGGAACAAACACACACTCAAAGTAAGAAGGGAAGAAAAAACAAAGAAAGCAAGACTACTGTAAGCGACATTTTACAGCGGGAAAGACAATGTAGGCACAACCCATATTGGCATCGGATAGCTCATCTTCAAAAGCTTGTTGGAACTTTCAGTGTAGATATTTCGGAAGCATTGATCTTCAACACTATAAACACCAAAATCACACGCTCTGTAATCATCGGTGCCCAGATAATCAAAGTCATGGTTAAAATATATGCAATTTGATTCAAATCCTACAACTTCCGCTGGCAACACACGTACTGAAGAATTCTCACCCACGAACAAAGCAGCATCATCCAATGTATTTTTCTCAGTCCACTCAGCTCCTTGGAAATTCAATTCAAATACTCTAAACTTCTTTGTCACACGTTTGCTTGATCCGAACTTTAAATATCTTTGAACCATCCACAATGTATTCTTCTCTCCTTCAAAGATATAACGCTTTATATCATACTCACCAGGGTCGCAGCCACGTCCAACCAATTTAGTATTTGATGAGCTACACCCAGCAGCAACATCAAAAGACAGAACTTCGCTCCAACAATTCACAGCATAAAACTTATTTCCCAAGCTAGCAACTTCTTCAATCATGTGGAAACCTAGAAGGGCATCATCAACTTTTTCATACACATAAGTCCATTTTGTATCTTTACCCAAATTAATAAAAGCCGATCTACCTCTTTCTAAATGTATTACTGTAACAATGCAATCGTTCGGATGTAATATTGGATCAGCTGAAATTGTGGCCTTGCGAACATAACGCCGACTATTTTTATACCATTTTTTCCAACCTCGAGGAGTTAGAGGAGGAAGCCGAATAAGCGAGTTTGCTTTCTCTTCCCTCCCTATAATTCTAAAGAGTGGATTTACTAGGCTCACACTGAAAGTTCTATCTACAGTATTTTTCTCTGTAAATATTAAGCATCCTTTCGAAGACCCAACAAGGCGCGTCCTCGGCACATTCACTTGGAAATTAAGAACCTTCTGACTAATGAGATCGTAGAAATTACAATAGTCTTTTTTGCCTGAATTAAACAACAGCATTGGAGCAGTCATACTAGCATGCTTGGTACTGTTATCCTTTGCTACAGAATACCATGATTTACAGACCAAGCTGAACCCCAAATAGTCAGATGGTTTTGGTAGTTTTTCTGCAACTGAATCTAGAAGATGCTTAGGCAAATTTTCCCAATCTGAAAATGACGGAAAATCTTGATTAGAATCAGAGACCGAAGAAGAACATTGAAACATTGTTCCGTTTTCTGACAAAATATGAGGTGAGGATAGGGATGCGGTAGTCATCGGCTTACACCTACAGGCTTACTAACGCTCACGATATTTTTTATAAAAACTAGTTGATTAGATCCTTTGTACCACAAAAGCTTCTGCTAGAGAATGATCAAGATTTGTACGAGAAAACAATACCTCGCTCCATAAAGACTCTCCAAACCCAGCAGCAGATGGTTGATGTTGCAGAGAAACGCAGAAGCAGAAGAAGATTGAAGGCCGGTGATCAAGACTTTCTTGGTTTTCCGATCGAGTGATCTGAAGATCTGAAGAAGACGATAGACTTTTCCGGCAGTTAAGCTTCAAAGTTTGTGTTGGCTGGCTTGCTAGATCTTCCTTCTGCTCTTGAATTAGCTTTGAAGAAGATTGAAGGTAGGAGAGCACGTGGAAACTTCACTTTCTGTATTTCGGGCAAGTAGTTGGTAGTTGTATAATTGTCCTCGATCAAAGAAAAGCCAAAAAGAAAAGGATGTGAACACTATTGCTTTGAACTGCTTGTAGAGATTGTAAGTGCATGCAGTACTCTCTACCCTTATTTAAAGGCAACTTCTGTATCCAGCAAGAATTAGGAAACTTGACCTATTTGAGTTAGGAAACTTAAAGAAGAACAAGGTTAATAGACCTGTCTGATGAGTTAATATGGGAAATTCGTTCCAACAACAACCAGGTGAACAAACCTCTATGAGTTAGGAAAGTCGACTAACGACAATGTTCTTAAGAATTATGCGACTCTTAAGGTCGGGTTTTTTTTTTTTTTTTTATTCAAAAGAGATCATCCTTTGTTAGCTTAGACAAAAACGATCCCTCTCAGTGAGGACGACATAAAGAACCGTTCCGTAGAAACTACTACAAATCCACCCAAAAAAGTGCAAACTATACTAGCAATTTTCTAATACACACACATTCTTGTATGAAGCCCAAAACAAAAAAATTATAAAGCTCAGCTAATAAAATTATATAAGTCTCAATTAAGAGACCACCGAGTCTCTATTTTCTTTGCGATCTCTCTCGCTCAAGGCTAGATAATAAAAGACCCAATATCCTTTCGCGAAAAAAGATATGAACCCAAAAAAGAAATAAAATTAAAAAACAAAATAACTACCCAAGCCCAGCAAACCCAGCCAATGTCGCCCTGGAAACCCTAGCATCCATCAACTAGTGTGCAGCGCTGCCGGCACCCCACCCTGAAACCACCGTTGTCACCCCAACATTGTGAGACCCACCATCAACAGCCCAACCAAAGGAGGTGATGCAGCCCTCCCAGCACTATGCCATCAACCACAATGTACAACGTGAGGAAGAAGAAAAGAATATCCAGGTTTCCATTCACCGTTGATCCAAATGTCAGCTACTAGTCATGGAGAAAGTTCATGAATCAAGACATCAAGTGGGTGTCTATAGCCTCCAAAAAGGAAGAAATAGAATTTTAGTGGATGTTCTTGTAATCAATCAGATTGTTATTCCTAGCTGCAGATTCATCTGCAATTAGATTTGGGCATAGGAATGGCACTTAAGGCCCTCAAAACTGTATTGTTTGCTCATGACAATTACATACTTTTGATGTTAGAATTTGAAAAGTTGAAGTCTTTCGTAACCGAAACATTTCATATTTTGAGAGACTCTCTCTAATTTGAGAATTAAATCAGATCAAAATTGTAGGAGTAACCTACTCCATTAGTAAATTGGTTTCCTACTTAATTATCTTAAGAAATGACGGTTCATGGTAAACCTTTTCTTGTATACGCCTTAGAGGGTTGTAATGTCATTGGGCATAAATGGATCAATGCAGATCCCAATTGATGCATGGCCTACAGTTCTGCACACGATAGGGAAAAAGACAATTTGCACAAAATAGAAAAAGTCAAACCCCATTTCAATAATAATCTTTTTTATTAGCCTATTTGAATACAAGGTACTTATTTTAAGCCCAAATACACAAATTTTTAAAATATAATAAAATTATATTTTTAAAGACTTTTTTACCCTTAGCTTTTACTTAAAGAGAAAAAGTGAAAAAGATGGAAGGAAGACTTTGCCGGAAGCACACCGGGCTCCGGCGCCAGTCACCGGCGGCCGCATTCCGATCGCCGGACTCCGAACTCCTGCCGTCGGAATCCGATCACCAGTGACCGGAATTTTCCGACGGCCGGAAAATTGCCGACATCCGGTGGCCGGAATTTTCCGGAAATCTCACTGGATTTTTTTAAATGTCATCAGAATTTACGTGATCTTAACCCAAGTACGAAAAATAAAGTTTACTACCCCTACTAAACTTTTACTGGGGGTCGTAAACTCAAAATAAAGTTTTTCCATAACCATTATATACCTTAAAACAGTGAAAAATCAACTTAGATGCAGAAAATTAAAGTTTACTGCCCCTAGTAAACTTCTGCTGGGGTAGTAAACTTGCAATACAGTTTTCCTATGACCATTATATACCTTAAAGAAGAGAAAAAATCAACATATATGCAAAAAATAAAGTTTACCACCCCTAGTAAACATCTTACTGGGGGTAGTAATCTTGCAAAATAATATCTCCAAGGCTATAAGTACACATTAAAACGAAGAAAAATCAACTTAGATGCGAAAAAATAAAGTTTACTACCCCTACACACTAAAACAGAGGAAGAACAATTTAGATTCGAAAAACTAAAGTTTACTACCCTCAGTAAACTTTTATTAGGGGTAGTAAACTTGCAAAAAAATATTTTCAATGCCATAATACACACTAAAATAGAGGAAAAACAACCTAGATACGAAAAAATAAAGTTTATTACCCCCAGTAAACTTATACTGGGGGTAGTAAGCTTGCAAAACAATATCTCCAAGGCCATAAGCACACATTAAAACGGAGAAAAATCAACTTAAATGCAAAAATAAAATTTACTACCCTAGTAACTTTTACTGGGGGTAGTGAACTTACGAAAAAATAAAGTTTATTACTCCCAGTAAACTTATACTGGGGGTAGTAAGCTTGCAAAACAATATCTCCAAGGCCATAAGTACACATTAAAATGGAGAAAAATCAACTTAGATGCAAAACTAAAATTTACTACCCCTAGTAAACTTTTACTGGGGGTAGTAAACGTCGCTTCACTCAAAACCTTCACAGATCCGGCATCTCTGCAGCAATCCGCCGTCGAGGAGATTGGCAGTCACTTCACTCCAAACCTTCACAGATTCGGCCACACCTTCACAGATTCGGCCACACCTTCTCCAATCTCTGCAGCAATACACCGCCGACGACAACATCTCCATCCTCACCAAGTCTACCGTCGAGGAGATCGTTGTCTCCCTGCCTCCTTCATCCGCCGCCGCTCTTTTTCTGGTCAATGTCGGCCTTGTCTTCGTGATCGGATTCGGATCCCATGCCGACCGATAACGACGAGGCTGCTAGACCTTACAGAGGATGTGGTGGAGCGACTCATCAGAGGTTGCTCGATCTCGACCGTCGTCGTCGGCGATGCCTGATGAGAGAGAGAGAGAGAGAGAGAGAGAGAGAGAGAGAGAGAGAGAGAGAGAGAGAGAGAGAGAGAGAGAGAGAGAGAGAGAGAGAGAGAGAG
>NC_020491.1:14491849-14494131 GCF_000184155.1 Fragaria vesca subsp. vesca
GAGAGAGAGAGAGAGAGAGAGTTTTGATCGGGATAAAGAGAGGAGAAAGTGAGAAACAGAGAAAGAGAGTTAAATGAGGTCAAGGGTAATGACGTCTTTTTATTAGAATTCATTGGAATGGGGTTGGTAAAGAGATTTTCATTGAAATTGGCTAAAATGAAGTTAAATTAGTAGTAAATGGTCATTTACTCCACATGATAAAACAAAATACAAATGGTACGTTTACTTATTTGGAATAAAATTCATCAAGAATAAAAGACGGAAGGAATGAGAGACGAAATGGAACAGTATGTGAAGATTTCGATTCCATTGAGTTGTTTACTTACCACATGGAATTAGAACATGAATGTAATTAATTACTATTTTAATTACTAAAATACCCATGAAAAAAATAAGCTACATATTTCGATCACTTTCAACACAATTTGTTCCTTAATTATATGTTGATCTAATTTTGTTTGTCGTTTTGATTGTCTCAGTTGATAAGTTATGTATAATCGACAAACCAAAGGGACTATTTATATTCAGTGTATTAATTGTAAATTTGTAATCATGTGGTTACATATTAATAATATAATACAGAGGCTACACGTGCGCTTGTGTATATTCAATCTCGTCCTTGTATAAACTCTCTTCTACCATGATTTATCAAAATCATTTGGACCTAGTACCAGCATTTTGGGTGTATCTCAAACTGCAAGTTGGAAGGACTGAACAACAAAATTAAGGCATCATACGTTTATACATTTTAGTAATATTATATTTAAATCAAGTAAGCAATTTTATAAATACAAAAAAAAAAAAAAAAAATCTAAACAACTTCCACAAATAATATATTATTAACATATAAAAAGAGAGCCTTTAAGAAAAAAATTTGAAATTATTAGCATCTTAAACAAATTCCACAATATTATTAGCATAATAAAATTAACAAGGGTATTTTCAGAATAAAAGTTCATTCCTGATGGTATCATTCCTACTCTCATCTCCTCCTTTGGTATTACAATTCAGGGTTGTCAAGAAATCGATTCCTTATTAAGAGGTGGGACCCACACATATTCCAATTCCATTATATGTAAGTAAACGCTTGAATTCTCCTCTGCCGAAATCATTCTCTCATTTTTCAATTTCATTCCATGCAAGTAAACGTGTCTAATGTCTACAAATAGTGCTTCATACCAAGCTAGCTTCATAGTCGCAAGTTATCACATCAATTTGGAAGAGGAAGTCATATTAACAAGATCTTTTCATTGATCAGTTACACTAAGAAGATCTTTTCATTCGGAATGATCATTGAAACGATGGATTATATAAAGTTCATCTGACTGGCAATTGTTAACATCAATGATGTGTTTTCACGTCATAAAGTCTACAAAGGAACAAACCCACACTCTCAAAGTAAGAAGGGGGAAAAAAAAAGCGCAAGAAAGTAAGACTAATGTAAGCGACATTTTACAGCGGGAAAGACAATGTAGGCACAACCCAGATTGGTATCGGATAGCTCATCTCCAAAAGCTTCTTGGCAGTTTAGATATTTCGGAAACATTGATCTTCAACACTATAAACACCAAAATCACACGCTTCATAATCGTAGCCCAGATAATCAAAATCATGGTTAAAATATATACAATTTGATTCAAATCCTACAAGTTCCACTTCCAACACACGTACTGAAGAATTCTCATCCACGAACAGAGCAGCATCATCCAATGTATTTTTCTCGGTCCACTCAGCTCTTTGGAAATTCAAATCAAATACTCTGAACTTCTTTGTCACACGTTTACCTGATCCAAACTCTAAGGCCCCGTTTGGTTAGCAGCAATGTCAAGATAGGAAAATGATTTATTTTCCATTTCGTACTGATATGAAATGGAAAAGATTTTGGTATTTTCATGTAGGTGTTTGGTTGATATTGTAATTAAATTAGTAATTCATTTCCATTCATATTACACAATATTTAATAAGTCATAATAATGAAATTGAAAGCTTTAATTTCCAATAGCACCCTTTTATTAATTGCACATGTGATCTATTTAAGGGAATATTGATGAAGAATAAAGTGTAGAGACAAAGAGATAGCAAGAGAATCATCTTATTCATTGATAGAAGCCCTTTATATAGGGAATTACACAATACCAATATGGTAAGGATATGAATACATAGATCTAGTCTAACTACATATCCTATTGGCATAAGGCCAAGGCACACAGTAGAGAATATCCTAGAACACTCCCCCTTGTGCCGCGCGCTGATATGCCGATGGTGCTGATCGGTTGCCTCGT
>NC_020491.1:14497877-14501643 GCF_000184155.1 Fragaria vesca subsp. vesca
TCCTCTCTCTCTCTCTCTCTCTCTCTCTCCACCGTGTGACTGGCCGGAGATCAGCCACCTCTCCAGCACGTAATCAATTCCGCCTCCACCTCTAATTTCTTACCAATCGCCATCGCTGCCAATTCCTAATTCGTTCACTGTCAACTGTCTCGTTTGTTCATCTCGATCCAAATCGGTCAGCAAGTCTCGATCTACATGAAAGACGACGACGACTTTGCTTCTTCATTGCTTGACCGATCCGGGAGGTCTCTCTGGCGAGGACTCGGAGGAGACCTTGAAGAGGAAGCGGTCGTTCCAAGTCGGGTTCTCGGCCCCGAATTTGTAGACCCGATCTGGATCTTGTGGCTTGACTGAACACAGGCGGGGCAGCTACGTAGGTCTTCATCTGCCGTAGCGTCTAGGACAGGACCTTCAAGCCTTGGTCGGAGATCTAGAATTCAGAGGAGAGCGAGGTGGAGCATTTGCGAGGCGAGCTAGAGATGGTGAACTAGGAGGAAGAGAGAGAGAAAAAATGGGTTGGCTACGGGAAAGAGAAAAAGGTGTGGGATTTCTGGTCTAACTTTTTGGTCAATGTAAAGAAGGTTCACAGAACCAAGCAAGATGAAGATCACCTTGTGGTGATCTGCATAGGTCTCTTCGATCAATTTTGAAGGTCTAGTATAATTAACCTGGGTTCCAAGTTCGTTTCATGTATGGTTGTTTCTGTCCATTCCATTTTTAATGTAACATTTTTCTTTTTCTCACTTTGTCTTTTCTTGTTTGAATGATCATCCACTTTATAGTTATAATATTTATACCTAGTTATAATTTAGCCCAATTGTAAGGGGAGTCCGGGATAAAATGGTGTTATGATTTACTAAATTGGCTTTGTGTAAATGATTGATTTCTGATCAACAGAGAAATTCTCAAAGGAGAAATGGAGGTGTTATTGTCCCCAATAAGAGGTCCTACTGACCCTAGTAGGAGGTCATATTACCCCTACTGACCCTAGTAGGAGGTCCTACTGCCCCCAACAGGAGGTCCTACTGCCCCCAGTAGGAGGCAATAGGACCACCGAAGTCCCATCAACGGTCGTCGGAGTCCGGTCAACGGTCGCCGGAGTCCGGTCAACGGCCCCCGGAGCCCGGTCAACGGTCCCCGGAGGTTGGTCAAAGGTTGCTGGAGTCCCGTCAACATCATTGGTCTTGAGAATCCGGTCATAAAAATTTTATTTTATAATATTCTTATAATGGTCTATGTTTATTTAATTTATTAAGGGTATAATTGTATTTCTTTTCTTATAATGGTCTATTGTAGTTTATTTAATTTATTAAGGATATAATTGTCTTTCTGCTGTTTAAGTTGGTTCTTAAGAATTTTAAAATCTGATTTTGTTAGTGGAAATAAATTCTTAAAATTAGGCTAGTGAGTATTGTCCCTAAAAAAAAAAAATGTGTTTGCCCAGCCGAACGTATCAAGCTATGTGTTAGTAGGTCATGGTACGTAACCCCTGATCTGTGATCCTCTGTTACAGCCATCCGATTCCTGGATTCCATATAGCTACAACAACTCAATGACCCAATCGCTTCTAGGGTTTCTTCTAACGTACAACAATGCCCCAAATCCAAATGCCTCAACTCGCAATTTTGTTATATTATGAGTTGAGTAATACCTCCGCCACTGTAGTCTCTATTTCTTTTCAAAGATAGCTTGAACAATTTCGATCATGTGCTATAACTTCGATCTCAGAATGCCTAGGTTCCTGTTACATTATCTATGGTTTTGCCAAGGTCGATGGTTCGATTTGGGGACATGTTTGGGTAGGTCGTTTTGCGTGATATATTTGGATGTTAATTGAAATGGAAATTATGTAAATTATGTAAAATGACATTGTTGCTGGCTAAATTCATTAATTATGTGCCTCAACGAAACAGACCTCGGCATTCTTATTTAGAAACGGGAACTTCATTTCTGATGGGGATCGATTGGGTATCAAGAGACGACACGTTATTAGACGACACTTGACCTAACCAAATGTAGGAAGGCAGAAATTGAAACAGAAAGACAATATATTGATCAGGATTCAAAGTTACATTAAAGAAAAAATAGTTTGGTACTACAATAACTACTGTAAACACTATAAACAACCACTAATTGCTGTCGTAATCATCTTCTTCCTCCTCCCATGAAAAGAACTCAAGTGACATATGATGAGAGGAAAATCGTTGCATAGGCTCTTAATTACAATGGAAAAGACAAAATCGGCTTAACCCAAATTGGTCGTGGAGAACTCATATGCAGGATGTTCTTAAAACGCTTGGTGTAAGTTTCTGGGAAGCTTTGATCTTCAACGTTATAAACACCAAAATCATAATCGTTACCAGTTCCCACATAATCAATATCATGGTTGAAGTATATGCAATTTGGCTGAAGTCCACAAATTTTTGCAGCCGACACACGTATTGAAGTGTTATCCCCAACAAAGAGAGCATCCCCGCCCAAGGTGTTCTTCTCAGTCCATTCACCCGTTTGAACATTCAATTCGAAAACTCTGAATTTCTTTGTCACACGTATGTCGTCTTCTGTATACCCTATGTACCTTTCGACCATCAACAATCGATTCTCTTCAACTTCAAAGATATATCTCTTGCTATTATTACAATCTGGAGAATTGCCGCGCCTAACCATCTTTACATCTGAGTATGTCCGAGCAGTAGTAACATCATAACATAAAACTTCTCTATAATAATTCACAGCATAAAATGTATTTCCAACGTTGACAACTTCTTCAATCATCTGGCAGCCAATGTCTTCATCAAGGGCATTATCAACAGTTTCATCCACATAAGTCCATGTTGTATCCTTACCCAATCTAATGAAAGCCAAATTGCCTCTTTCCAAATGTATGACTGTAACAATGCAGTCATTTGTATTTGATATAGGGTCTGCTGAAATTGTGGCCTTGCAGACATACTCCTCACAATTTACATACCATTTTTCCCAACCCGGAGGAGTTAGTGGTGGCAGGCAAATAATCGAATTTTCCTTATTTTTCCTCCCTTTAATCCTCAAGAAAGGATTTACCAAAGTTACTCCAAGATTTTTCTCCCTAACATTCCGATGCACAAATAGTAGCCATCCTTTTGAAGATCCAACAAATACCTTCCATGGCACTTTTGCTTGGAACTTAAGGACCTTCTTATCAACTACGTCGTAGAATTTCCAGTACTGTTTTCTTCCTGAATAATACAACGGCATTGGAGCTGTCATCCTAGCATGTTTGCTTTCATTATCCTTTGCTACAGAATACCATGTTTTACAAACCAAGCTGAACCCAAGATAGTCTAATGGTTTCAATAATTTTTCCGCAACTGAATCTAAAAGATGCTTTGGCAAATTCTCCCAATCTGAAAATAATTAAACAAACTTAATCTTCTCGGAAACTTTAATCATAAACTATATATGCAACACATATCTTTCATCCTTAAAAAAAACATGAAGAGAAAACATACCTTGCTCCATTAAGACTCTCCAACCAAGTTGCAGAGAAACACAGATCGAACACCAGCAGGGTGAAGACTTGGGTCTCTTGACTCTTGTTTAATAGAATTTTTCATTGGGCCGGGTTTTCCGAAAAATTATTACTATTGGCCCAAATTTCTATACACGTCCAAGCCGCGGCTTCGTATCCGGAAAAATTACCGAAACTACCCTTACCTACGTTGCGTATTTTCGACGCGCTCCTTTCTTCTTAAGCTTAAAAGAGTGAGAGGGTCTCTCTCTGTGT
>NC_020491.1:14501663-14509163 GCF_000184155.1 Fragaria vesca subsp. vesca
CACTGAATATTAATCTTCTACCCGGTCATGGTGATCGAAAACCAATTCACAGAAGGAGTTCGTATACGAGGAATCGTAGTCACATAGATATCAAAGAAAACCCATCCAACTCAACAATATATGACCCATGAAATTCTAATAAGCATCATGTGATACTCTAATTCGATATGAGTTGATCATGGAAAATCAGATAATTAAGATGGTTGAGCAAAGGGTGAGAGGAGAAGGATGAAGACGGCAGATGAAAAAGAATAATAAAATTAGGGTTTATATGATTAAACTAAGAAAGTGTAAAAAAGAAAAATGAATTTTAGTAATCTCTATTAATGAAAATACAAAAGACATAAATAATATTTTGATGTGCCACATATACTGTCATCTAAGGTGGACTCTAAGGTTGTTTCTCAAAAGGTGGTTCATCTAGCATTACTCTTAGTTACAAGAAGATCCACTACAATTCTATTTCGTCCTTTCTGGAGGCTATAGACACATAGTTGATTCATGAACTTTCTCCATGACTAGTACCTGGACAACCCAACCAACCAATATAGGAGCTGATACTGAAACAGAAAGACAGTATATTGATTAGGACCAAAGTTAGATTAAAGAAAAAATAGTTGGGTACTACAATAACAACTGTAAAAACTGTGAACAACCACTAATTGTTGTGTCTTAATCCTCTTCTTCCTCCTCCCATAAAAAGAACTCAAGTGATATATGATGAGAGGAAAATTGTTGCATAGGCTCTTACAATGGAAAAGACAAAATCGGGTTAACCCAAATTGGTCGTGGAGAACTCATCTGCAGGATCTTCTTGAAACGCTTGGTGTAAGTTTCTGGGAAGCTTTGATCTTCAACGTTATAAACACCAAAATCATAATCGATACCAGTTCCCACATAATCAATATCATGGTTGAAGTATATGCAATTCGACCGAAGTCCACAAATTTTTGCAGACGACACACGTATTGAAGTGTTATCCCCAACAAAGAGAGCATCCCCACCCAAGGTGTTCTTCTCAGTCCATTCACCCGTCAGTCCATTCACCCGTTTGCACATTCAGTTCGAAAACTCTAAATTTCTTTGTCACACGTATGTCGTCTTCTGTATACCCTCTGTACCTTTCGACCATCAACAATCGATTCTCTTCAACTTCAAAGATATATCTCTTGCTATTATTACAATCTGGAGAATTGCCGCGTCTAACCATCTTTACATCTGAGTATGTCCGACCAGTAGTAACATCATAACATAAAACTTCTCTATAATAATTCACAGCATAAAATGTATTTCCAACGTTGACAACTTCTTCAATCATCTGGCAGCCAATGTCTTCATCAAGGGCATTATCAACACTTTCATCCACATAAGTCCATGTTGTATCCTTACCCAATCTAATGAAAGCCAAATTGCCTCTTTCCAAATGTATGACTGTAACAATGCAGTCATTTGTATTTGATATAGGGTCTGCTGAAATTGTGGCCTTGCAGACATACTCCTCACAATTTACATACCATTTTTCCCAACCCGGGGGAGTTAGTGGCGGCAGACAAATAATCGATTTTTCCTTATTTTCCCTCCCTTTAATCCTCAAGAAAGGATTTACTAAAGTTACTCCAAGGTTTTTCTCCCTAATATTCCGATGCACAAATAGTAGCCATCCTTTTGAAGATCCAACAAATACCTTCCATGGCACTTTTGCTTGGAACTTAAGGACCTTCTTATCAACTACGTCGTAGAATTTCCAGTACTGTTTTCTTCCTGAATAATACAACAGCATTGGAGCTGTCATCCTAGCATGTTTGCTTTCATTATCCTTTGCTACAGAATACCATGACTTACATACCAAGCTGAACCCCAGATAGTCCCATGGTTTCAATAATTTTTCCGCAACTGAATCTAAAAGATGCTTTGGCAAGTTTTCCCAATCTGAAAATGACGGAAAATCTTGATTAGAATCAGAGACCAAAGAAGAACATTGATCTTTTTGAGAAAACATTGTTTGGTTTTCTGACAAAATTTGAGGTGAGGATATGGATGCGGTAGTCATCGGCTCACACCTACAGGCTTGCTAACGCTGGATGACGATTTTTTTTGTTAAAACTAGTTGATTAGATCCTTTGTATCACAGAAGCTTCTGGTAGAGAATAATCAAGATTTGTATGAGAAAACAATACCTCGCTCCATAAAGACTCCAAACCCGGCAGAAGATGGTTGATGTTGGAGAGAAATGCAGAAGCAGAAGGAGATTGAAGGCTGGTGATCAAGACTTTAATTCTGTACGTGTCCCCTTGGTTTTCCTGATGGTATGAAGATCTGATAGACTTTTCCGGCAGTTAAGCTCCGAAGTTTGTGTTGGCTGGCTTGCTAGATCTTCTTTCTTCTGCACTTGAATGAGCTTTAATTGAAGAAGATTGAAGGTAGGAGAGCACGTGGAGACTTCACTTAATTTCTGTATTTCGGGCAAGTAGTTTTTTTTTGGTCAAGTAGTTGGTAGCTGTTTCGGGCAAGTAGTTGGTAGCTGTTTAATGGTCCTCGACCAAGAAAACAGAAAAAAAAAATTGTGAATTCTATAGGGGTTGAATATGCTTTGAACTGCTTGTAGATTGTAATTGCAGTCTACCTTTATTTAAAGGCAACTTCTGTATCCAGCAAGAATTAGGTTAACCTATTTGAGTTAGGAAACCTAAAGGATACTTGGTTAATAGACCTGTGTGAGATGGGAAATTCTTCGTTCCAAGAAGAACTAGGCGAACAAACCTCTATGAGTTAGGAAAGTCGACTGACGAGTGACGACAATTTTCTTAAGAACTATGCGACGTACACGTACTCTTAAGGCCGGCCCTGTGTGTTCTGGAAAAAAGAATAGATATAAGGCTCCTTACCTTCCCTACTTTCAAATAGTTTCAGAGTTTTTAATTTTTTTTAGTCCTAGAAATCAAAGCCTGTATTGTTTGAAACACGTACGACACCAAACTCACACAAGTACAGAAGTACCGAACCGTTCATTTTAATGATTTTATTGCCGTACAGTTTTCTCCAGCAGTTAAACCCCAACAAAATCCCCGCTTGAAACTAGGACACTCATCAAGCTCACCACTTGCATCCATGGAAGCTCTGCAAGGCGCCCACCCTCAAATCCCATCCCCCCAATTCGAACCCAACACCGACAAAATCAAACGCACCCTCACCAACAAAGGCATCCACCCAACTCGCAAATCCAAAAACACAACCGCAAACTCAACCGTCTCAACCAACAAGACCCACCTCTCTCCAAATCCCAAAGCCAAGCCCTTTCAGAAGAAACCCACTTCCAAACTCTTAAAGCCGAGTTCAGATAGATGAGGATTGGTTTGATGAGGAGTATGAGGTTTGGGACCCAGCCGCGGCGCGGCGAGAGGGAGGTGATTGAGTTTCTTGTTGAGAGGTTTGTGTTGGAGTTTTAGGAGGGTGTAGTTGGTTTTAGGGTGTTAATGTTGTTCTTTGTGGTGCAAGCTTATTGGTACAGAGTTTACAATGAGGGACTGGAAGCTTTCGAGGATGCTGAAGCAGTCAGGATTGGAGTTCAATGAGGGTCAGGTTTTGAAGGGGCTTGGTGTTAAGAAATGTTGGAAGCAGGCGTTGACTGTGGTGGAATGGGTTTATAAGGACAGGGGCAATAACCACTGCAAAAGCAGGTATTGGTGAAGACTTTGATATATGTACCTTCAGTTATTTGCATCTATGAGCTAGGAAAATTTGTCCAAAATGGATTGGTAAAGGTCTTGTTGGATTAGAACTCTAATAAGAAAGAAGAAACTAGATTGTCATACATAAGAATGAATCGTTTCAGGAGTATTTCCATAGATTTTTTTTTGACTAATTTCCCAACTAATTATTCTGGCATTGCTTTGATGGTAAAGCAAGGATTAATTAACAAGGTCCTAATGAATAAAGCCTGGCAGTGGGATTGAACCTGTCAATGAACCTATTCAGGGGAACAGTAGCCTTCTGTGAATTTTAGATTTTGACACAACCTCTACTGAATAGTCATGGTTCGGTAGCACTGTGAAATCATGTACTGAAAACAATGAGATGTAATTATGTATTTATTCTGGTATAAAATCAGTTTTTTTTTTTTTCCCCCTGAATTGGTTGATTGATAAGTTGGTTCTACTTCTGTTTCCTGTGTCATGCTGGAAAAATTATGCATCTTGTAGGTTTGTATACACAAAGCTTTTGTCAATTCTTCGGAAGGCAGGAAGGCCACAGGAAGCTCTTGACATTTTCAACAAGATGTGTGTAATGTCTTGTTCTTTGGCAACTTTATTTTTTCATATTTCAATCATATATTGACTGCCTTTTTGAATTCTTACATTCAAGTTGTGCAGGGAGATTGTCATATATATCCAGATATTGCTGCCTATCACAGTATTGCTGTTACACTCGGCCAAACAGGTCGTCTGAAGGAATTGCTGAAAGTTATCGAATGCATGAGGCAGAAACCTGTCAAAATAAATAGATATATATTTCGCAACTGGGACCCTGTCCTTGAACCGGATGTAGTTGTGTATAATGCTGTAAGAGAGCATCTTTCACTTGTCATTCCTTATTTCTTTTTTCTGCATCTTCATGTAATCCTATCTTTGTCAACATTATTTGCAGATACTGAATGCTTGTGTTCAATCCCATCAGTGGAAGAGTGTATATTGGGTGTTTAACCAGTTGAGAAAGAGTGGTCTGAAACCTAATGGAGCAACACACGGGCTTGCTATGGAGGTAGTATCTGGATTATGAGATATCTTTGCAAATTAAAGTTCAAGCAGAATATATAAATTTGATTCAACCCAATGACTGGAAACATGAAAGTACATCAAAAAGGTGCAAACGGCTATTTGTTCTCAAATTACAATTGTATTTGAGCCTTATAGGATCTGCTTGTTATGTAAGATCTGCTTGTTATTGTAAGGTGATGCTGTAATCTGGAAAGTATGACCTCGGCCATGAATTATTAGAAAAATGGAAAGGAGTGGAGAAGCTCCGAAAGCTCTTACCTATAAAGGTAGTTTGTTTGTATTTCATCTGATATTGAGATAGATATATTGTTTTTGTCCCTAATACATATTATTATATCACAGTTATTGTTTGAGCTATATGGTGTGAAGGAAAAGTGAAAGAAGCTGTGAAAGCAGTCATGGACATGGAATGAAGGGGAGTGGTTGGGACAAGTGGCATATATTATGAGTTAGCTTGCTGCCTTTCCAATAGCGGTAAATGGCAGGATGCTCTGTTACAGGTAATTTTTTGTCTGTAGAGTTTGGAGGCATAGTGACTGGCTTTTTGTTTCAATGTTTACACCAAGTTAACATTTATGGATTAGATTACTCATCTGATTCAATATTCAAAAAGTTTGGTTGCACTTTGCATCATTTAAACGATTTTTATTTAGGATGGAGTTGGATCAATTTCGTAACCTGAAGGCTAATGAAAAGCATGAATCTGTGGTTATCCCAAAGAGAATTCAGTATTTTCTTGTAATACACTTGCTTTTCACAATAGACCTAAATAATAATGGATATAGCATGTAATAATTGTAAACAAGTCCGGCTTAGACATTTCCATTTAGGCAAATGATTTTTTTTTTTTTCTTCAGTGTTAAGTCGTGACATCTCTAGATTCTTTTTAAAGTAAACCTTGAAGCTTGAAGATTTCTTAAAACTATGGCTTCAGTTTGAGAAGATGAAAAATGTATCCAATACTAAACCTTTGGAGGTCACCTTCACAGGCATGATAAGGTCTTCCATGGAAGGTGGACAAATTTATGTATATCCATATGTGAACAGATGAAGAACCATTGTAGCCCTAACATAGGGACAATTAATATGATGTTGAAAGTTGTTAGACACACTTATATGTTTTCCAAAGCTAAAGAATCGTTTGAAGAAACTAAGGCTGCTAAATCTGATTCTGACCCTTTGCTGGAAGGTGGTGGTAATTCTCTTGTGCCCAATGAGTACACTTATACTTCAATGCTCAAGGCATCTGCCAGTGCTCTGCAATGGGAATACGTTGCATATGTTTACAGAGAGATGGCTCTCTCGGGATATCGAATAGATCAAAGTAAAAATGCTTCAATTCTCGGGGAAGCATCCAGAACTGGGAAGGTAAAAGTTAATAGATGAAAGATCAATTATATTTTCTTACATTGATTAGACACTGTATTGTTGTAGTAGAACTCTTTTCTTTCTTTATGACCAAGGAAAAAAACGTCTGTTAATGTTTTAGCTATATCCGGTGATAGTTCATCACTTCATCTTTCCACTGGACATGACTCCATCTATTGTTATCTCTTCCGTTTATTCTCTGACTGGATCTGTGAACTGGGTGTTTGTACTATTATGTCTGAAGTCTAGTTCTGTTTTTGTTTCTCCTTTTCACCTGTCATCATTATTTTTTTCACTGGATGAGTTCAGTCAAAAACTTATGCAGCATATTTTGTTGATGTAGGGGTATCTACTAGAGCATGCATTTGACACAACATTGGAAGCTGGTGAAATCCCCCATCTAATTTTCTTTATTGAAATGGTATATCAACTACAGCTCGGCATGATTACAAGAGAGCGGCAACTCTGGTTAAGACAATGGTTTATGCCCCATTTCAAATCAGTGAAAAGCAGTGGACATGTTTTCAAGAAAAATGAAGACGGGGTCAGTCAGGATGGTATAAAGAAACTGCTGGATGCTCTAGAGCATTGTGATGTAACATCGGCAGCCACGCTCTTAAACTTGAAAAGTTCTTTGCATAGTCTCTGTCGGTCTTATACATCAAGAGACTTCTCAGATTTGGTATCAGTATCATCTTTAGATGATAATGATGAGGGATCTGATGATAATGAAGGGCTCATTATGCCAAATCATTCTTTAGGATATATTAATGGTAAGATGAATCCTGGCACGGACCCTCCTGATGACAGTAGTGATGCTCCTTTCAGTGAGTTTCCTCGTAGGACTTGGAGCAGTAGTATCAGAAGTGATTGCGGCTGATATAGAGACAGTTTCCAGGTCATTGGATGTTTTTGATGAAGATGGACTAGCCTTGGCAGAAATTGATGAGGAAATCGAAGCACTGATAAATAAAGATGATTCTCACGACTCTCATTCACCCTCAGCAGAGGAAATAATGAAAGATTGGAAGGAAAGAAGGAAAAAGGATGGGATACTCATCCCCTTTCAACTCGGCCAAATATAAGTACAAGTTACTTCTTGAGCCAGATTACTTCTCCTGAAGTGACAAGTAGTTCACTATCTATTCAGCATGATTCTGTCAATGTATATAAGAAATAATTTTACTATGTAACAGCTCCAAAATATGGAAAACTGTAAATAATTTTGAGGAAATCATGTATGAAAAAGAAATGTAGCTCAAATTAGAGCCATGTATCTAATGACTCATCAGTTTAGTAAAACCCAAATGCAGTAAACACAAAACAAATGCAGCTTCACAACCCAAAAACTTCACTT